>NW_020173927.1:4247832-4379681 GCF_003031525.2 Neophocaena asiaeorientalis asiaeorientalis
TTTTTTTTTTTTTTTTTTTGTGGTACATGGGCCTCTCACTGTTGTGGCCTCTCCCATTGCAGAGCACAGGCTCCAGACGCACAGGCTCAGCAGCCACAGCTCACGGGCCCAGCTGCTCCATGGCATGTGGGATCTTCCCGGACCAGGGCACGAACCCGTGTCCCCTGCATTGGCAGGCGGACTCTCAACCACTGCATCACCAGGGAAGCCCTCTCTCTCTCTTCTTAATGAGCTTGGTAAAAATTGGTGTCAACTTTATTTACATTTAAATAAAAACAGCTATTGTTTTCACTCATCTTTTCTACTATTTTTTGTCTCTATTTCCTCTCTGATCTTTATTATTTCCTTCCTTCTGCTGACTTTGGACTTTGTTCTTTTTCTAATACTCATAGATGGTAGTTAGGTTGTATATTGGAGATTTTTCTTGTTTCTTTAGGTAGGCATGTGTCTCTATAAACTTCCTTCTTAGAACTGCTTTTGAAGTATCCAATAGACTTTGAAAAGTTGTATTTCCATTTTCATTTGTCTCAAGGTATTTTGTGATTTTTTTATCGACCCATTGTTTTTTTAGTACAATGTTGTTTGGTCTCCTCGTGTTTGTGTTCCTCCTATTTTCCTTTCGGTAATAGATTTCTAGTATCATACTGCTTTTTTTAACATGTTTATTGGAGTACAATTGCTTTACATTGTTGTGTTAGTTGCTGCTGTATAACAAAGTGAATCAGCTATACGTACACATATATCTCAGTATCCCTTCCCACTTGTGTCTCCCTCCCACCCTCCCTATTCCATCCCTCTAGGTGGCCACAAAGCACCGAGCTGATCTCTCTGTGCTATGCAGCTGCTTCCCATCAGCTATCTAGTTTACGTTTGGTAGTACATATATGTCATTGACACTCTCTCACTTCTTCCCAGCTTATGCTGCCCTCTCCCCATGTCCTCAAGTCCATTCTCTATGTCTGCGTCTTTATTCCTGTCTGGCCCCTAGGTTCTTCAGAAACATTTTTTTTTTTTTTTTTAGATTCGATATATATATGTTAGCATACGGTATTGGTTTTTCAATTTCTGACTTACTTCACACTGTGTGACAGGCTCTAGGTCCATCCACCTCACTACAAATAACTCAATTTCATTTCTTTTTATGGCTGAGTAATATTCCATTGTATATATGTTCCACATCTTCTATATCCATTCATCTGTCAATGGACATTTAGGTAGCTTCCATGTCCTGGCTATTGTAAATAGTGCTGCAGTGAACATTGTGGTAAACAATTCTTTTTGAATTGTTTTCTCAGGGTATATGCATACTAGTGAGATTGCTGGGTCATATGGTAGTTCTATTTTTAGTTTTTTAAGGAACCTCCATACTGTTCTCCATAGTGGCTGTATCAATTTATATTCCCTCCAACAGTGCAAGATGGTTCCTTTTTCTCCACACCCTCTCCAATATTTTTTGCTTGTAGAATTTTTTTTGTGTGTGTGTGGTATGTAGGCCTCTCACTGTGTGGCCTCTCCCATTGCGGAGCACAGGCTCTGGACACCCAGGCCCAGTGGCAATGGCTCATGGGCCCAGCCGCTCCACGGCATGTGGGATCTTCCCAGACTGGGACATGAACCCGTATCCCCTGCATCAGCAGGCGGACTCTCAACCACTGTGCCACCAGGGAAGCACAACTTGTAGATTTTTTGATAATGGCCATACTGACTGGTATGAGGTGATAGCTCATTGTAGTTTTGATTTGCATTTCTCTTACAATTAGTGATGTTGAGCATCCTTTCATGTGTTTGTTGGCAATCTGTATATCTTCGTTGGAGAAAAGTCTATTTAGTTCTGCACATTTTGGGATTGAGTTGTTTGTTTTTTTTGATATTGAGCTGCATATGCTGATTTTATATTTTTGAGATTAATCCTTTGTCAGTTGCATCATTTAAAAATATTTTCTCCCATTCTGAAGGTTGTATTTTCATCTTGTTTATGGTTTCCTTTGCTGTGCAAAAGCTTTTAAGCTTCATTAGGTCACATTTTTTTTATGTTAGTTTTTATTTCCATTTCTCTAGGAGGTGGGTCAAAAAGGATCTTGCTGTAGTTTATGTCATAGAGTGTTCTGCCTATGTTTTCCTCTAAGAGGTTTATAGTGTCTGGCCTTATATTTCGGTCTTTAAACAATTTTGAGTTTATTTTTGTGTATGATGTTAGGGAGTGTTTTAGTTTCATTCTTTTACTTGTAGCTGTCTAGTTTTCCTAGCACCATTTATTGAAGAGGCTGTCTTTTCTCCATTGTATATTCTTGCCACCTTTATCAAAGATAAGGTGACCATATGTGTGTGGGTTTATCTCTGGGCTTTCTATCTTGTTCCATTGACCTATATTTTTGTTTTTGTGCCAGTACCATACTGTCTTGATGACTGTAGCTTTGTAGTATAGTCTGAAGTCCTGGAGCCTGATTCCTCCAACTCCACTTTTCTTTCTCAAGATTGCTTTGACTAGTCAGGGTCTTTTGTATTTCCATATAAATTGTGCAATTTTTGTTCTATTTCTGTGCAAAATGCCATTGGTACTTTGGTAGATGTTGCCTTGAATCTGTAGATTGCTTTGTGTAGTAGAGTCATTTTCACAATGTTGATACTTTCATCCAAGAACAGGGTATATTTCTCCATTTGTTTGTATCATCTTTAATTTCTTTCTTTAGTGTCTTATTGTTTTCTGCATACAGGTCTTTGTCTCCTTAGGTAGGTTTATTTCTGGGTATTTTATTCTTTTTGTCGCAATGGTAAATGGGAGTGTTTCCTTAATTTCTCTTTCACATATTTCATCATTAGTGTATAGGAATGCAATAAATTTTGGTGCATTAATTTTGTATCCTGCTACTTTACCAAATTCATTGACTAGTTCTAGTTTTCTGGTGGCATCCTTAGGATTCTCTATGTGTAGTGTCATGTCATCTGCAAATAGTGACAGTTTTACTTCTTTTCCAATTTGGATTCACTTTATTTCTTTTTCTTATCTGTTTGCTTGGCTAAAATTTTCAAAACTATGTTGAATAATAGAGGTGAGAGTGGGCAACCTTGTCTTGTCCCTGATCTTCATGGAAATGGTTTCAGTTTTTCACCATTGAGAACGATGTTGGCTCTTGGTTTGTCATATATGGCCTTTATTATGTTGAGTTAAATTCCCTCTATGCCTACTTTCTGGAAAGTTTTTGTCATAAATGGGTACTAAATTTTGTCAAAAGCTTTTTCTGCATCTATTGATTATAATATATATTTTATCATTCAATTTGTCAATGGCATATCACATTGATTGATTTGCATATATTGAAGAAATCTTGCATTCTTGGGATAAACTCCATATGATAGTGGGTATGATCCTTTTACTGTGGTGGTGGATTCTTTTTGCTAGTATCTTGTTGAGGATTTTTGTATCAATATTCGTCAGTGAAATTGGTCTGTAGTTTTCTTTTTTTGTGACATCTTTGTCTAGTTTGGGTATCAGGGTGATGGTGGTCACATAGAATAAGTTTGAGAGTGTTCCTCCCTTTGCTGTGTTTTGGAAGAGTTTGTTAAGGATGGTCTTAGCTCTTCCCTAAATGTTGGATAGAATTTGCCTGTGAATCCATGTGGTCCTGGGCTTTTGTTTGTTGGGAGATTTTTAATCATATTTTCAATTTCAGTGCTTGTGATGGGTCTGTTTATATTTTCTGTTTCTATCTGGTTCAGTCTTGGCAGGTTGTGCTTTTCCAAGAATTTGTCCATTTCTTCCATGTTGTCCATTTTATTGGCATATAGTTGCTTGTAGTAATCTCTCATGATCTTTTGTATTTCTCTAGTGTCAGTTGTTACTTTCCTTTTTCATTTCTAATTCTGTTGATTTGAGTCTACTCCCTTTTTTGCTTGATGAATATGGCTAATGGCTTATCAATTTTCTTTATCCTTCAAAGAACCAGCTTTTAATTGTATTCACACTTGCTATTGTTTCTTTCATTTATTTTTCATTCATTTCTGATCTGATATTTATAATTTATTTCCTTCTGCTAAACTTTTTTTTTTTCTTCTTCTTTCTCCATTGCTTTAGGTGTAGGGTTAAGTTCTTTAATTGAGATTTTACTTGTTTCCTGAGGTAGGACTGTATTGCTTTAAACTTCCCTCTTAGAACTGCTTTTGCTGTATCCCATATGTTTTGGGCCATCGAGTTTCCATTGTCAATTGTTTCTAGGTATTTTTTGATTTCCTCTTTGAATTCTTCAGTGATCTCTTGGTTATTTAATGGTGCATTGTTTAGCCTCCATGTGTTTGTATTTTTTTAGTTTTTTTTTTTTTTTTTCCTGTAGTTGATATCTAGTTTCATAGAATTGTGGTCAGAAAAGATACTTGATACTATTTCAATTTTCTTCAATTTCCCAAGGCTTTCTTTGTGATCCAAGATACGAGCTATCCTGGAGAATGTTCCATGAGCACTTGAGAAAAAGTGTATTGTATTGTTTTTGGATAGAATGTCCTATAAATATCAATTAAGTTCATCTTGTTTAATGTATCATTTTAAGCTTGTGTTTCCTTATTTACTTTCATTTTGGTTGATCTGTCTATTGGAGAAAGTGGGATGTTAACTTCCCCTACTATTATTGTGTTACTGTCACTTTACCCTTTCATGGTTGTTGGCATTTGCCTTATGTTTTGAGGTGTTCCTATGTTGGGTGCATAAATATTTACAATTGTTATATCTTCTCCTTGGATTAATCCCTTGATCATTATGTAGTGTCCTTCTTTGTCTCTTGTAATAGTCTTTATTTTAAAGTCTATTTTGTCTGATAGGAGAATTGCTACTCCAGCTTTCTTTTGATTTCCTTTTGCGTGGAATATCTTTTCCCATCCCCTTATTTTCAGTCTGTGTGTGTCCCTAGGTCTGAAGTAGGTCTCTTATAGACAGCATATATACAAGTCTTGTTGTTGTATCCATTCAGCCAGTCTCTGTCTTTTGGTTGGAGCATTTAATCCATTTACATTTAAGGTAATTATCCATATGTATATTCCTATTACCATTTTTTAAATTGTTTTGGGTTTGTTATTGTAGGTCTTTTCCTTCTCTTGTGTTTCCTGCCTAAAGACTTTCCTTTAGCATTTGTTGTAATGCTGCTTTTGTGGTGCTGAATTATCTTTAGCTTTTGCTTGTCTGTAAGGTTTTTAATTTCTCCTTTGAATCTGAAAGAGATCCTTGCTGGGCAGAGTAATCTTGGTTGTAGTTTTTTTTTTTTTTTCCCCTTTCATAACTTTAAATATGTCTTGCCACTCCCTTCTGGCTTGCAGAGTTTCTGCTGAAAGATCAGCTGTTAACTTTGTGAGGATTCCCTTGTATGTTGTTTGTTGCTTTTCCCTTGTTGCTTTTAATATTTTTTCTTTGCATTTAATTTTTATAATTTGATTAATATATGTCTTGACATGTTTCCCCTTGGATTTATCCTGTATGGGACTCTCTGTGTTTCTTGGACTTGATTGACTATTTCTTTTCCCATATCAGGGAAGTTTTCAACTCTAATCTCTTCAAATATTTTCTCAATCCCTTTCTTTTTCTCCTCTTCATCTGGGACCCCTATAATTCGAATGTTGGTACGTTTAAAGTTATACCATAAATCTCTGAGACTTTCCTCAATTCTTTTCATTCTTTTTTCTTTATTCTGCTCTGCAGTAATTATTTCCAGTATTTTATCTTTCAGGTTGCTTATCTGTTCCTCTGCCTGTTATTCTCCTATTGATTCCTTCTAGAGAATTTTTAACTTCATTTATTGTGTTGTTCATCATTGTTTGTTTGCTCTTTAGTTTTTCTAGGTCCTTGTTAATTGTTTCTTGTATTTTCTCCATTCTCTTTCCATGATTTTGGACCATCTTTCCTACCATTACTGTGAATTCTTTTTCAGGTAGGCTGCATATTTCCTCTTCATTTGTTTGGACTGATTGGTTTTTACCTTGCTCCTTCATCTGCTGTGTGTTTCTCTGTCTTCTAATTTTGCTTAACTTACTGTGCTTGGGGTCTCCTTTTCACAGGCTGCTGGTTCATAGTTCCTGTTGTTTTTGGTGTCTGCCCCCAGTGGGTAAGGTTGATTCAGTGGGTTGTGTAGGCTTCCTGCTGGATGTGACTAGTGTCTGTGCTCTGGTGGATGAGACTTGATCTTGTCTTTCTGGTGGACAGGACTGCATCCGGTGGTGTGTTTTGGGGTGTCTGTAAACTTATTATGATTTTAGTCAGCCTCTCTGCCAACGGGTGGGGTTGTGTTCCTGTCGTGCTAGTTGTTTAGCATGGGGTGTCCAGCACTGGATCTTACTGGTCTTTCTTTGAGTGGAGCTGGGTCTTACCATTGAGATGGAAATCTATGGGAGATTTCTCGCCAATTGATATTACATGGGGTTGGGAGGTCTCTCGTGGTCCAATGTCCTGAACTTGTCTCTACTACCTTAGAGTCTCATTCCTGACACCCGGCCAGAACACCAGGACCCTGTCAGCCACACAGCCAGGTATGTGGGGAGTTTCTTGCCTTTTGTGAAATCTGAGGTCTTCTGCCAGTGTTCAGTAGGTGTTCTGTAGGAGCTGTTCCACACGTAGATGTATTTTTGATGTATTTGCTGGGAGGAAGTTGATCTCCACATTTTACACCTCCACCATCTTGAAGGACCTCTCCATACTGTTGTTGTAGTATAAATTGCTTTATATAATTTCTATCCTCTTAAATTTTTTGAGACTTATTTTGTGGCCTAGCATATAATCTGTCCTGGAAAACGTTCCATGTGCACTTCGAAAGGATTTGTATTCTGCTGTTTTTGGATGGAATGTCTTATAGATATCTATTAAGTCCAACTGGTCTATTATGTCATATAAGATCACACTTGCCATATTGATTTTCTGTCTGAAGTGGGGTGTTATAGTCCACTACTATTATTGTATTATTATCATTTTCTCCCTTTGTGTCTTTGATATTTCCTTATATATTTAGGTGCTCCTGTATTAGGTACATATATGTTAACAAATGTAATATCTTCTTCTTGTATTGCTTATATAATGCTCTTCTTTTTCTTTTGTTACAGACTTTATTTTAGAGTGCATTTTGTTTGATTATGAGTATTGCTACCTCTACTTTCTTGATGTTTCCATTTGCATGAAATATATTTTTCCACCTCCTCACTTTCAATCAATTTTTGTCTTTAGCTCTGAAGAGAGTCTCTCTTAAGCAGCTTATAGATAGCTCTTGTGTTTTTTGTTTGTTTGTTTGAATCCAATCAGCCAACCTATATCTTTTTTTTTTTTTTTTTTTTTTTTCAGTACATGGACCTCTGACTGTTTTGGCCTCTCCCATTGCAGAGCACAGGCTCTGGATGTGCAGGCTCAGCCTCCATGGCTCACGGACCTAGCCGCTCCAAGGCATATGGGATCTTCCTGGACCAGGGCATGAACCCGTGTCCCCTACATCAGCAGGCAGACTCTCAACCACTGTGCCACCAGGGAAGCCGCAAGCTATATCTTTTGATTGGAGCATTTAGTCCATTGACCTATAAAGTAATTATTGATAGGTATTACTTACTGCCATTTTATTACTTGTTCTCCAGTAGTTTTTTTCGTCCCTCTCTGTTCTTTTTTTCTTTTTGTTTCTTCCCTTTTCGTTTGATGGTTTTCTTTAGTAGTATGCTTGTGTTCCTTCCTCTCTAGATTTTGTGTACCTATTGTAGGTTTTTGATCTGTGATACCACAGGGTTTATATATGTTGATCTATAACTATATCTACTTGTTTTAAACAGGTAGTCCTTTAAGTTCAAACCTATTCTAAAAGGTCTACATATTTTACTCCCCTCTCCCACATTTTGTGTTTTCATGTTGTATTTCACATCTTCATGTTTATCCCTTTACTGATTATTGTAATCATAGCTGATTTTACACTTTTTACATTTTAATCATCATGCTAGCTTATTTAAATGGCTGTTACTCAGGCTTTACTATAAATTTTTCTTTACTAATGGGAGTTTTTCTTTTCCATAGTGTCTTAATTCTTGTTATAGCCTTTTATTTTCCACTTAGAAAAGACTATCATTTCTTTAACGGTAGGTTTAGTATTAATGAACTTTTTTAGTTTTGCTTATCTGAGTTCTTCATCTCTCCTTCAGTTCTAAATGATAATCTTGCTGCATAGAGTATCCTGTTTGAAGGGTTTTCCCTTTCAGCACTTTAAATATCTTGTGTCACTCCCTTCTAGCCTGAAAACTTTCTGCAGAAAAATCAGTTGATAGCCTTATGGGGGGGTTCCCCTTTTATATGACTCTTTGTTTTTCTCTTGTTGCATTTAAATTTTATCTTTATTTTAATTTTTGCTATTTTACCTTTGATATGTGTTGATGTGGGTCTGTTTTGTGTTCATCTTGTTTGGGATCCTCTGTGCTTCCTATACTTGGATATCTGTTTCCTTCTTCAGGTTTGGGAAGTTTTCAGTCATAATTTTATCAAAAAATATTTTTAACCCCTTTCTCTCTCCCTTCTTCTTCTGAGACCCCTAAAATACTAATGTTGATATGATTGATGTTATTCCATAGATCTCTTAAACGATCCTTATTTTTTTTTTTTAATTTGTTTTTCTTTTTGCTTTCTGATTAGGTACTGTTCATTATTCTATTTTCACTTATGCCTTCTTCTGTATCATTTAATCTGCTATTAATTCATTGCAGTGTGTTTTTCCTTTCAGTTATTTTATTCTTCTGTTCTGACTGGTTCTTTTTTATATCTTCTAGTTCCTTGTTAAAATTCTTACTGTATTCATCTACTACTGTCCTTAAGTCAGTTAGCATTCTTATTATGAATGACTTGAATTCTTTGTCTGATAAATTGTTTATTTCTCTTTCATTAGTTGCTTTTTCAGCGGTTTTCTATTGATCTTTCAAATGAAACAAATTCCTCTGTTTTCTTATTTTGTTTAACTTTCTCTCTCTCTATGAAATTGGGTGAAACATTTATGTATTGTGATCTTGAAGGGGTGTCCTTATGTGGGAGTGTCCCCATACAGTCTGCCTATGTCCAGTGTCTTTGATGGGAGAGCTGGATTTGATGTGAACACAAGTCACATACTTCCTATGGATGTACTAGCAACTATCATCTTAGTTGTAGATGGGGTGGGAGGTTGACCCAGAGCCAGGTGTGAGCTGAGGTTTCCCCTCTGCTTAGTGGCTATCTCTGCCCTATTTGGTGCGTGGTCATGTCCCATGTTCCTGGAGGAGAAACCCTAAGGGTTGAGTTTGAGCTGGTTCTATTCCCTTTAAGTGTGTGCTCTCACCCCTCTCAGCACTAACACCCTTGACCCAGAGAGGAGTAGTGCAGGAACATGGAGGGCTTGCATGGGTTCTTGGAGTGTGATGGGGCAGGGAATGCAGTGATTCAGCTACAGACAGAGGTTGGGACTATTTGTGATGCTCCATCTGTGTGAGTGCCAGTAATGACTGCTGTGCCCTGATTAGATGCCATTTGGGTCCTGAGCCACCTATGTGTCTCATGGCCAAGATCTTTCCTTGGTCATGGCAGCCCATTCTCCAATGCAGAGCTTCAACGTGAAGTAAGTGGGACCAGAGCATTCAAAAGTCTTCAGAATTCATGCAGTCAGAGATAGCTTGAGTGCTTACAGTGTTCCAAACACTGTGCTGGGTTGCTAGAGATACAATAGTGAACAAGATCACAGAGTCCCTCATTTTAGTAAGACAGTGAACTTCCACCCATAATGAGGCAAAAATCATTATTATTTGTTGTAAACACTACAAAGGAATCCTATGGAGGTCTGCAATCGAGGAGAATGGCTGGACCTCAATGGTCATGGTCAATGAGGGCTTCTCTGAGTCCTGAAGGTCAAGCAGGAGCCTCTATGCAAGGATGAGGAGCAAGGATGTACAAAGCCATGAAGAAGGAAAGAGGCCAGCTTGTTCAAGGAACTGGAAGATTGCCAAGGTAGCTGGAGCAGGAAGGGAGGTGGGCAGAGGCAGGTCCAGAGTCCAGCAGGTTCATGGCCACAGACTGTAGATATAGTAGTTTCCTTAGGTCGATTTTCCTCTTTAGTCTGTGGTTGTGTTTTGTGTAGGATCATGTGATGTAGGAGCATGGTGCAGGGGTGGGGGGGAATAATGTATATATTGATTGTATTTATACTCCCTCCTGAAGAAGCCCCAGTGGTGTGGTAGGAACATAGAAATACTATGTCTCCAAGGATATAAGCCTCATCTCAGAGCCTGAGCCAGAATCTGTAAGCCCTGGCTCCCTGAAGAAACAGGGGAAACCTGTGGCCCTGTGCTCATAGTAGGCCCTGTGACTGGTATTTCTTTTGGGGTGCACTGCCTGTGTCTGCATTTTGCTGAGCAGGTTGTCAAGTGCATGGCAAAGGCATAACTTCATTGTGCCCCCACTTTAGTTTTACTGAACCAGGAAATTCTACCAATTGGCTAGTTTGGAAAGGAGTGGTAGGCCTTGGTATTGACATCCTACCTTATCCTCCTGCCCTTCAGAATTGTGGGCAACAAAGTAGCATGCAAAGCACTGATCATTGCAGAAGATTAAAATAGCAGCTGTTCTATAGTAACAGTCATTGGAGAAGGGAGTCTGGCCCTGAGGTCTGAGTGTTCCACTCTGAACCTAACTTCTCCAGCCAGGGAGCTAAATTGGTTTCTCATGGGGGTATGCTGGGTGTGGCTGAAAGCCCTGCTCTGCTCAGCTGGCCATCTGGGAGAGGAAGCAGAGAGGAAAAGGGCTTCCTTGAGGATTGGAAGATCCAAAAGAGGGCCCTGCAGGACAAACAAGTCCAAGACCAGCTTCATCACAGTGACCTTCACCCCAAACTCAAGAGTGAGCTAACTCTCTCCTCATTGGGAAAGAGTGAGTGCATAGGAGCTGGTCAGAGGGGACTAGACGTGTTCTCCTGGTCCTGGGGCATCTACACAAAAGGAGGTGGGGACAGGTGGTAAATGTCTCTCTGCTGATGCCAACCTTGCAATTTTCCCATCTGTCCTGGCTATTCCTCATGCTCCAGGGAAGACCTCATGATACACATGTTTAACATGTCCCTGGTGGTAATCCTCAGCTGCCTTACTCGTGGTCCTTCCCTCATGCTTGTAGTGGAAACAACTTCCTGTTAATGGTTTTGGCTATCTGGCTTCTCCACACACAGACACCAGGGCACTGAGTATTGTTGGAGAAATTGCACACAACCATGCTCTTCAGGCCAGCATGTGTTTCTGTGTCTAGTATGTTGCGCCCTCAACACTGATCTTTGCCTTCTTCAACATGTATTTGTCATCAGTTCCCTCTCTTGTTGCTCTCAATATTTCCTAGTCTGTTAGCCCCTCCTGACCTTCAGATGTGTCCTTCCAGCCTGCTACACAGAGAATACAGAGGCATCCAGGACTGAAACCCCAGAGGTGCTGTCCCCTTCCTGGGACTGATGTTCTCTGGGGTCTTCCCACTGCCTTCTCCCCACTCATACTCAGAGGCTGCTCTAGAGAATCCTGCCCTCCCCTGTCCATCATTTACTCTTTCTTCAACTAGTCCTTCTCCACTGCTTTCTTCCCCATAGAAACACACCCACACTAACATTATAAACAGCTAACTCACCAAACAAAAACAAACCTTCTCTTGGTCTTAGTCCTTTCTCAGACACTATCTGAAATATCTATTTTTTGTGGTTGTGTGTCTAGAAATACAGGCCTACATTAGTTGCCCTGTTTCCTCACTCTTGAATCAATGCACCCTTAGCCGTAGTAGTCTGTCCTATACGCCACTCTACTGAACTCTTCTCAACAAGATCTCAGTGAGTAACCAGAAAGCCAGTCAACTGGGCCCATACCATATTTCCTGGTAGCCACATAAACTTGACACCATGGACCTTGAAACGCCCTTCAGACTTCATTTCTGCTTTGTTTGTTTGTGTGTGTTTTTCTCTATAGGTTCTTGCTGCTTCTGTTGTTTCCTTCTCAATCCTTTTTGAAGATTCCCCTTGTCTACCCAGCTCTCACACCTTGGAGGTCTTTCTGTCCCTACACTCAACTCTCTCCTCATGTCTATGCCTGTCCCTGGACAATGTGACCTGTATTTCTTGAACTGCCACATCTAGTCTGATCTCCCTTAACACATTTTATTGATTTTTAATTATCCATATTCAGATGCTCTTCCACTCTCCACATTTATTTTTTATTTTTTAAATTTTTTTAAACATCTTTATTGGAATATAATTGCTTTACAATGGTGTGTTAGTTTCTACCCTATAACAAAGTGAATCAGTTATACATATACATATGTTCCCATATCTCATCCCTCTTCACTCTCCACATTTATGTGCCTAATTGGCTACTGGACATCTCTGCCTGTCTATCTTCAGGCTGGGCACTGTTTGAGAAACACTCCTTTGTGAACAGATCACTGCTTTTCTCCAAGTCTTGTACTTGAGAGGAAGGGCTGTACGTGTGGATCTCCAGACCCTAAGGAAGCCTGGGGGCAGCACTTTATGGAATCCATTCTTTAAAGAGTCTGTTTTGCCCAAAATCGTGGGTGGAGGGCCCTGGAACTGCTTGGTAAGCCATGATTGCCACCTTTGAGCATCCTTACTATAGCGAACATGCTGCATCTAACAATCTGTCCAAGGTCTTAAGGGTACCCCTTTTATGTAACCCCAAGTGGGTACCTCACTTACTCCAGGTAGCCTGCCCGGCTACCTGACATGCATGAAAACCTGACCTGTTGCAGCAGATAAACCCTCACTGCATTTCAAGCTTAGCATCTCTTATTGACTGAAAAGACCCACTTCACAACTTTGATGGTAGAAAATAGGATAAGCGTGGTCAGCAGAAAGCCCTGATACAGCCTCATGAGCCCAGGAGCTCATCCACAGTCTATAGGTGAACATGTGCAGCTGTGTCAGACTTCATGAGGACTCGTCCATGAGTTGTCCATTTGCAGTGCCCTGGATCCTGTTTTTTTCTTTACTATGATTATTTTTGTTTTCTCCCTTAAAAAATCTTTTTTTTTTTTTTTTTTTTTTTTTTTTTTTTTTGGTACGCGGTCCTCTCACTGTTGTGGCCTTTCCCGCCGTGGAGCACAGGCTCCAGACGCGCAGTCTCAGCGGCTACGGCTCACGGGCCCAGACATTCCACGACATGTGGGATCTTCCTGTACCAGGGCACGAACCCATGTACCCTGCATCGGCAGGCAGACTCTCAACCACTGCACCACCAGGGAAGCCCCAAAAATCTTTTTAATATAGCTCTTTCTTTCATGAATTTTGCAGAATCTCTCAATTGTCTAGTTCATGGTCTTGCCCAAGATGTTGTTAATATTCCCCTCAGCTTGACTACACTTTAGACAGATTCCTTCCTGACTCTTGGCCCCTGACCTCCTTTTTCTTTGAGCATTTACTTCAGAAAACCGTCATTGTAAATTTATTTTCTCCACCTTTGATATGTATGGAAATCTTTTTGAAAGATTCTTGCCAGTTTTACAGCCCAGCGATGTATTTCTCAAGAACCTGGAGGCCATGCCTTTGAAATGTGATCATCGAGGAAGATAGCACTCTTATCTCCTAGTCTCTGTGGGAGAATAGGATCCTAGCTTTGACGGGTGACAGTTAGCAAACACAGATGGCCTAATCCAGACAGAAACATTTGCAGATGCAGGAATAACTCAATGTGCTGGACACACCGCACTGATCTCTCCTAACAGCCTCCAGTACTTTCCACTACCTCACCTCAGTAGATTAAACCCCTACCTCTCTTGGTTTTATCAGACTTGAGGTCAGACTGAGTTCTGTTCTCTCTCTCTTATTGCAAAAGGCTTGAATAAAGTTTTCTTTGCCTGTTTAACCTTGTTCAGTCACTAGACAGACTACCCTAACTGGGTTACATTTGTTTCCTTTTTCAGATGTCTCAGGTCAGTGATGCAACCACAGATTTATAGGAAAATGTCTGACTAAGAAAATGATGGTGTCCACACATAATCAACTATTAAGTAGGTAGGCTGCATGGAGAGACCAATGATATATAGTGAGACTCAAAGAGCATTTCAGTTGTGGAGGCTTTCCTTTTTTCTTAGCTGACATAAGAAGACTCAGGATTCACTTACTCTTGTGTCCAGATGCTCATGTTTTAAGTCACTGTAGTTCATACAGACTTCCTTTGCCTCTCACTTCCGTGGAAGAGTTCTTTGTCCTGGAGAAGGTACCTCTCTTTGCCCCGGGCAAGGATAAAAATTCTCTGGTTTGCTTCCAGAGAAGAGATCTCTCTCTCTGTTTCGTTTGGGAACCCACATACCCTGAGGTCACTTCTTGTGCTCAAGTCCCTCAGTCCTGAATCCCTGGAGAAGACTGGGGACTCCACTGGCTTGTAGACATATTTTATTCCCCCTCTATCTACCTATGTCCTATCTTTTTGCATTCCTTCCAAAGAGCTAATTCAGAGCTTTCCTTGGGTAACTCCTTCCAACTTGTTCCCAAAGGATCTTTTCTCCATAATGCATTTTTCACATAGCTAGATTAGATCTGTGTTTCAGGATATGCTGTGGAGCAAATTCTGCCCTTAAGTGGTCTGCATTTTCAGCAAATATAATTTTCACACTTGGACATTGGAGCTAGCTGCACTAACTCTACTTATCCCATCGCCGATTTAGCTTAAATCACACATGGAAAACTTGCCATGACACAGCATGATAGGCTAGCCTGTAGGAATTTTAAAAAGTGCTCTGAAACTTTTAAAGTATTTTTCTGCATCTGGATTTTCACTTTGAATCATCTGGCTGTACTTTATCAGATTAGGTAATGAGGAAGAATAAAACCATCCCCACCTCTAAAAGCATACCTCAAGGGCTTTGTTTGTGGTGAAAGAAGCATTTGTTAAATCAAATGCATTTGTGATTTTTGACCAGAAACTGCATTAAAGCTTGGTAATTAGATGAATCTGCGTGAAAAAGTGTGCATCACGCAATCCGATCTCCCTTGTGAATCCAAACAATTGGAGGAGCACCAAGCAACTTGATTAATCATATAAAATGGATCCATCAGGACTATTAGTGTATCAGTGATTTACTCATAAAGTAGCGAGCTATTAAGGATGACTGTTGGAATCATTTTTAAATTAGAAAGCACATGCCTACTTCTGAGTGGGCAGTATGTTTCCCTGGAAACAGTTCCACTCCCCCAACAATAATGCATACGTTCATATCACTGCATGACTCAGTGCCATCTGGTCTCTCTCTCTCTCTCTCACTCTCTCTTTTTTTTTTTTTTTTTTTTGCTAGAAGATTAAAGTCCACTAGATTTTAAGAGAAAAATATATTTCTAAGATATTTTAATTCTGGTTACTGTTTCATCTTGCTTTTCACCTGAGACTTGTCTTTTAGGGCTTCGACCAGCCACATTTTTATGAACTATTTTGTACATTCTGTTCTTTAAGCCTTGATCAAGGGAGGTATTTTAAGAGCAAGGAGATTTTCAATCAAGATGACATCTGAATTTAGTAGTAGTTGTACATATTCTGTGAATGTCTTTCCAAAGTAGAACAACATGGTCCTTTACTTTTGCAGTCATAGATCTGAGCACACTGTTCTTTGCACACGCAGAAAATGTACAAGGGGTTCACAATGTGTCACTGAAAGGTGGGGGGAGGGGGTTGAATTCCCTGTTAGGGAGTGTTGGTGTGAGACTAACTTCACTGCTTCTTTACTCAAAGCAGGCGTCCAGGGCATAGCATCCATCATATTTGTGGCACAAACAGAATAATCCTGCTTCCTGCCCTCAATAACATTTGCATCTGTTGGGATAAACTTGAATTCAACACACAACAAAAACCACAGCTAAACAAATGGCTTGGAAAGGTTTCTTATCCTTATGTTTCACTCTTCAGCACCTGGATATTGGCAAGGATGTTGGTCTGTGTAGGTTCTGAGAACACAACTTACAGACAGAGTACATAACATAGTCTGGGACCAGAAGAAAACACGCAAAATAATGTATTTTCAATGATTGTGCTGCAATCGGATGACAAAGCATGAGTATTAGAAAGATATTTGTTTTATAATTCCATTAGTTGTAATAAGATAGATAAACAACCTGAAGACAAACCCTTACTTTAATAAACTTTTTTATGTTGTTCATTTATTATTTTTGGCTGCATTGTGTCTTCATTGCAGTGTGTGGGCTTCTCACTGTGGTGGCTTCTCTTGTTGCGGAGCATGGGCTCTAGGTGCACAGGTTTCAGTAGTTGTGGCACGCAGGCTCAGTAATTGAGGCTCACAGGCTCTAGAGTGCAGGCTCTGTAGTTGTGGTGTACAGGCTTAGTTGCTCCACGGCATGTGGGATCTTCCTGGACCAGGGCTTGAGTGCATGTCCCCAGTATTGACAGGAGGATACTTAACCACTGTGCCACCAGGGAAACCCCTACTTTATTTTAAATTTAAGAAGTATTACAAAACCTTTTTAAGTAAATAATAAAAATAATTGTGCATATTCACTACCAAGTAGAAAGCAACGAAATAAAAGAGTTTTCCAGAAATCCCCATGGACACTGCATTGAAGTATGGATCTTCTTTCCTTGTTTTCTGACCCTTGAAATGTGAAAATTCATTTTGATTAACATTATTAGGACTTCACCTCAAAGTCCTTTAACTTAGTACCAGAACTACTGTTGTCAGTCACCCAAGTGAGCCAATGAGCATTATTTATTGGCTCTATCTTCTGAATCATCCAGCTTCCAAATTGACAGGTACTCCTGCTTAATTAAGCCCAGTGGGTAAAGGAGGATGCTCTTCCTCCTTTATTCAGACATGAAATCCCGAGTTATATTTGTCTTTGTTAAATTAAAATACTTACCTTTGCTTGTTCCCAATGCATTGACTTTTATTGCTAAACCAAAGGAAGCTTGGCTTTTTTCTCCCATTTCTATGGACCATTAGGGGCAGCATCTCAAACCCTTCCCTCTTGGTGAATTATGCCATGCGCCTCACCTTTCTGTTGATACTGACACTTAAAGCCAGGAATACCTTGCCTGCAGCCTCTGATCATTGCCAAGGTCCCAACCAACGGCCGAGAGGAAGTTTGAGAAATGTCCAACACCTTATTTCCTGCAAATGCACCAAGACATCACTAATGGGTTCTAGAAACTCTGAACTTGAAAAAAAAATGTGGAGGAATAGACTTACTTAACTCAACGTTCCCCAAACATGTTTTACTAAAAAATAAATACAAAATTATTTCCTTTTTTAAATGTCATACTTGTTCACATCATGGAAAACTGTGTTACACTGACAACATTTTAGAAAACGATGCAATTTCACATCAAATTTAAAAAAAAAATAATGAAACAATGAGTGAAGCTTAAAAAGTCTAACTTTGTTTGCCAGAATTGTTGTGATTAAAAGATCAGAATGTGAAGGGCCACTTTTTCAACTTAATAATGAGCTTCAAAGTCAAAAAAAACTGTAATGGTTATTAAAAACACAGAATCAAAGTTCAGATCCACATTCTAATTAAAGTAGGGATTCAAAGAAATTTTAGAAATACATACAATCATTTGTTTCAACCATTGCATTTATTTGTTTATTTTTTGTGGTACACGGGCCTCTCACTGTTGTGGCCTCTCCTGTTGCAGAGCACAGGCTCCGGATGCGCAGGCCCAGCAGCCACGGCTCATGGGCCCAGCTGCTCCGTGGCATGTGGGATCCTCCCGGACCGGGGCACGAACCCATGTCCCCTGCATCGGCAGGCAGACTCTCAACCACTGCACCACCAGGGAAGCCCCATTGCATTATTATTTTGTTTTCTTTATTTTATTTTATCTTGTGTGTGTGTGTTTTAACATCTTTATTGGAGTATAATTGCTTTACACTGGTGTGTTAGTTTCTGCATTAGAACAAAGTGAATCAGTTATACATATACATATGTTCCCATATCTCTTCCCTCTTGCATCTCCCTCCCTCCCACCCTCCCTATTCCACCCCTCTAGGTGGTCACAAAACACTGAGCTGATCTCCCTGTGCTATGCAGCTGCTTCCCACTAGCTATCTATTTTACGTTTGGTAGTGTACATATGTCCATGCCACTCTCTCACTTTGTCACAGCTTACCCTTCCCCCTCCCTGTATCCTGAAGTCCGTTCTCTAGTAGGTCTGTGTCTTTCTTCCCTTCTTGCCCCTAGGTTCTTCATGACTTTTTTTTTCCCCCTTAGATTCTATATATATGTGTTAGCATACGGTATTTGTTTTTCTCTTTCTGACTTACTTCACTTTGTATGACAGACTCTAGGTCCATTCACCTCACTCCAAATAACTCAATTTCGTTTCTTTTTATGGTTGAGTAATATTCCATTGTATATATGTGCCACAACTTCTTTATCCATTCATCTGTTGATGATGGACACTTAGGTTGCTTCCATGTCCTGGCTATTGTAAATAGAGCTGCAATGCACATTTTGGTACATGACTCTTTTTGAATTATGGTTTTCTCAGGGTATATGCCCAATAGTGGGATTACTGGGTCATATGGTAGTTCTATTTTTAGTTTTTTTAAGGAAACTCCATACTGTTCTTCATAGTGGCTGTATCAATTTACATTCCCGTCTACAGTGCAAGAGGGTTCCCTTTTCTCCACACCCTCTCCAGCATTTATTGTTGCTAGATTTTTTGATGATGGCCATTCTGACTGGTGTGAGATGATACCTCATTGTACTTGTGATTTGCATTTCTCAAATGATTAATGATGTTGAGCATTCTTTCATGTGTTTGTTGGTAATCTGTATATCTTCTTTGGAGAAATGTCTATTTAGGTCTTCTGCCCATTTTTGGATTGGGTTGTTTGTTTTTTTGATATTGAGCTGTCAACCATTGCATTATTTAGAAGCCTTTCATGTTTAGTTAATGTATTTGGTTTGGATAAGGCCAAAACAGAACAGACTTAACAGCTATTGAAATCAAATTTATGGTTACCAAAGAGGAGATGGCGGGAAGAGGGATAAATTAAGAGCCTGGATGAAACATACACACACTACTATATGTAAAACAGATCATCCAACAAGGATTTACTGTATAGCACAGGCATTCTACTCAATATTCTGTAATAACCTATATGGGTATTGAATCTGAAAATGAGTGAATATATGTATATGTATAACTGAATCACTTTGCTTTATATATGAAGCTTACACAACTTTCAAATCAACTATACTCCAATAAAACTCAAAAAAAAACCCAAAAAATGACCAACTGGCTCTTTGGGAAAAGAGCTTTATTTCTAAAATCTGTTTAGTTTATGCTCCAGAAGTAGCAAAAGAGCCCCAAGAATTCTGGGATCAACTAGAATTCTAGATCATTTCATCATATCAGCCAAAGGTCTTTTGGAAGTTCTTGAACCCTTCTTGATTCATACATTTTTTGAAAATTTCACTAAACAGTAGATAATTTAGACCAATATTTATAGTAAAATTCAAACTTAACTTCTCTTGCTCAGAGAGCCAGTCTTTCACATTTACTATTTGTAAAACACGCCAACAATTGGAATCTAGTGGTGATCTCATGTCTGTCAAGAATGTCACCATTGATTTATCCCTTTCACACGTCTGGAGGGGTTGTGGGTAACATTTCTTAATACCTAAATGGATAATAACAAAGTAATTGTAGTTATAAATAGTGTGTTTTTTTCATTTTGTAGACTCAGGAAAAATGAGACATAGAAAAGGAGGTATTATAAGTGGCTGTCTTAATTTGCTCAGGCTGCCATAACAAAATACCACAGACTGGGCAGCTTAAACAACAGAAATTGATTTTCTCACAGTTCTGCAGGCTAGAAGCCCAAGATGAGGATGCCAGCATGGCTGGGTTCTGGTGAGGGCCCCATTCCTGGCTTGCAGATCACTGCCTTCTCACTGTGTCCTCTCATGGCCCTTCTTCACATGCATGAGCCTGAAGAGAGGTCATGAGACTTGACCTCATGTCCACATCTGACTCCAATCACTTCCCAAAGGTCCCATATCCAAACACCATCTCATTTGATGTAAGGTCTCAACATATGAATTTGGGGGTGTTTTCTGTTGGTCTCAGACCATAGATAGCGATGCTCTTGGCTAGGAATGCTTGGGGCACTGGCCCAGACCTGAACTACTTGTGGGGACCCTACAGATATTTCCCCAGTGAGAGACAATTTTGTAGCTGGACCAACCTTGTGATTCTTATTATAATTACAGGATACTCTTTGGCAAAAACCATCAGGGAACTTTGAGAAACAAGATTTATTACGCATATGTCCTGGAGGGTAAAGGGCACACACAAAGCCACACAGCGAAGTCATGGGGAAGGAGAAAGAGAGAGAGAGATTTCAGGTCTTGGGCTCTGTCTTTATTGGGGCCAAAGGTGGGGTGCCTAGGGTTCTGTTGGTTCACTCTTTATGGGCAAATTTAAAACATGAGAGCAGCAATTAGGACAAAGGAAAGGAGACGTGGAGCCCCTCAGATGGTCAGTTATCTCATTACCCAGGGCTTTATGGAAGAGGGAGCTTCATGGGTGGAAATAGCCTAATTCCTTATCTGGCCTTTTTGCTAGTAGCTATCTAATACAGCTGGCAATATGCTTATTTGGGAAGGATATCTTTGAAAAGGATACCTCAGCAATCACAAATCTTAATGTTGGGTCCTTACAATACAAGTGGATACAAACTTGGTTCATAATAATGAGCTATGTAACAGACATTACCTTTCAGCCCAGGAAGCAGCATCACATGACCCAGCATCTCACTTTTCAAGGTTCAGCTTCCGAGGCTGGTCCAATGATTGTTCATGTGTTGTGGGTTCCAGACCCTGCAAGTTCTAACCATTGTAAACACCTCAGTGTATTCCTGTTCCTTCTTAAATGGTGGCTTCCAGCATTGAGCAAATTTAAGTGTGCAGTCACAAAGAAGAAAGTCACTGTCATCTTGATTGTGGCAGGAAGGCACTGCAAGTACACTAAAAAGCTTGTGAAGATCCTTTTTTATTGATAGACATAGTCCTAATTTTCTAGATTAATAAAATATTACATTCAGTGAAATAATTTATTGCAATGTTATTAAAGTAGTGAGATCGACAAAATATTTTTTAAAGGCTTCAAACTGAACCTTTAAATGAGAGGAAATAGACCTTATTGTCCAAGGAGAAGGGTTTCTGCTGCCTCAGGACCAGGCACCTGGTCTCAGTGAGCATCTTGTCACAGGCAGAGCTTCAGGCTTTGGCCACAAAGGCAAGGACATGTGTCCACCTTAGATTTAGGCAGTGGCTGATCCTAGTGCCAACTCTCAGGAACAAATAAAGCGTGCCAATTCTCCCCGAAGAGTGCTTTTCTATATTCACATCTCCAGAAAAAACTACCAGCTACTTGAACCCTCACCTTTTGTAATGGATTGAATCACGTCCTCCCTAAATTCATGTATTAAAGCTTTAACTCCCAATGTGACTGCATTTAGAGACAGGGCCTTTAAAGAGGTAATTACAGTTAAATGAGGTCATAAGGAGCGTAATCCAGTATGACTGGTGTCCTTTGGAGGAAGAAACACAAGGAATGTGCATGCACAGAGAAAAGGCCATGAGAGGACACAGCCAGCGAGAAAGTAGCACAGCAAGTCATGGATGGTGGCCTCAGAGAAACCAAACCTGTTGACACCTTGATCTTGGACTTCCAGCCTCCAGAACTGTGGGAACATAATTGTCTGTGTTCAAGGTGTTCAGACTGTGATGCTTTGTTATGGCAGCCTGAGCAGATTACTGTACTGAACCCCTTCTCCACTGAACATTTTTAATGATACTTGAGTGGTGATATCTTGATCTGTTCTACTTGGGTTTGGAGCTGCTTCTTACAGAAGGTGCCCCAGATTGTTTAACCATCAGTGTGATGAAGTCTCTTTCTTGTTCAACTACACACCATACTGGGCTGCCAGTCAGCTACAAGACATTTGCACTGATGTATAAGATATCATCCAGTCCTATACTATAAGAAGAAAATGCAACACAATGTCTGCTTCCAAGGAGCTTACAGTCAGATCTAACAATAGGCAGGGGTGACCTTCTTTGAGACAAGTTGGCCTAGGCAATGGCTTCAGGATCTTTGAATGTCTCTCCAGGCCTCTGTTTCTAGCACAAGGACAATACACTGTTTGGCTTCTTAGGATGGGACACTGGAACAGCATCTCCACACCTGGCTGGCAGGTTGAGCTCTACTCTAAGCTTAGACATCCCTGGTCCCTGTGGTCCTTGCCATAGGTCTGCTGTGACAGGTCTGGAATTAGCCTTCCCATGTGCCTGCACCTGGGAAGGAATAGTGACATTAGTGGTCCCAACCAAGCACTGCAGATCCATTTGAAAAGTGCTGCTTCTGAGGATGTCATCTCTTGGCCGCTGCATGCAGGTGACTTGCATGCAGCCTTTTGGGTTGCCTGGCTGGAGTCCTCCACATTTCAGTTCTAGCTGATGTGACTGGTTCCTCCATCCTTCTGCCACGCGGTGGGCACTGGCCTCACAAATGGTGCTGCTCTTCCACTGATGCTTTGGTTTTCCTAAATTAGGTGAGTCAAGGTGCTTGACATTTGTTATCTGGTAATGGACGTGTTGAAATTCTTCTGTAAAATGCACACCACACTGTCACAAGATGTCATGGCTCACTTTGCACTCCTTGGACCTCAACAAGAATATTCTGCTGAATCGCAGGAAGACCGTCATCCTCCAAAAGACGGCTCCTATGCTCCTGCCCCAAGGCTTGTTCTCCACAGACTCTCACAATCTCTTTTCCTGTGGGCTCTTCCCTCCCCTCAATTGTTCAGATACAAAACATGGTTTCACTTAATGTCTTTTTAATAAACTAAAACTTCCTGAAATGTGTCATCCAAGGATATGGATTCTTAACCAAGTCTGTCTCTCTATTTCTAAAAAGAGGAAAATAAAAATACTGCCTTACACAAGGTGGTGATCAAACAAGAGAGTATGAGAAAAAGCTTTATAATGCACAGGACCCATAAGATGTTTCCCAGGCCTTTTTGCTTTGTGCATCTCAGTGGTTATTTTTGTCCAGAATTCCTGTTCTAGAAAGGGCCACAGGATCTGATCTGTCCACCTAGACACTGTCACTTGGTCCAGGAGTAGGTCTGTGGACCCACCTAGGTCAGTCGTAATGCCTCAGCCTTCCTCTTCTTCCTCGTCGCTGGCAAATTTTGCTCAGCCAGGTTTGATTCCTAAACAGGAGGCACCGAAGAGGAGCTCCCTGGGATGTTTGGATATAGGGGAGAGGGAGGCCCACCAGTTCATTCTCTCATGAGTTGGCTGAAAGCTGGTGAACTCTCAGACAAACTCCACATTTGTAAAACATAAACCCAAAGGAAGAAAAAAAACAAGACAACTTTCTAATTACAAGTCTGACCCCACCCTCAAGGCCCAATCACATCTTTGCCCTTCTCAATAACCCTGGGATTCTGCAGCCAAAGTACCTTTTGACATAGCTGTTTGAGTTGGATGAGCCCCGCTTGCAAAGCAAACCTAGTGAATACAATAATGGTTAGTAACAAGCCCACCCTGCCTGAGAGGGTGACCAAGTGCCAACTGCATGGATTTATTCTTTCCTAAGAACCAAGACTTTGTAGTAGAGTTAGTTATAAACTTCTGTGATAGTATCACTATTTTCTATTCCCACAACTTAAGGATGACATCAACAACATTTCTGGACTTACACTCTTTCTGTGTGATTGCATATATTGCAATTCCGGGCCAACGGAGGTAGGAATTCCAAGCACTGTTCCAGATCCCAATAACAGTCACTCCCTAATTGTTGAAGTCAGTGGGAACTTTCTAAGCCTGAGGATTCTGTGTCAAGGGAGCCTCGATTTTGTTCATTAAGGGAATCCATTCTTCGCATGGGGCTTTTCCCCTCCCTTCCTCTGCTTGGGGCTACCCACCTGGGGTTCCTCAGAGCATCCACTAAGGAGAAGCTAGAGAGGGCGTATAAACCACATAGTCATTGTAATAATAAGAAATTAATAGATAATATATTCCAGAAAAATCAAATAGCAGAGCACTTTGAGTTATGAAGAAAAAGGCAGCTTAGTAATTTATCAGAAGTCTGTATGGAATTTATGACAAGTGACTAAATTGAGTCTTTGACTTACTCCCTGCAAATTAAAGTGTTTTACAAAGCAGCACCTCTTCATGCCAAATACATTATTCTTTGTGACCAAATGTTTATGTTTCCAATAGCAGAACTTGGTGTCACTGTGGATGGGTCTATGGCACCAACCACTTCGGCACATTCCTGACCATCTCATGAAATTGAAACTTCTGATTGCTCAAACACAACTTGTCATTTCTTCATTAAGTAGACGAAAAATATTTAAGTATATATTTTGGAATTGAACAGTGTTATTCCTTTCTGGGAACTCTTTGAGATGAGCCTGCCATTTGGGATTTGGGAATGTGATATTAAAAGTATTGCTTTGGCTCTTGGCCTTTCAGAAGTCAGGGTATAAACAGTAATATAGAGAGGATCAAATTGTTCCTCAAGAAAAAAAATATTGGATTTTAAATCAGACTAAGCAGAGCCAAGAGAAATAAATCATGTTGATAGTGAGAAATAAAGGATTCCTGGGATGGAAGTATTGGTCAGGAGGTTGAGGGACTCAAGTTGTGGTTGAGGGCATGGCTCACTGAGATTTCTGCCACGTGGAGATGGGGGACCAACCAGGGTCTTGTGGTAAAGAGGACATATTGTGGGGTGACTCGTATCCTAGGGGAGCGGGCGGAAATCTCTCAGTACAACAAAGCCATAACATCCGAGTCAACATGTGTTATAACATCTGGGGTTAGAAAGAGGGTTACCTTCTCATGTCTTCTATGAAAAATTATCCTTGAAGAAGAGAGACATGCTTTATTTTAGATATTGTATGAAATAAAGAACTGTGTTATGGAAGGAAAGGCCCTTTCCTATCTCCCCTCTACCCGAGTCCCTCCTCTCTCCCAGGTCTTGGTCATGGTCTAGGTCAGCAGATTGAAACCAGCATGCATGCCCAGGCTCCACTTGCCACAAAAAATTCTTCCACTGGCAGCGGCTGCCGAGGTGGGCTCCTGTGACATTCCTGATGTGGAAGAGGGGGAGCTCCATTTCTGTTACTTGGAATAAAGAAATGGGGGGAAGACTCAAGTCACTCTGTGGAAGGCTTAGGAAGGAAGGTATCGAAGAGAGGGGTGAAAAAGTAAGCGGAACAAGGATTCCAGCCACGTGGATCAGTCCACAAAGACCTGGGGGCGTTCCCAGAACAACCTAGAAGAGATCTGAGCAATAAGGCCTCCTCTGATCTGAGGGAGGAACCCAGAAAACCATATGTTCTGAACCCTGCAGGACTGGGGAATTTGCTTGCAAAATGGCGTGTGATGTGATATCTGGAAAAGGTGGAGAATTTGTATCTCCTTCTGCCCAGGCAGAAGCTGAGACTTCAAATGTCCAGCTGGAGGAAACCCATCCTCCATGCCCCATCCCAGCCCCCAGGAGACGTCAGGAATGCAGCCTCTGAGGCCAGTTACGGGAATCTACTGGGGCAGCTGGACCCTTATCTGTTGGCCCTTCGCTACCAGCCAGAAACCTCAGAGGGATATGGTAACACAGGAAGATCAAGGGGGAGAAGGAAATCCCAACAAAAAAGCAAATTAAAACCCACCAAATAAACACACAAACATGGGCTGATTTAATTTCTCCAGAGACCATCCAAACATGTCCATGAAAAAGTACACAGGTAACACTTTAATTTCTGCACTTACAATTTCACAGGCTAAGGGTCTAGCAGGAAAAACAAAACAAAACAAAGCAAAAACCTCCACAGCATTTGATCTCTATCCCCTTTGAATAATAATAGGTTTGTGACATTGTCCAAATTATTTTCTCAGTATCCTTCCCAGTTGATTGGGAACAATGACGATGCCCCATGCAGCTATAGAAGGCACTGTGCAAGCTGCAAAGTTAATTAACATGTCCATGATACTGCACATTAGAATCTGAGGTTCATTAAACCTACAAATACTTACTGAGCATTTACTATATACAGCATGCACTTTGTTAAACTTGTAAATTTATTTACTCGATTATTCCTTACAAAAGCTTCATGGAGGAGGTTCTATCATCATCTCTATTTTACAGAAGATGAAACAGGCACAGAGAAGTGGAGTACCTTAACTGAAGTCACACAGTATGTGAAAAAGCTAAGATGTTTAACATCTCAACAAAAATAAAACTATACTCATTTTAGAGATTAAAAATCCTAGAAATAATTTTTTTTTTCACGGGCCCAGCCGCTCCGCGGCATGTGGGATCTTCCCGGACCGGGGCACAAACCCGTGTCCCCTGCATCGGCAGGCGGACTCCCAACCACTGCGCCACCAGGGAAGCCCTAGAAATAATTTTTGAAAGAGTATAAACAGCTTATATTTTTATTAAATAATTTGTATAAAACTAGTCAATTAACAACATGGCTACTATTTTGAAATAGATAAAGATACGAATGAGACAGGGAAACCTCAGAGGTCCACTTATATCTCAGCAACTGTATGTGAACAAGATACAATCCAGGTAAATGTGAAAAGAATAGACTGCTAAATAACCAGTTGGAGAACAATCTGGAAGAAATAACTCGATTTAGATGCCTGCTTTACACCATACAGAGAAACACATTCTACATGGTTTAAAGATCTAAATACAAGAAAACAAAATTACAAATTAGAAAATGTTGTTCTTAGTTGATAATCTTAGAGTAAAGATGGCTTTTCTCGGGAACAAATAAAACAAAGAAGCTATCAAGAAGACAACTAAAATACAGATTAAAAATTTAAAGCAGTAGCCTATACAAAATCATTTGCCATGATATCCATAAAGTAAAAAGAGAGCTTGCAAACCAGTAAGGGAAATATCAAAGCACAGTGGAAAAATAAGTGAAAGCCTGAAACAGCAAGTCACAAAGAAATGAAAGGGACTGAACCAGCTCACAGATAAAAAGATGCTCCTTCCTTGATATTTAGGAAGACATATGAGCAACAAAGAGCTGCCATTACCCATATGGTGAACTTTTACAAGTTTGCATGTTGAAAATATCCAGAGATACAAGAAACTGTGAAACTTTTGTATACGGTTCTTGACCTGAGTAGAAGTGATCACGGTCTCTGGGAAGATTATTTGTTATTAACTATCAAATTTTAAATGCACCCATGCTTTTGCTAACAGTTCCATTTCAAGGACTGTTTCTGAAGAGTCTCATACATATAATCGATCATCTGTATAAATGTATTGCAGCAGGATTTGTAATCATGAATGAAGGGAAGTAATCCAATTCCCACTAAAAGGAAAATGTAGAGTAGAGGAGGGTTGCTTTGTCCATCCTCTGAAACATTGAAATGAGGGAAAACCCAGGGAGCCTGATCCTTGGAGAGGGGCTGGGGTCACCGCCAGTCTGACTCTTTGTAAAACTGTTTCCAGAGTCTATTGTATGTGTGTGCTCGTGCAGATTTGGAATAAGAAATAAATATCATCATGTGAAATGGTTAGCAATGCTTTCCATGTTTGTTGCTATCAGGGAAAATGAGACAGAGACACAAATTCCAACCACTGTTGCTCTTGTTTATCTTGTATTGATCTATCTCATATCGACGGCTGGATCATAAACCCAATAGAGGTGGGAATAAATAATCTTCCTTCTTCTTTTATATCTCCCTGCCCCTAGCGCCTGGACTACTGTTAGACACTGTGTAACCCCAGAACCAACCTAACCTAGCCCCATCATATTTCTAACAAGATGCAGAGCTGTTTTTCAGAGACCACAAGACATAACTGCAAGTCTTGGAACTGAAGCATGTGGAGGAGTAAATTTTTAACCTCAACACCAGAAACAAAGTTTCCTGCCACCTCACAGAACCAAAGGACATCGACTTGATCTGAAGCAAAGGGTCCTTGTCCAGAAAGATCTGGTGCTGAAATCCACTGTTCCATACCTTACCATAAATGGTCAAGTTTCAGTCCCTTCAATTGAAAGCTGCCCCACCAGGGCTTCTGCGTACCAGCCCATCCTCCCTAAGTCATAAAAGTTTGACCAAACCCTGGACTGGGGAGACAGATCTGAGCCTTGCCTCCTGTCTCCTTGCCAGTCAACCTCACAATAAAGCTTTTTCTTTTCTCAAGTCGGTGTTGGTGTCATAGTATTGGCTTCTATGTGTCGGGCAACAAGCCCTTGCTTGGTAACAATGTACAGTATTTAGAGATATTTTTTGACGGATTCCTTTATTCATGGTAACTCTTATTTTGGGGTGCACTTCCTGTTGTGCTGGTAAGTGAGCCCCATTCCCCTCTCTTAGCTCTGAAATTCTGAAAGGACACAGTGATCCTTTCCTCCCAGGGGCTTAGCTGTGTCCTTCAGTTGTCCTCAGAACCTGGAAGCCCAGCCTTTGTTACTTGGAAAGAGACTCCATGAATGCCTGCTGCCCAGGGCTGGGTCATGGGGACCATGGTGATGTGAGGTTGGCAGCCGGGCACCAGTCAGGGTTTCTGACCATAGCCTCCATGTAGCCTTAGTCTTTTATTTTCTGAATTCTGAAGCTTTGACATCTTGGGGTCTCAATGATCATGGGGGAATTTCCCCTCCCAGAGTCATCTCTAGAAAGAGATAGTAAACGACTAGCCTGGAACAAGGCTTTCATATGCAAACCAACCAATCCTGAGCCCATAAGCCCATCTGTTTCCTTTATCAGACCCTCACACTCCAGACCATGGTCGTCTCCCTGTCTCGGCATCTTATGGTACCTGATTAAAACAGTTCCTGGGTACCATTACAAAACCTATGGCTTAGATCTGCTTTCATCTATGCCTCAAGCCCCAGGGACAATCCACCTCCTGCTGGTCCTTTTGAGGCTTTTCCTGGCATTTATTTCCAGAGCTTCCCATCTGCTTCTCCTTCACAGGAGCCTGGTGCCCCGGGCAGTCTGTGGAGCCTCTGTCCCTGTGGTCATGGCTGGTTCATCTAGCCACTCCCTAAGCACCCCTGCTACCACCACTCTGTCTGGACGCTGGACCTGCTCCACAGGACAATCTCAAGAACACCTGTGTGGTCTGTGTGAGGGATCCCAGGGACAGCCGTTAACCCAGCCGAGGTCATGGGCCAGAGACCGAAAGGCTGGCTAGGACAGACCCCAGGGCACAGCGGTCCCCACTCCCAATGCAGATGCTCCCAGATCTCCCGTAACCCTCAGTGCTGCCGGAGCAGGTGGCACCTGCAAGAGAAAAATGTGTGACAGACATGTAGTGTCCTCCAATAGAGTTGGCTTGAGCGCCAGCTTTTAATTTGACAGGCAAATAGCATTTGGGGACTTGTGGGTAAGGTGGACCTGCAGTGTGCAGAGAGGTCCCCTAGGTGGCAGCATAGCACCAATTGGCCAGATGGACAAAAGCCATCCTTCCAGCCTGGAGTGCCCATCATGGTCATGGCAGGAAGGTCAACAGGGCATCCTCAGGTCCTTCAGGCAGGGCAGCCACTCAGGCAGTGCCTCCAGAGGGGAAGGGAGCCAAAGTTCCAGGGAAAAGAAAAAACTCTTCCTGAGAAGAATTCCTAGTCAAGGAGTAGGGGCCCTGTGGTGGCATTGCAGATGTATGTTGGCCCGGATGAGAGGAATTCAAAGAGGCCATCCCACACTGCCAGAGGCCATCCCACACTGCCAGAAGCCAGTGAGGGAGGGGAGATGTCAGGCAAGGGGTCAGGGCATTCTGATGTGGGAGTCTGGGCTCAGTCGGAGATGAGTGAGGCTGAGGTCAGAGGCCAGACAACCGGCCAGATCAGGGATTGGTGAGAGGTCAGGAGAGGTCAGGGTGTCACCAAATAGCTCTGCCTGTTGCGTAGTGCCTGAATCTTCCCGGATAAGATGTCCAGACAGGCCCTGGGAAGCCACTGCGCACAAAACACGAGTCAGGAGAAGGTTTTTGAGAAACTTGGGTTTGACTCAAACTGTTATCTTGCTTGAGAAATGCAACTCAGTTTTTAAAGGGGTCTCAGTTTATTTGCTCCCAAAAGGAAACATTATTAGTTATGTTAACATATCAACCCCACTGTGTAAGGTGTATGTCTGATAACATTACTTTTAAGGTCATTACAAAGCACAGACTGGGTTTTAAAGAGAAGTGAGAGAGACCGCATTACTGCCATCCCGTGCCAACTCAATAAGACCTTGGAGCCTTTTTTCCATTAGTGATGTCGCTCGGAGAATGACTTATCATTGTAATTTGTTTTGCAGGGCCTGTCCCAGAACTCACAGCACTTACCCATAAAATGAAGTCTATATATGCTTCTTAAATTGAGTTCAAACCAACTATAGAAATCAACTACCTTTCAAATACCCTTTGTAACTATTAATCCAAAATCTTATTTCTGAGCTTCACTTGCTGTCGCCAGCTCTGTCTTCAGCCGTTGAACAGAGGCAATTGTTGGGAGGATAGGGAGTGAAGGGAAGGCTGAAGGAGGTGGAAGAGGATGAGAGTTATCCAGGGAAGGAGGGCTGTGCGGTGAAGTCACAAGACCAGCAGACACAGAAGCCATGGTTTGGCAGAAGCTCAGGGGAAATAGACATTACATGCCTGTCACGTCTACCAGCTTCAGTTTCTGCTTTTGCAAAATGCATATTCTGTTCAAACTGCTGGAAAATTCTGCGCAAGGGGGACCATGCTTCTCTCCCGTGATTTACGTATAACAATATTCTTCCTTCCTCAAATTATACCGTCCATCCTTGAACTGAAGTGATACCATGCACAAAGACGTTAGGGAAATTCCACTGCTCAGTCCTAGGAAACCGTGTATAGGATCCACGTATTGTACATTCACAGTTCTCTTTGTGGGTGAGCCTGTTTGTGATGAGTTTTGGAAGAGTGGAAAGAAGATTCAAGACTTAAGTCTATCAGATCCCTAACTTTTAAATTATTATTCTTTTAGTCCTGCTGTCAGCTTTTCACTGATTGAAAGACTGTTTTCTATTGTAGACTGGGTAATTCTACTGTGACAAAAAGTTTAGGCTGATTTTTTTCCATAAATATTAGAAAACACAATAGAAACAGTGATGTAAAACTTAGAAAAAGAAAGTTACAATGTAGCTCTTGTAGGCACATATTCAAGGAATGTACTAGATATGTTGATTATGTCATACTAAATTTCTATAATGTGTATGATCATAGCATAATTTAGACATATTCTATAAATACGTTGAAGTTCCAGCTTGGTTTGTCTACATGTTTCACCTCACCAACATGTCTGGAGTGACATAAAAGGAATAATAATCTTCATCATCAAGAAACATAAACAGGAATTAATGCTTGTGGCTAGATTTCACTTGGAATTAATGTTTGTGGGAGGTTTCACTTGGATGAAATGTTTAGCTATCAAAGAATGTGATTTGCCTGCTACTTTGCACCAAAGGAAGACTTTCTCTTTGTTATGCTGGGCAGTAGGAAGTCCTGCCTTCTGCTCAGAGGGAGACTAGTCCTCTACTTCTTAAGGCTGTTCACTGTGCAAACATCCTTGAAATTCTGGTCTGGAGCAAAAGCAGTCAGTGCCTCTGCTCACAAGATGTGGGAAGCACGAGAGACCCACAGAGAGCAACACTTGGAGAGTGCCTGTGCACGAATGCCTGCAGTATTTTTAGCCACAGCTTGTGGCATCACTTCAGCCCCCAGGCAATGCCAGCTGCAGAGGGTTTTGCCACTTTGGTCCTAAATCACATGCTTTAATTATCAGCCCTTGATTGTAAGAAATGCTAGGTTAGACCCTCAGGAAAAAGGAAGAGTTGGTGTGTGTGCTTTGGAAGGAGAAGAGATCGTTTCAAGCATGTCCCATCATTGGCATGTTCCTTTCTCTTGCTTTAAGTAGTGAAGGCTGAGATAGAAGTTCCTCCCCATGGTGATTTTCACAATAGTGGAGTGCCCCTGAGTGAAGGTCTCCAGAGCTGCCAGATTTGTATTGCTGTTGCCTTGGCAACCTGTCATTATGCAGAGAAAGGAAGCCTTGGTCTTCCAGGGTCCAGTGTGACCTCATGGGGCTGGGCCACCCTGTACATAAAGGGACAAATGCTAAGCAGTTTGTGCCATGTTTTATTTTATTATTATTATTATTTTATTTATTTTTTTTTTGTGGTACGCGGGCCTCTCACTGTTGTGGCCTCTCCCATTGCAGAGCACAGGCCCCGGACGCGCAGGCCCAGCGGCCACGGCCCACGGGCCCAGCTGCTCCGCGGCACGCGGGATCCTCCCGGACCCGGGCACGAACCCGCGCCCCCTGCATTGACAGCCAGATTCTCAGCCACTGCGCCACCAGGGAAGCCCTGTGCCATGTTTTAAATGACAAAGATCACTTGTCCATACTTTTATGCTTGGGATGGTACCAATGACCAGGACAGCCTCTCCAGGAGGTGACATTCTTGAATCTTTGAAGAACACTCTTAAAGTGGGTTTTTGAGAAAATGTCCTCTATTCTGCTCTGAAATCCCAACCAGGAACTTTTTTATGCGGGAAGTTAGGTGCTAAGATATAGAAAATTTGGCCATTGGTCTTTACATTTACATATGTAATGTTCTGAAAACAAGGACTTCACTTGCTTCTAGCAAGTGACTTCTAGCACATACATGGATGAGCAACTGTAGTTTGAACAAAGTAAGAGCAAGAAACCTAGCTAGAAGAGTCTTTTTGGACTTTCAAGAGCTGTAATTTCACAGAAAACTTGTAACATGGATTAATATAGAAATAGCACACTTTATGCCTACAGGAAAAAACAGTAAAGTCTTCTGCTACTCCTAAGCAGTTCTAACACCTTTAGCATTGTGGCTAAAATAGCTCAGACTCATGATGTAGACAATTTAGGAAGGCTGAGTACAACGAGTTGCATGATAGAAGATTACATGGCATATGCCCATGAAGCAATTGTGGAGATACACCAAATGCCACTTTTTTCATTCACTCAACCCTTCTTGTACTTTTCCTAGATGGTGGGCACTGCGGCAAGGTGGTGATGTTGGCAGATAGGATTCTTACCTGAGGGTAAAACCAGTGGCAATAGTCATAAAAGCTAAAGGGTGATTACAATACAGGGTGATAAGTAAAACCAAGGGAAAGATCAGACCGCTGTCAGAGCAGATGGAGTGCTGCTAATTAATAACTCACAGTCCAAGGACTGTAATGTTCAAACTGAGATTTGAAGACACAGGAAAGAGAACAAGAGAGCCAGTCATGAGGAAGGAGATGTGTGTGTGTTTGTGTGTGTGTGTGTGTGTGTGTGTGTGTGTGTTGCAGCTCTGATGTGTTCCTAAATTATGACAAATGGTTAAAATATAAGAGCTGCACTGTTGACATTCTCGGTCTTGATTTCAGGAAATAAACTTTCCCTGGCATTGGAAGTAAAAGACAATAGAAGAAGAAGAAGAAAGATATATTGTGTACCTACTAAATAAACAGCATTATGAGAAGAACTTCGTATGAATCATCACAATGAATGCTTGTGACATATCTCCAGCAATAATAATCAGTACCATCACAATTGTACTGAAGGTCAGAGCTTAAACTACCTTCCCGGGACCCACACCTGGTTAGCTGTCATGTCCAGATCCAAACACATACTTGCCTGATGCCAAAGTTGGGGGATTTCCACTCTTCTATGCAGTTTTTCTGAAGCTTTTCCAACCAAAACTAGACCTTATTTCTAAAGAGTATGCATGTTAATGTAATGATAGTGATGAAGTTACATTAAGAAAATTCTAACATCTCCCTGGCTTCTAAATGATCGAGTTTATTTCTCACTCTCTCCCTTTGTGTGTAGGATGCTGGGTTGAAGGGCAGTGTCCTAACTGCAGTGAAGCAGGGACTTGTGCTCCTGCATCTTGAGGGTCAACCATCTTCAGATGTCAAGGGCTTCCAAGTTCATCACAGAAGGGGACTGTTTGCAAAGGCCATGAAGGAGATTTTCACACATTTGCCCTGTCTGCAGAGAGAACACCTAACATCCATTGCTAGAGCTCAGCCAGTGACTGGGCCACACCTAACCAAGTGGGGCTCCGCACACAGTCTCTGTGCGTGAGGAGCTGACGTACCAGGATTGTCACACATGCTTTTACACACAGGTCACAGAAATAGAGGCTTTTTTCTTTTTACAATAGCACCATAAAAGTCAACTAAAACAAAGCAAGGCTATTACATATATTCATAAAAACTCAAAGACCTCTTGTCTGAATTCTATAAGCAAAGAAAAATGTCTACAAGCTGGTTAATTGTTTTAAGCTTGGATTCTATTTTGACTGCCAATCAGTCACCTGCCTGAAATGTGAGTTAGAGAATTCAGGCAGCTATTAGGGAAAATAAGGAGGCCACATGTGGGTTATTTGGACAGAGTATTAAGGCCACACCTTTTATATTGCATTTTTACTAAATAAAAAAATGTGTGAGGAATGGTTTTCCAATGTTCCTAAGAGTGTTTGTTTGCAAAGAGAGCTTGGGTTGAGGCTGGTACTCCTGGCAACATGTCCTTCTCAGCAAGAGCACAGCCAAAGTGTTCCTAGAGGCATGGGCTTTGCTGGTGTGGATGACTCTGTACTCCTGGAAAGGCTCAAGGGCAGGGCCAGGGACATGCACTCTGGTCTCACATGGATGCTGCACAACTCAAAAGAGGCCTCCAAATGCTTAGGGGTTGCTTTTAAGAGAAAGATATTAAATCAAATACCCAAGAGGTGAGGGAGGGGAGGGGTCCACTGGGTTGCAGTGGGTTCAGATCTAGTCTGCAACTAGTCTAGCCACAGGGCTAGAGGTTCTTAGAGGATGTCTTCTTCTCCCTGGAGCCCCATGAAGGCCTTGAAGGCATTCCTGGGTGGTCCATGGTCTTCACAGCCCACAAAAACTCCCTGGAGCACTTTCCCAGACCCAGAATTGCACGGCACATTTGCTTCCTCAGCACCTGAGTCTCTCCTGATCACCAACCCTTAATTTCCCACCAACATGGATCTGAGCCAATGTGAAGACAGAGAGCCATCCCCTGCACCATTCTCCTAGTTTGTTCTTGCTTCCGGACGCTGACCCCTTCCTGCAGTGAGAAGACACACACACTCACACACACAGCACCCCAATTCTTTCTCAAGTGTGACTTTCTGAGTTACACAGTGCCATGACAACGTAACGCTGCAATCAAGAGGCCCCGTGTCAGTTTTGTCAGCTTCTATCCATTGATTCTGAAGGAGAGAGGTGCACCTCTGTTGTGCAGAAAGCCAAGTGTACAGTACGCATAGAGCGACTCAACTTCGCTCGGAACCATCACCCTGAATTGAGCTAAACTTTGTTTTTATTTTTAAAATAGGTAGTGTTTCAGGGAGATCAGCTCGGTGCTTGTGACCACCTAGAGGTGTGGGATAGGGAGGGTGGAGGGAGGGAAACACAAAAGGGAGGAGATATGGGGATATATGTATATGGATAGCTGATTAAAAAAAAAAGCAATAGTATCTATGCTGAAAACTTGATAAAAAGAAGACATCACATTGATATATATTTTGCAAAATAAAGTGCTAATAACTTTAAAAAAAATGTAGTGTTTACAAAAAAAAACTAGTGTTTGCCACTGCTCTGCCAGGCAGAATTCCAAAAGTTTCCCTTACATGTCTCATTGAATTCTCAAAACAAATCCATGAGACAGATATAATGGCTTCTATTTTATGGATATGAATATAGGAGCATCTTGATGTGCAAAGATTTTAGTCAAGGACTAAAATGCTTATTTGCAAAGGCATGAAACCCAAGGGATTCCTTAAAACTTCCCTGCAAAACACATCTAGTAAATATTATGGTATTATATACAATACATACAGCGTATACGCATATACCCTATAAATTACTTTATATGTGTGTGTCTGTATATGTGTATTTATTTTAGATGTGATCATATCCTGGTTATGTTTTTAAAAAAGACTCCATCTTTCAGAGATACACTCTGAAATACTTGCTTCAAATTAATACAGGGATGGTCAAGTGCATGAAGGTCCCCCATGGTGTCATAGTTGTTGAAGCTGGATGATGGTATATTGAAGTTTATACTAGTCTGCCTACTTTTGTGTATGTTTGAAATACTCCATAATAACATATAAACACATATAAACTAACATATCAGATGTTATGTATCTAATACCTAATACTACAAACTATTGTGTAATGTATATTACATGTGTGTGTATATAATATACATTATATAATAGTTTATATACATTATATAGTGGTATTGTATATATATTATATATACTATACATATATGTATTTATGTGTATATATATGTATAAATCATTATATATATATATATATATATGCACATTTTCCTTCCTTCTGCTCCGAAGTCATCCATCACCACCCGGGAAATGGCCTCCTTTGCTTTCCATGGATCTCTGTGAATGTCCCTCTGATTAGGGTCACAGCTGTGTATTGGAACGATTTGGGCTTGGAGATGGGCATTGCTTGTTCCTGGCGTAGGAGCCGAGTGAGATCAGAGCACATTTACATGGCTGGTGCTGGAGTCAAGTGCCTCACTCCAGGAACAATTAGGGCCTGGTCAGAGAAGACTCACCCCAAGTCCCTGGTTTCCTTTTACTGCTGGGCTGACCCTTGATTACAGTCAATGCTTCCCAGATGTTCCTGCTTGCAAGAGTACCTCTCCCTTCTCAGCATCATGCCCCATCCCTGCTCAGAGGAAAGGATGGCTCTCAGTGCAGAGATGTTCTCCCACCTGGCAAGTGGGAGCGTGTCCTGAGGGGACCCAGGTGCATGTGACGGTAAATCGGGGATTTTATCCTCAGATCCATACAGGAACTACTGGTGTGGAGTCCCATGGTTGCTGTGCTCCAAGGAGAGACAGGCAATCAAGGAGGAAAATGCTGTGAGTTACTGGATCCCTTGTGGGCAGGAAGAGACAGGAGCATCTGGGACTGAGAAGGGCAGTGACTCCCCAGATGATGCTCTATTAGCACTTTAGTAACAGAGGCAGGAAGAGCCCTACAGCCATGAGCAACAGGAGAGTAACAGGGCTTCTGCCTCAGGAAGGACATTGCCTTTGCTTACAAAGTAAGTTAAACTCTAGACACAGTTTTAACTATAGGATGCAAACTGCATCTTCTAACAGATTTTACTACTTAAAAATTTCTATTTTATGACATCTGTGAAGCGCCTGCCATATTCCCAGCATCATGTGTGACACCACGTGTGTGTGTGTGTGTGTAATGTGTGTAGCGTAGTATGATCTGTGTAAAATAGTGATGCTATCTTTGGATTCTGCCCTCAGTTTACCTAAGAAAGTTAACTTCTCTTTGCCTGTGTGAAGTAGGAAGAGTAATGGCACCAACTGGTATGATCTTCTTTTTTAATATATAAATTTTATTTATTTATTTACTTACTTATTTTTGGCTGTGTGGGGTCTTTGTTACTGCATGTGGGCTTTCTTTAGTTGCAACAAAGGGGGGATACTCTTCGTTGTGGTATGTGGGCTTCTTATTGCAGTGGCTTCTCCTGTTGCGGAGCACAGGCTCTAGGTGCATGGACTTCAGTAGTTTCAGCAAGTGGACTCAGTAATTGTGGCTCAGGGACTCTAGAGCACAGACAGAGTAGTTGTGGTGCATGGGCTTAGTTGCTCCCCTGCATGTGAGATCTTCCCGGACCAGGAATCGAACCCATGTCCCCTTCATTGGCAGGTGGACTCTTAACCACTGTGCCACCAGGAAAGTCCCTGAGTTGTTTTAATGATTAAATATAATAACAATGCATTTGAAGCCAAATACCTAGTGAATTATAATTATCATCATTGACCTATTTTTCATCATATTGTTGTTTTGGAACAGTGGTTCCCATCTGGGAGCAATTTGCCATCCAGGAGACATTTGGCAATCGCTGGAGATATTTTTGGTTTTCATAATTGGTGAAGGTGCTTCTGGCATCTCTTGGGGGGAGGGACAGGAATCCTGCCATGTCCTACTATGCAGAGGAAACTCCTCCCTTCTCCCCTTCCCCCAAAGAGCCAGTTATTCAGCTCAGAATGTTAGTAGTACCGAGGTCAAGAAACCTGCTCCAGAGGGAGAAAGGAGGGACGAGAAAATACACAAAGGTGAGAAACCAGCAGTCTTGGAGAGTTTGGTTTCTAGAATATTCTTTCATCTCTCCCATAAGTAGAAGTGTATCCTGTCTTCTTGATCTCTGAGATCTGGAGTTCTGATTTTCTACTTACCCATCAATGAAGTTCGCAGAGCTCGACTGTTAGGGAAGCATCTGTCTTTCTTCATGGTCCAACAGAGAACACGGGCATCAAGGGACAGGAAGGAGTACAAAATAGTTTCTGGAAGCCTCTCCACCATGTCAGTAAATGCCTCCTCCCTGGGTCCATCCTAATAACTAGAACCACTTAATCTTCCCAATTTATGCCTCTGAGCTGTGAGCAGCACAGAGTAGGTTTGGAACTTATATTTCTCAGGCAATACACTAAAGTTGTACACAGAGAAGCATGAGAAAAACACGGAGCTCTCCACTTAAAAAATAGCCTGTGAAATTCATAGATACATCATAAGTGTCATCTTTACAATTGTAGTTGATTTTGTCACTCCAGGTTAATGGTTGGGAATATCTGAGATGACAGGATTGGTCGTTGTTCTTCTGGGCTATTGCCACAGGCAAAGCCTATTGTTGAAGTATTTCTATATCCCCAGTGGTCTAGTTCCAAGAATAACTAGATGTTTTAAGCAGCAAGATCCATAAAACTGTGCTGGAAAGAATTACTCCTGGTAATACCGTAGCAAATAGTGAGTTGCTTCAGAAATGGAAGCTCATACACCATCACTACCCATTGGCACCCAAGTAGTTCTCATATGGAGCAGAAGCAGTGCATGGAGCACAACAGAAACTCTGGCTCCTGGGCTGCTTGCTTAGGGGGAGATGTTACATCATGTTAAAATACGACCCCACCAGTCTGTAAAATTGACACCTCAGCACCAGCTGCCATGACATCACAGAGGGAGGGGAGCAAAGCAGGACACCAGAAGCCTTGCTACAGTTACAGGTCTACTCAAGGTGATATTTGCAACTTAGCCCTGTTTGTCCCTTCATGTTCCACATGTCCATCATCACCTAAGCATCAGCACACAGCAGCAGGTGCCCCATCCATGGAGTGTTCTTCTCCAGGGCTGTCCTGTGTGGTCCTCTCTACTCCTGGCACCCTGCCCAGGCTGGAATTCACTTCTGGAGCTCCCTTACAAGGGGTGGTAAAGCAGCTGTTTCAATGCTGAGAGCTGCACTCCAACTGTAAGGCTGCTAGCAGGAATGTTTAAACGCAGGAGGCATGGTGGCCTTGAATAGTATGAATCTTTGATTCAAGCCAGGACTTCAGAAAGATAAAAATGCAATAGTCCTTCCTAGCAGCTTTGGAAATTAGCTTCCAGAGAATTCGAGAACTCTCTAATTTCTTCTTTTCTATTGTACAGTATCTCAAGAAGGATTTGTATGCTAAGCACATTTAATTATAACAAGAGAAATGTAGGTGGAAAAACATGAAGTTTTGTTTGTTGTTGCATATTCATGTACATATCTATAGCATTTGACTATAAATGATGCCTTATTGGCTCACAAAGATTTCTCATTCTGTGGAGGGCAATCTGCCTTCCTGCAGTTTGAATCAGCATAAGCTTTCTGCCTAAGGATATCTTCATGGGTCTTTAACATTGTATTTACTCCACCCCCGTGTCTCTTCTCAATTGTGGGGGACGACAGACCCAGACCAGGAAGTGCACAGTGGACAGCAGCTGCCACGCATGTTCCTCAGTTGCAAGCTGGCTTAAAAATACATATGAAGATGCCAGAGGGAAGAGATATGGGGATATATGTATATGTATAACTGATTCACTTTGTTATAAAGCAGAAACTGACACACCATTGTAAAGCAATTATACTCTAATAAAGATGTTAAAAAAAAAACAGTAAATGCAAGGATTTATTTCTGAACTCTCAGTTCCTTTCCATTGATCCGTATGTCTAGCCTTATGCTAGTACTCCATTACATTGATTACCATAGCTTTTTAATAAGTTTTAAAATTGGGAAGTGTAAGTCTTCCAACTTTGTTCTTTTCTGAGATTGTTTTGGCTATTCAGTATACTTTGCATTTACATATGGATTTCAGGATCAGCTCTTAAAATTTGGCAAAAATGCCAGCTGAGATTTTGATAAGAATTTTCTTGAATTTCTAGATCAATTCAGCAGGTGGGAAAGGGTAGGGGATAGTCAGGAAGAGCATTACCATCCTCTCAATATTAAATATTCTGATCCATGATCATGGGATATCTTTCCATTTATTTAGGTCTTAATTGATTTCTTTCAACAATTTTTTATAGTGTTTGAAGTACGAGTTTTGTACGTTTTTTGCAAAATTTATTACTAGTGATTTATTCTTTTGATACTATTGTAGATGGAACTGTTTTCTTAATATTATTTTGGATTGTTTATTGTCATTACTTTTAAATTTATTGATATTTGGCTTTATAATCCAGTATATGATCATTTGTGTAAATACTCCCTATGTGAAAAAAATATGCATTCTGAAATTATTGGATACAGTGTTGTCTATATGTCCATTAAATCAAGTTTGTTAAAAATAAATAAATAAATATGAAATTCAACAGTCACCAGTTGATCTCAGTTGATTTCTCTGATCGGGTTGTCATGGTTTGCAGCACTAAATAACAACCCTGTCTCACTAAACAGAATGTAAGTTCTAGCATCACCCCAAAGACAGCTTAACCGTTACCTGGCTCCCTGAGTTGTGATGACCGTGTCACCCCTGTCTCAGAATATTTATGGAAAAAGGATGGTTAGTGACAACATTCATCCTAAGACACAGTTATGGATTTGGAGGTCTTAACCACGTACTATTCATCATGACAGACAGAATCGTTGCAGCCCCAAAACACAGGGATTTTTTGATAATTTCCATTAGAACTGCAGATAAAATGCTTGGCACATATATTGCCACTACCAGGTAGTCATGGTCAAGTGTCCCTACTCCTACTCCTTGGATGCAAGTGGTCTCAGTTGACCTAAAGACCAGCTGACACATTCCCTCAGTACACACACTGCTCCCTAAGCTCCAGAACTCTCTTCTCCTGCTTTTTCCATAAAGGTGCCTGGAGATTTGTACTGGTGATGCCCGGAGTGGTGAAGCTGACATCATGCCCCTGCACAGGTGTGAGTTAAGGGGTGGATGGTCTCAATCATCTGTCCTGTGGGGATGACTCAGATTTGTGACTTCTCTCTGGAGCCTTCATTTCCTCTTTTCCCACCTGGGCGTCTCAGCCCCTGGCAATGAGGAACACTGGGGACAGAACTTGGCTCTCCATCCTCCTTCACCTTCTGTCTTGTCTCTCACTCTGCTAACCTCCTTTCCAGCACTGCAGAGACCTGGTCCTCACCATGCTGCACGTCCAGGCAGTGAATTTGGAGGCCTCTGCCCTGACCGCACAGTCTGGAGGTCAAGACCACCAACTCCCGCTTCTGTCTGCCATTCAGTGTCGGCGTCTGCTGTCCCACGATGGGGTGCTATTTGCTGAACTACCGTCATTCTCCACCCAGGTGATTTTTCTCTCTTCTCCTCTAGTTGAGAAAGGCTTTGTCACTCGGAGCCATTTCTGCCTCCCTGTAAATCTGTTCTCCTTTCCTGTCCACACAGACTAGATGCTCAGGCCGACAGGTAAGGGATGATTCTCTCTGAACCCAGCCATAGGGATCCTTTTAATCCCTGTACACTGCCTGTCACTCTGTTGCTCTGAAGGCTCCAGAGGTCTCTCTTTGCTTGCTGTGGCACCCCAAGCCTAAAGAGAGGAGGACCCACACTCCAGGAACAGCACACAGATCTGTTTCTGCATCAAGCTAGGCTCCTCCTCACAGCAGGGCCTTTTTGCCCCCCCTGCTCCAGTCTGGAAGGCTCTGCCATGTGCCCTTGCTTGTCTGGCTGGTTCCAGCACATCAACTGCACCTAAGCTCCACTGGCTACTCCCTAGGAGGTGGTACCTATAACAATTTCACATAAAAAAATCTTCTGCACCACCTGCAGTGCTTTTCAACATTTGTGGTATTGTTGTGTTTATGTGCCCATTTATGTGCTAGCTCACTCCCAAAGGAATGTGAGTTCACTGAGAGCAGGCACCTCCCCTATCAGTCTTGTTCATAGTGCATCCTGGTGCCTGGTCCATGGTGCTACTGATGAAAAAGTCTGAATAAATGCCAGACTTCTGGGTCTGTTGGTATAGCTGCGGGTCCCTGCTCAGCCAGGAGCTGATGTGCACACAGTGATGGGCACTTAGAGTCACATGCCCTGGGAGTCGATGCAGAGTTCCTGGACTATCTTAGTTTCTGGGACAGGACATACAGTTTTTAGAGATAAATAAAAGGCATTCCATTGTTAACATTTCAGGTGTTATGTTGATTATATTTGTACAGTATAGAATAGTAATCCAGTTACCAGGCAGAGAAAAGGCTAAGAGTATTTTCATGTTTCTCAAGATTTCTAACTTGTGTGCTTGTGTGTGTAAGTTAATTCTTTGTTTGTTCCTTCTGTTAACCAAGTATTTTGTCCATAAAACAAAATGTGCTTAGCCACAAAGCTAGTCTCTTCCATGGTGTCTGAGGGGGCGGCTGTATGTTGGGGATAGGGGAGTCTGTCACCACTAGAGATGGGTCTGTTCAGGTCTGAGCATAAACAGAGAGGCAGAAAGAGAATGTGAAGTCGCACCTTTTCTAACTGCACAGAAATCATCCTATTCATGTAAAAGCATGAAAGCCACTCTTACATCACTAATTCTTGTTGGCTTTATAGAGAAAAAATGCAAAATTAGTCAGCCATTATTATCAAAGCTAAGCTGAACTTTCTGATGATGGATGCATCTGCTTATCTAATAACTTGGAGGTTTCTCAGAGATCCTGGCACGGTTTTAACAGAATGAATCACGGACGACATGGTCAATTTATGGTGTTATCCTGTTTCCAACAGTTTTGAATACATTACTGGACGCTTCAAGGGGAGGCTGGGCATCTTGGTTTCAGAGCTCAGGATGCTATCACTCTGTAGGGAATATTCCAGTGTCTCAGCTGTGCAGTGATTTAGACACAGATTGGGCTAGTTAACGGGCCTTGAGATTTTACCGTATTTAGAGCATCTATAGATGCTATTCTGATTCCTGGGATGCTTATGCAATCCATTAATTCTGTTTCTGAGGCATTTGGGTTAATATGTGATTGTGCTATAAATAGCTACAGCAGTGATATATTTTATACTTTAAGCAACCCCGGAAGGGGGAGCACCTTTTTTTTTTTTACCCTCTCTGATCTCTTAAGTTTTTTTTTTTAAAGTTGAAGGGAGAATTCTTAACCCTACCTGGCAGGTTTATCTCCCCACTGGCTGACAATTTCATAGTTGTCCATCATTTTTAAGAAGTTCAAGGAAATCGGCTGTCCTCTCCTTCAGAGAATGTGTATATGGGTTAAAGATCCAGAATTTAGTGATGATGTGTAATTGTTCATTCACAGCCCACATTCTGTAATATATTCAAATCATGTGTTCATGTTTAAGTCCTGTTCTTGGAGCTTGGGAGACTTTCCTAACTAAGGATACAACCAGTAAGTTTCTTCTTAGTTCATCTCGACTTGCACTGCAATTTCTTATCAGTTACAATCAGTGCCATTTCCAAACCTTAAGAATCTAAATAGGCACCCGTAGCTTCCAAGATACATTTAGGATAATTTGGGATTTTACATGTATAAATAAAATATCCTTCCTTTTTGCATTTCTCCACCTGAAGGGAATACTTTCTTCTTTTATTTTATTTTATTTTTTTTAAAAAATTTAACATCTTTATTGGAGTATAATTGCTTTACAATGGTGTGTTAGTTTCTGCTTTATAACAAAGTGAATCAGTTATACATATACATATGTCCCCATATCTCTTCCCTTTTGCGTCTCCCTCCCTCCCACCTTCCCTATCCCACCCCTCTAGGTGGACACAAAGCACCAAGCTGATCTCCCTGTGCTATGTGGCTGCTTCCCGCTAGTTATCTATTTTACGTTTGGTAGTGTAAATATGTCCATGCCACTCTCTCACATTGTCCCAGCTTACCCTTCCCCCTCCCTGTATCCTCAAGTCCATGATCTAGCAGGTCTGCGTCTTTATGCCCATCTTGCCCCTAGGTAGTTCATGACCATTTTTTTTTTTTTTTAGATTCCATATATATGTGTTAGCATCCAGTATTTGTTTTTCTCTTTCTGACTTACTTCACTCTGTATGACAGACTCTAGGTCCATCCACCTCAATACAAAAAACTCAATTTCGTTTATTTTTATGGCTGAGGAATATTCCATTGTATATATGTGCCACATCTTTATCCATTCATCTGTCCATGGACACTTTGGTTGCTTCCATGTCCTGGCTATTGAGCTGCAATGAACATTTTGGTACATGACTCTGTTTGAATTATGGTTTTCTCAGGGTATATGCCCAGTAGTGGGTTTGCTGGGTCGTATGGTAGCTCTATTTTTAGATTTTTAAGGACCCCCCAAACTGTTCCTCATAGTGGCTGTATCAATTTACATTCCCACCAACAGTGCAAGAGTGTTCCCTTTCCTCCACACCCTCTCCAGCATTTATTGTTTGTAGATGTTTTGATGATGGCCATTCTGACTGGTGTGAGATGATACCTCGTTGTAGTTTTGATTTGCATTTCTCTAATGATTAATGATGTTGAGCATTCTTTCATGTGTTTGTTGGCAATCCATATATCTTCTTTGGAGAAATGCCTATTTAGATCTTCTGCCCATTTTTGAATTGGGTTGGGTTTTTTTGTTTTGTTTTTTTGTTACTGAGCTGCATGAGCTGCTTGTAAATTTGGAGAATAAGCCTTTGTCAGTTGCTTCATTTGCAAATGTTTTCTCCCATTCTGAGGGTTGTCTTTTGGTCTTGGTTATGGTTTCCTTTGCTGTGCAAAAGATTTGAAGTTTCATTAGGTCCCATTTGTTTATTTTTCTTTTGATTTCCATTTCTCTAGGAGGAGGGTCAAAAAGGATCTTGCTGTGATTTATGTCATAGAGTGTTCTGCCTATGTTTTCCTCTAAGAATTTGATAGTGTCTGGGCTTACATTTCGGGCTTTAATTCATTTTAAGTTTATTTTTGTGTATTGTGTTAGGGAGTGTTCCAATTTCATTCTTCTACATGTAGCTACCCAGTTTTCCCAGCACAACTTATTGAAGAGGCTGTCTTTTCTCCACTGTATATTCTTGCCTCCTTTATCAAAGATAAGGTGACCATATGTGCATGGGCTTATCTCTGGGCTTTCTATACTGTTCCATTGATCCATAGTTCTGTTTTTGTGCCAGTACCATACTGTCTTGATGACTGTAGCTTTGTAGTACAGTCTGAAGCCAGGGAGCCTGATTCCTCCAGCTCCGTTTTTCTTTCTCAAGATTGCTTTGGCTATTTAGGGTCTTTTGTGTTTCCACACAAATTGTGAAGTTTTTTGTTCTAGTTCTGTGAAAAATGCCATTGGTAGTTTGATAGGGATTCCATTGAATCTGTAGATTGCTTTGGGTAGAAGAGTCATTTTCACAATGTTGATTCTTCCAATTCAAGAACATGGTATATCTCTCCATCTGTTGGTATCATCTTTAACTTCTTTCATTAGTGTCTTATAATTTTCTGTGTACAGGTCTTTTTACTCCTTAGGTAGGTTTATTCCCAGAAATTTTATTATTTTTGTTTCAATGGTAAATGGGAGTGTTTTCTTAATTTCACTTTCAGATTTTTCATCATTAGTGTATAGGAATGCAAGAGACCTCTATGCATTAATTTTGTATCCTGTTACTTTACCCAATTCATGGATTAGGTCTAGTAGTTTTCTGGAAGCATGTTTAGGATTCTCTATGTATAGTATCATGTCATCTGCAAACAGTGACAACTTTACTTCTTCTTTTACGATTTGGATTCATTTTATTTCTCTTTCTTCTCTGATTGCTGTGGCTAAAACTTCCAAAACTATGTTGAATAATAGTGCTGAGAGTGGAAAACCTTGTCTTGTTCCTGATCTTAGTGGAAATGGTTTCAGTTTCTCACCATTGAGAACAATTTTGGCTGTGCGTTTGTCATATATGGCCTTTATTATGTTGAGGAAAGTTCCCTCTATGACTACTTTCTGGAGGGTTTTTATCATAAATGGGTGTTGAATTTTGTCAAAAGCTTTCTCTGCATCTATTGAGATGATCATATCGTTTTTCTCCTTCATTTTGTTTATGTGGCATATCACATTGATTGATTTGCATATATTGAAGAATACTTGCATTCCTGAGATAAACTCCACTTGATCATGGTGTATGATCCTTTTAACATGTGGTTGGATTCTGTTTGCCAGTATTTTCTTGAGGAATTTTGCACCTATGTTCATCCGTGATATTGGCCTATAGTTTTCTTTCTTTGTGACATCTTTGTCTGGTTTTGGCATCAGGGTGATGGTGGCTTCGTAGAATGAGTTTAGGAATGTTCCTCCCGCTGTTATATTTTGGAAGAGTTTGAGAAAGATAGGTGCTAGCTCTTCTCAATGTTTGATAGAACTCACCTGTGAAGCCATCTGGTCCTGGGATTCTGTTTGTTGGAAGTTTTTGTTTTGTTTTGTTTTGTTGCAGTACACGGGCCTCTCACTGTGGTGGCTTCTCCCGTTGCGGAGCACAGGCTCTGGATGTGCAGGCACAGTGGCCGTGGTTCATGGGCCCAGCCACTCTGCAGCATGTGGGATCTTCCCGGACTGGGGCACGAACCCGTGTCCCCTGCATCGGCAGATGGACTCTCAACCACTGCACCACCAGGGTAGCCCTGTTGGAAGATTTTTAATCAGTTTCAATTTCAGTGTTTGTGATTGGTCTGTTCATATTTTCCATTTCTTCCTAGTTCAGTCTTGGAAGGTTGTCCATTTCTTCCAGGTTGTCCATTTTATGGGTATAGAGTTGCCTGTAGTAATCTCATGATGCTTTGTATTTCTGCAGTATCAGTTGTTACTTCTCCTTTTTCATTTGTAATTCTATTGATTTGAGTCTTCTCCATTTTCTTCTTGATAAGTCTGGCTAATGGTTTATCAATTTTGTTTATCTTCTCAAAGAACCAGCTTTTAGTTTTGTTGATCTTTGCTATTGTTTCCTTCATTTGTTTTTCATTTATTTCTGATCTGATCTTTATGATTTCTTTCCTTCTGCTAACTTTGTTTTTTTTTTGTTGTTGTTATTGTTCTTCTTTCTCTAATTGCCTTAGGTGTAAGGCTAGGTTCTTTATTTGAGATGTTTCTTGTTTCTTGAGGTAGTATTGCATTCCTATACACTTACCTCTTAGAACTGCTTTTGTTGCATCCCATAAATTGTGGGTCATTGTGTATTCATTTTCATTTGTTGTTTCATTCCTCTAATTGATATCTAGTCTCATAGCATTGTGGTCAGAAAAGATACTTGACACAATTTCAATTTCCTTAAATTTACCAAGGCTTTATTTGGGACCCAAGATATGATCTATCCTGGAGGATGTTCCATGAGCACTTGAGAAGATTGTGTATTCTGTTGTTTATAGATGGGATGTTCTATAAATATCAATCAAGTCCATCTTGTCTAATGTATCATTTAAAGCTTGTGTTTCCTTGTTGATTTTTATTTTGGATGATCTGTCCATTGGTGAAGGTGGGGTGTTAAAATCCCCTACTATGATTGTTTTACTGTTGATTTCCCCTTTTATGGCTGTTAGTATTTGCCTTATGTATTATGGTGATCCTATGTTGGGTGCATAAATATTTACAATTGTTATATCTTCTTCTTTGATTGCTCCCTTGATCATTACTTTGTGTCCTCCTTTGTCTCTTGTAATAGTTTTTATTTTAAAGTCTATTTTGCCTCATATGATAATTGCTACTCCAGCATTCTTTTGATTTCCATTTGTGTGGGTTATCTATTTCCATCCCCTCACTTTCAGTCTGTATGTGTCCCTAGGTCTGAAGTGGGTCTCTTGTAGACAGCATATATATGGGTCTTGTTTTTGTATCCATTCAGCCAGTCTATGTCTTTTGGTTGGAACTTTAATCCATTTACATTTAAGGTAATTATCCATATGTATGTTCCTTTTACCATTTTCTTAGTTACTTTGGGTTTGTTATTGTAGGTCTTTTCCTTCTCTTGTTTTTCCTGCCTAGAGAAGTTCCTTTACCATTTGTTGTAAAGCTGGTTTTGTGGTGCTGAATTCTCTTTGCATTTCTTGTCTGTAAAGGTTTTAATTTCTCCTTTGAATCTGAATGAGGTCCTTGCTTGGTAAAGTAATCTTGGTTTTAGGTTTTTCTCCTTCATCACTTTAAATATGTCCTGCCACTCCCTTCTGGCTTGCAGAGTTTCTGCTGAAAGATCAGCTGTTAACCTTATGGGGATTCCTTTGTGCGTTATTTGTTGGCTTTCCCTTGCTTCTTTTAATATGTTTTCTTTGTATTTAATTTTTATAGTTTGATTAATATGTGTCTGGTGTGTTTCTCCTTGGATTTATCCTGTATGGGACTCTGCTTCCTGGACTTGAGTCACTATTTCCTTTCCCATACTAGGGAAGTTTCCACCTCTAATCTCTTCAAATATTTTCTCAGTCCCTTTCTTTTTCTCTTCTTCTTCTGGGACCGCTATAATTCAAATGTTGTTGCTTTTAATGTTGTCCCAGAGGTCTCTGAGAGTGTCCTCTATTCTTTTCATCCTTTATTCTTTATTCTGCTCTGCAGTAGTTATTTCCACTATTTTATCTTCCAGGTCACTTATCCCTTCTTCTGACTCAGTTATTCTGTTATTGATCCCTTCTAGAGAAAATTTAATTTCATTTATTGTGTTGTTCATCACTATTTGTTTGCTCTTTAGTTCTTCTAGGTCCTTGTTAAACATTTCTTTTATTTTCTCCATTGTATTTCCAAGATAGTGGATCATCTTTACTATCATTATTCTGAATTATTTTTCAGGTAGACTGTCTATTTCCTTTTCATTTGTTAGGTTTGGTGGGTTTTTTCCTTACTCCTTCATCTGCTGTGTTTTTCCTCTGTCTTCTCATTTTGCCTAACTTACTGTGTTTGGGGTCTCCTTTTCACAGGCTGCAGGTTCACAGTTCCAATTGTTTCTTATGCCTGTCCCCAGTGGCTAAGGTTGGTTCAGTGGGCTGTGTAGGCTTTCTGGTGGAGGGGACTAGTGCCTGTGTTCTGGTGGATGAGGCTGGATCTTGTCTTTCTGGTGGGCAGTTCCATGTCTGGTGGTGTGTTTTGGTGTGTCTGTGGCCTTACTATGATTTTAGGCAGCCTCTGTGCTAATGGGTGGGGTTGTTTTCCTGTCTTGCTAGTTGTTTGGAATCGGGTGTCCAGCACTGTAGCTTGCTGGTCTTTGAGTGGAGCTGGGTGTTCGCATTGAGATGGAGATTTCTGGGAGATTTTTGCTGTTTGATATTACATGGAGATGAGAGGTCTCTTGTGGACCAGTGTCCTGAACTTGACTCTCCCACCTTATAGGCTTAGCCCTGATGCCTGGCTGGAGCACCAAGAGCCTGCCATTCACAAGGCTCAGAATAAAAAGGAGAAAAAAAGAAAGAAAGAAAGAAGAAGATAAAATAAAATAGTTATTAAAATAAAAAAAAATATTAAGAAAAAATATCCTTTTTCTGTAAAAAATGTTTTTATGGTAAAAAGAAACAAACAACAATGGAAGAGAGAACCCTAGGACAAATGGTAAAAGCAGAGCTATACAGACAAAATCACACACTGAATCATACCCATACACACTCACAAAAAAGGATAAGGGGAAAAAAAAATATATATATATATATATATATATCATTGCTCCCAAAGTCCACCTCCCCAATTTGGGATGATTTGTTGTCTATTCAGGTATTCCACAGATGCAGGGTACACCAAGTTGACTGTGGAGATTTAATCTGCTGCTCCTGAGGCTGCTGGGAGAGATTTCCCTTTCTCTTCTTTGTTCGCACAGCTCCCGGGGTTCGCCTTTTGGTTTGGACCCGCCTCTGCGTGTAGGTCACCTGAGGGTGTCTGTTCGCTCAGACAGGATGGGGTTAAAGGAGCAGCTGATTTGGGGGCTCTGGCTCTCTCAGGCCGGGGAGAGGGAGGGGTACAGAGTGTGGGGTGAGCCTGTGGCAAAAGAGACTGGCATGACGTTGCACTAGCCCGAGGTACACCGTGAATTCTCCCGGGGAAGTTGTCCCTGGATCACGGGACCCTGGCAGTGGCAGGATGCACAGGCTCCCGGGAGGGGCAGTGTGGATAGTGACCCGTGCTCGCACACAGGCTTCTTGGTGGTGGCAGCAGCAGCCTTAGCGTCTCATGCCCGTCTCTGTGGTCCTCGCTGATAGCGGAGGCTCGCGCCCGTCTCTGGAGCTCATTTAAGCAGCACTCTTAATCACCTCTCCTCACGCACCAGGAAACAAAGAGGGAAGAAAAAGTCTATTGCCTCTTCGGCAGGTCCAGACTTTTCCCCGGACTCCCTCCCAGCTAGCCGTGGCGCACTAACCCCTTCAGGCTATGTTCATGCCACCAACCCCAGTCCTCTCCCTGCCCTCCGACTGAAGCCCGAACCTCAGCTCCCAGCCCCGCCCACCCCGGCAGGTGAACAGACAAGCCTCTCGGGCTGGTGAGTGCTGGTCGGCACCGATCCTCTGTGAGAGAATCTCTCCGCTTTTCCCTCCACGTCCCAGTGGCTGTGCTCTCCTCTGCGGCTCCGAAGCTTCCCCCCTCCACCCCCTGCAGTCTCCGCCCGTGAAGGGGCTTCTAGTGTGTGGAGATCTTTCCTCCTTCACAGCTCCCTCCCACTGGTGCAGGTCCCATCCCTATTCTTTTGTCTCTGTTTTTTCTTGTTCTTTTTTGTCCTACCCAGGTTTGTGGGGAGTTTCTTGCCTTTTGTGAAGTCTGAGGTCTTCTGCCAGCGTTCAGTAGGTGTTCTGTAGGAGTTGTTCTACATGTAGATGTATTTCTGATGTATTTGTGGGGAGGAAAGTGATCTCCACGTCTTACTCTTCTGCCATCTTGAAGCTCCTCCTCTTCTTTTAAAGTTGGGTTGCTAGCAGGAAAATCGAACATTTACAAATTTCCTACCACTATCTTTCACCACCACCTCTGACCCCAGAAAACACTCACCTGCTTTCTATCACTATAAATTAGTTTGTTTTCCCTAGAATTTTACATAAGTGGAATAATACATTGTATATTCTTTTTTGTCTAGCTTCTTTCACTCAGCTTGATTATTTTGAGACCCATCAACATCGTTGCATGTATCAATATTTCATTCCTTCTTTCTGCTGGGTAGTATCACATGGTACAAGTGTACAACAGTTTATCCTAAATTGGTTGATGGACAATTGGGTTGTTTCCACTTCTTGGCTGTTACAAATAAAGAAACCATGAACATCTGTGTACAAGTGTTTGTATGGATGTATACTTTTTTTTTACTTTGGGGTAAATGCCTATGGCTAGGTCATAAGGTAGATGTAGGCTTAACTTTTTAAGAAAAACATTTTTTTTTCCAGAGTGGTTGTAGCATTTTATATTTCAATCAGCTGTGCCTGGCAACCATATCTTGTTTCTGATCTTAATAGGGAAGCACTGATTTTTCACCTCAGGTACGTTATTACCTGTACTGTGGCTTTTTCACACACACCCAGCTTTGGGTTTAGGATGTAGCCTTCTATACCTAGTTTGCTGAATGCTTTTATGAATATCAGATGTTGAGTTTTGTGAAATGCCTTTTTATTCAGATGTTCCTGTGCATTCTCACTTTTAGTTTGTTAATATGATAAATCACATTGATTGTTTTTTTTTAACATTTTTATTGGAGTATAATTGCTTTACAATGGTGTGTTAGTTTCTGCTTTATAACAAAGTGAATCAGTTATGCATATACATATGTTCCCATATTTCTTCCCTCTTGCATCTCCCTCCCTCCCTCCCTCCCTATCCCATCCCTCTAGGTGGTCACAAAGCACCCAGCTGATCTCCCTGTGCTATGCGGCTGCTTCCCACTAGCTGTCTATTTTACCTTTGGTAGTGGATATATGTCCATGCTACTCTCTCACTTTGTCCCAGCTTAACCTTCCCCTCCCTGTGTCCTCAAGCACATTCTCTACATCTACATCTTTATTCCTGTCCTACCCCTAGATTCTTCAGAAACTTTTTTTTTTTTTTAGATTCCATATATATGTGTTAGCATATGGTATTTGTTTTTCACATTTTTACTTACTTCACTCTGTGTGACAGACTCTAGTTCCATCCACCTCAATACAAAAAAACCCAGTTTTGTTTCATTTTATGGCTGAGTAATATTCCATTGTATATATGTGCCACATCTTCTATATCCATTCATCTGTCGATGGACACTTTGGTTGCTTCCATGTTTTGGCTATTGTAAATAGAGCTGCAATGAATAGTGTGGTACATGACTCTTTTTGAATTATGGTTTTCTCAGGGTATATGCCCAGTGGTGGGATTGCTGGGTTGTATGGTAGTTCTATTTATAGTTTTTAAAGGAACCTCCATACTGTTCTCCATAGTGGCTGTATCAATTTACATTCCCACCAGCAGTGCAAGAGGGTTCCATTTTCTCCACACCCTCTCCAGCATTTATTGTTTGTAGATTTTTTGATGATGGCCATTCTGACTGGGGTGAGGTGATACCTCATTTTAGTTTTGATTTGCATTTGTCTAATAATTAGTGATGTTGAGCATCCTTTCATGTGTTTATTGGCAACATTGTTTGATTTTTGAATGTTAAACTTACTTTGCATTCTGGGATAAATCACCTCCTCATGCCATATTTTATATATTGTTGAATTTGATTTACTAACATTTTTGGTCTATAACTTTCCTTGTAATATCTTTGACTTTTTAAAAAACTGGTGGCCTCATAAATGAGTTGGGAATGACTGCTTCCTTTTCAATTTTCTAGATGAGTTTCTGTAGAATTATATCTTTCTTCAGTGTTTGTGGAATCTAGTAGTGAAGCCATCTTTTCCTGATATTTCTTCGAGGGAATGTGTTTAACTATACATTCAGCTACTTTAATAGACATTGGGCTGATTCAGGTTATCTCCTTCTACACTGTGTTTTCATAGTTTCTATTTTTCAGGGGGGTTGTCCATTTCATGAAGCATTCAAATTTACTGACATAAAATTTTTCATAATAATTCCTTATTATCTTTAAAAATGTTTAATTGTGGTAAAATACACATAACCTAAAATTTACCATCTTAACCCTCTTTAAGTGTGTAATTCAATAGTTAAATATATTTACATTGTTGTGTAACCAATCTCCAGAATCCTTTTCATCTTGCAAAACTGTACCCATTAAAGAACTCTTCATTTCCACCTTGCCCTGAACTCCCAGCACCCACCATTCTACTTTCTTTCTTTAGATAACTCATAGAAGTGGAATCATACAGTATTTGTCTTTTTGTGACTGGCTTATTTCACTTATAATAACATCCTTCAGTTTCATTCATGTTTGTAGCATGTCAGAATTTCCTCCTTTTTAAAAGGCTGAATAATATCCAGTTGTAGGTATGCACCACATTTTGTTTGTCCATTCCTCCACTGATGGACACTTAGGCTGCTTCCTCCTTTTGGCTACTATGAGTCACACTGCTATGAACACTGGGGTGCAGGTATCTCTTTGAGATCCTGCTGTCATTTCTTTGGATATATACCCAGACTTGGAATTGCTGGATCATACATAGTTCTATATTTAATTTTCTGAGGAACCACCATACTGTCCTCCATACTGTGATGCACAATTTTACATTTCCACCAACAGTGCACAAGGGTTTCATTTACTCCACATTCTCACCAAAGCTTGTTATTTTAATTTATTTTTAAATTTTTTTTGAAAGTAGCCATCCCGGTGGGTATGAGGTGATAGCTCATTGTGGTTTGACTTACATTTCCCTAATGGTTACTGATGTTGAATATTTTTTTTTTTCATATGCTTATTGCTCACTTTTAGATTGTCTTTGGAAAAATGTCAAATCCTTTGCCCATTCCTTATTATGTTTTAATATCTGTAAAATCTCTGATTATGCCATCTCTCTCAGTCCTATCTTTGGTAATTTGTTTTCTCTCCTTTTTTTTTTTTCTGAACAGCCTGGCTAGAGGCTTACTAATTCCATTAACCTTCCAAAAAGGCAGCTTTAGTTACATTTTCTAAATTTTATTTTCTTTATTGTTTTTTCTCTTCTATTTCATTGATTTCTGTTTTGACCTTTATATATTTTTTTATTCTACTTAATTTGTGTTACATTTCCTCTAGTTGGACACTGAGGTCATTGATTTGAGTTCATTATTCTTTTCTAACATAGGAATTTAATGCTGTAAATTTCCCACCAGTTTCAGTGGTATTCAACAAGTTGGTAGTTTGTATTTGCAGTCATTTCAAAATAAATTCTTATTTCCTTTTTAATTTTCCTTTGACCCATGGTTTTTTACAAGTGTATTACTTAGTTTTTAAGCATTTAAGATTTTTCTGGAGATATTAGTGTAATTGACTTTTAATTTGATTATAGAGTAGTCAGAGAAAAGCCCGAATACAATACTTTTAAGTTCATTGGGACTTGTTTAGTGGCCCTGAATATGTTCTAATCTTGGTAAATTATTTTGTGCCCCCTTTAAAAAAATGTGCATTGTGATATTTTTTGATGGAGTGTACTATAAATACAAACTACTTCAAGTTGTTGATAACTTTGTTCAAATTTACATCCCTACTGATTTTCTGTCTACATGTTCTCTCAATTGTTGAGTGAAGGTATTGAAATCTTCAAGTATAGCTATTCCTTTTTGCAGCTCCATTTAGTTTTTCTTTGTGTGTTTTGAAGGTCTTGTTGCCTCAATACAAGCTTTGGATTCTGTATTTACTTAAATAATTGACCCCTTTATCATTATAAAATGGCCTTTTTTATAATCCCTGCTAATATTCTTTGCATGGAAATATATTCTGTCTGAAATTAATACAGACTTGACATTTTTGGATTAGTGTTAAAATGATATATCTTCTTATCCTTTTACTTTTAATTGATTTGTATCCTTAAAAGCAAAGCATGTTTCTTGTAGTCATTGTCTATTTAGGTCTAGCTTTTTGAAATTATGACAACCACTGCTTTCCAATGAGGCTATTCAGGCCATTATGTCAACTGTGATTATTGAAATAACTAAGTATATATCTATTATCTTACCATCTATATTTCATTTGTCCCATCTGTTCTTTGTCCCTCCTTTCCTATTTTTCGGCTACCCTTGGATTAACTCAGTATTTTTATGATTCCATTTTATCTTTGTTCTTGTCTTATTTTCTATAATTTTTGCTTAATTATTTTAGTGTAGGGATTATAATATTAAAGTTCATCCCAGTCTACTTTCAAGTGATATTACACAACTTCTGATATAGTATAAGAAACTTACAGTAGCGTACTTCCATCTTATTGGATTTTTATGTTGTTTTTTGCCATACATTAAAATTTAATATTTCTATAAATTACACACTGCATTCTTACATTTCTATGTTACTTGTTAAATTCTCTTTAAAAGGAAATTTAATGATCATAATAATTTCATATATTTACCTATGTAGTTACAATTCCTGGTGCTCTACATTCTCTTGTTACAGATCCAACTTCCATGTGGTCATTTTGCTTCACTCTGAAGAATTTCCCTTAATATTTCTGGTAGTGCCATTCTATTTGTGATCATTTCTTTCAGCTTTTTAAGTCTGAAAAAGTCTTTATTTCACTTTTACATTTTTTTTGTTTTGGTCTCTTGAAAAAAATCTCTTTTTAAGCATGCATGTATATGTACATGTACACATACAGTTGATTATTTTTTTTTATTGGAGTATAACTGATTTACAGTGGTATGTTAGGTTCCACTTTATAACAAAGTGAATCAGTTATACATATACATATATCCCCATATCTCTTCCTTCTTGAGTCTCTCTCCCTCCCACCCTCCTTATCCCACCCCTCTAGGTGGTCACAAGCATCCAGCTGATTTCCCTGTGCTGTGTGGCTGCTTCCCACTAGCTACTAGTTTTATATTTGGTAGTCTATATATGTCCATGCCACTCTCTCACTTTATCCCAGCTTATCTTTCCTCCACCCTGTGTCCTCATGTCCATTCTCTAGTACGTGTGAATCTTTATTCCTGTCCTGCCCCTAGGTTCTTCATGACCACTTTTTTTTTTTTTTTTTTTTTTTTTTTAGAATCCATATATATGTGTTAGCATATGGTATTTTTTTTTTTTTTCTCTTTCTGACTTACTTCACTCTGTATGAAAGACTCTGGTCCATCCAACTCACTACAAATAACTTAATTTCATTTCATTTTATGGCTGAGTATCATTGCATTGTGTATATGTGCCACATCTTCTTTATCCATTTACCTGTCAATGGACACTTAGGTTGCTTCCATGTTCTGGCTATTATAAATAGAGCTGCAATGAATATTGTGGCACATGACACTTTTTGAATTATGGTTTTCTCAGGGTATATGCCCAGTAGTGGGATTGTTGGGTCATATGGTAACTCTATTTTTATTTTTTTAAGGAACCTCCATACTGTTCCCCATAGTGGCTGCATCAATTTATATTCCCATCATCAGTGCAGGAGGGTTCCCTTTCCTCCACACCCTCTCCAGCATTTATTGTTTGTAGATTGTTTCATGATGGCCATTCTGACTGGCGTGAGGTGATACCTCATTGTAGTTTTGATTTGCATTTCTCTAATGATTAATAATGTTGAGCATCCTTTCATGTGTTTGTTGGCAATCTGTATATCTTCTTTGGAGAAATGTCTATTTAGTCTTTGACCCATGTTTTGACTGGGTTGTTTCTTTTTTTGATATTGAAATGCATGAGCTAGTTGCAAATTTTGGAGATTAATCCTTTGTCAGTTGCTTCATTTGCTAATATTTACTCCCATTCTGAGGCTTATCTTTTGATCTTGTTTATGGTTGCCTTTGCTGTGCAAAAGCTTTTAAGTTTCATTAGGTCCCATTTGTATATTTTTCTTTTCATTTCCATTTCTCTAGGAGGTGTGTCAAAAAGGATCTTGCTGTGATTTATGTCATAGAGTTTTCTGCCTATGTTTTCCTCTGAGAGTTTGATAGTGTCTGGCCTTACATTTAGATCTTTAATCCATATTGAGTTTATTTTGTGTATGGTGTTACGGAGTGTTCTAATTTCATTCTTTTACATGTAGTTGTCCATGGTCCCCAGCACCACACTGAAGAGGGTGTCTTTTCTCCACTGTATACTCTTGCCTCCTTTATCAAAAATAAGGTGATGGTAGGTGTGTGGGTTTATCTCTGGGCTTTCTATTCAGTTCCATTGATCTATATTTCTGTTTTTTGCCAGTACTATATTGTCTTCATTACTGTAGCTTTATAGTGTAGTCTGAGTCTGGGAGCCTGATTCCTCCAGCTCTGTTTTTATTTCTCAAGATTGCTTTGGCTGTTTGGGGTCTTTCATGTTTGCATACAAATTGTGAAAATTTTTGTTCTATTTCTGTGAAAATTGCCAGTGGTAGTTTGATAGGGATTGCATTGAATCTGTAGATTGGTTTGTGTAGTATAGTCGTTTTCACAATGTTGATTCTTCCAGTCCAAGAACATGGTATATCTCTCCATCTATTTGTATCATCTTTAATTTATTTCATCAGTGTCTTCTAGTTTTCTGCATAAAAGTCTTTTGTCTCCTTAGGTAGGTTTATTGCTAGGTATTTTATTCTTTTTGTTACAGTGGTAAATGGGAGTGTTTCCTTAATTTCACTTTCAGATTTTTCATCATTAGTGGATAGGAATGCAAGGGATTTCTGTGCATTAATTTTGTATCCTGCTACTTTACCAAATTCACTGATTAGCTCTAATAGTTTTCTGCTAGTATCTTTAGTGTTCTCTATGTATAGCATCATGTCATCTGCAAACAGTGACAGGTTTACTTCTTCTTTTCCAATTTGCATTCCTTTTATTTCTTTTTCTTCTCTGATTGCTGTGGCTAAAACTTCCAAAACTATGTTGAATAATAGGGCTGAGAGTGGGCAACCTTGTCTTGTTCCTGACCTTAGTGGAAATGGTTTCATTTTTTCACCATTGAGGATGATGATGGCTGTGGGTTTTTCATATATGGCCTTTATTATGTTGAGGTAATTTCTCTCTATGCCTACTTTCTGGAGGGTTTTTTATCATAAATGGGTGTTGAATTTTGTCAAAATCTTTTCCTGCATCTATTGAGATGATCATTTGCTTTTTCTCCTTCAATTTGTTAAAATGGTTTATCATGTTGATCGATTTGCATATATTGAGGAATCCTTGCATTCCTGGGATAAACCCCACTTTTTCATGGTGTATGATCCTTTTAATGTGCTCTTGGATTCTGTTTGCTAGTATTTTGTTGAGGATTTTTGCATCTATGTTCATCAGTGATATTGGCCTGCAGTTTTCTTTCTTGGTGACATCTTTGTCTTGTTTTGTTATCAGGGTGATGGTGGCCTCGTAGAATAAGTTTGGGAGTGTTCCTCCCTCTGTTATATTTTGGAAGAGTTAGAGAAGGATATGTGTTAGCTCTTCTCTAAATGTTTGATAGATTTCTCCTGTGAAGCCATCTGGTCCTGGGCTTTTGTTTGTTGGAAGATTTTTAATCACAGTTTCAATTTCAGTGCTTGTGATTGGTTTGTTTATATTTTCTATTCCTTCCTGGTTCAGTCTCAGAAGGTTGTGCATTTCTAAGAATTTGTCCATTTCTTTCAGGTTGTCTATTTTACTGGCACATTGTTGCTTGTAGTAAACTCTCTTGATCCTTTGTATTTCTGTGGTATTAGTTGTTACTTCTCCTTTTTCATTTCTAATTCTATTGATTTCAGTCTTCTCCCTTTTCTTCTTGATAAGTCTCCTAATGGTTAATCTATTTTGTTTATGTTCTCAAAGAAACAGCATTTAGTTTTATTGATCTTTGTTATTGTTTCTTCCTTTCTTTTTCATTTATTTCTGATCTGATTCTTATGATTTCTTTCCTTCTGCTAACTTTGTTTTTTTTTGTTCTTCTTTCTCTAATTGCTTTATGTGTAAGGTTAGGTTGTTTATTTGAGTTGGTTCTTGAGGTAGGTTTGTATTGCTATAAAATTCCCTCTTAGAACTGCTTTTGCTGCATCCCATATGTTTTGGGCCATCGTGTTTTCATTGGCATTTGCTTCTAGGTATTTTTTGATTTCCTCTTTGATTTCTTCTGTGATCTCTTCGTTATTAAGTAGTGTGTTGTTTAGCCTCCATGTGTTTGTAATTTTTACAGATTTATTCCTCTAATTGATATCTAGTCTCATAACATTGTGGTCAGAAAAGATACCTGATACAATTTCAATTTTCTTAAATTTACCAAGGCTTGATTTGAGACCCAAGATATGATCTGTCCTGGAGAATGTTCCATGAGCACATGAGAAGAATGTGCAGTCTGTTGCTTTTAGATGGAATGTCCTATAAATATCAAACAAGTCCATCTTGTCTAATGTATCATTTAAAGCTTGTGTTTCCTTGTTGATTTTCGTTTTGGATGATCTGTCCATTGGTGAAAGTGGGTTGTTAAAATCCCCTACTATGATTGCGTTACTGTCAATTTCCCCTTTTATGGCTGTTAGCATTTTCCTTATGTACTGAGGTGCTCCTATATTGGGTGCAAAGATATTTACAATTGTTATATCTCCTTTTTGGATTGATCCCTTGATCATTATGTAGTTTCCTTCTTTGTCTCTTGTAACAGTCTTTATTTTAAAGTCTATTTTGTCTGATATGAGAATTTCTACTCCAGCTTTATTTTGATTTCTATTTGCATGGAATGTCTTTTTCCATCTCCTCACTTTCAGTCTGTATGTGTCCCTAGGTCTGAAGTTGGTCTCTTATAGATAGCATTTATACATGTCTTGTTGTATCCATTCAACCAGTCTATGTCTTTTGGTTAGAGCATTTAATCTATTTATATTTAAAGTATTTTGATATGTATGTTCCTATTACCATTTTCTGGGTTTTGTTATTGTATGCCTTTTCCTTCTTTTGTGTTTCCTGCTTAGAGAAGTTCCTTTCCCCTTTGTTGTAAAGCTGGTTTGGTGATGCTGAATTCTCTTAGCTTTTGCTCGTCTATAAAATTTTAATTTTTCCTTCGAATCTGAATGAGATTCTTGCTGGGTTGAGTAATCTTGGTTGTAGATTTTTCCCTTACATTACTTAAATATATCCTGCCACTCACTTCAGGCTTGCAGAGTTTCTGATGAGAGATCAGCAGTTAACATTATGGGGATTCCCCTGTATGTTATTTGTTGTTTTTCCCTTGCTGCTTTTAATATTTTTCTTTGTATTTAATTTTTGATAGTTTGATTAATATGTGTCTTGGTATATTTCTCCTTGGATTTTTCCTGTACGGGACTCTCTGTGCTTCCTGGGCTTGATTCACTATTTCCTTTCCCATATTAGGGAAGTTTTCAACTATAATCTCTTCAAATATTTTCTCAGTCCCTCTCTTTTTCTCTCCTTCTTCTGGGACCCCTATAAGTTGAATGTTGGTGCATTTAAAGTTATCCCAGAAGTATTTGAGATTGTCCTCAATTCTTTTCATTCTTTTTTTCTTTATTCTGCTCTGCAGTAGTTATTTCCACTATTTTATTTTCCAGGTCACTTATCACTTCTTCTGACTGAGTTATTCTGCTATTAATGCCTTCTAGAGATTTTTTAAGTTCATTTTTTTTGTGTTTTTCATCATTGCTTGTTTGCTCTTTAGTTATTCCAGGTCCTTGTGAAGCATTTCTTGTATTTTCTCCATTACATTTCAAAGATTTTAGATCATCTTTATTATCACTATTCTGAATTCTTTTTAAGGTAGACTGCCTATTTCCTCCTCATTTATTTGGTCTGATGGGTTTTTACCTTGCTCCTTAATCTTCTGTTTGTTTCTCTGCCTTCTCTGTTTGTTTAACTTACTGTGTTTGGGATGTCCTTTTCACAGGCTGCAGGTTAATAGTTCCCATTGTTTTTGGTGTCTGCCCCCAGTGGCTAAGGTTGGTTCAGTTGCTTTTGTAGGCTTCCTGGTGCAGGGGACTTGTGTCTGTGTTCTGGTGGATGAGGCTGGATCTTGTCTTTCTGATGTGCAGGTCCGCATCTGGTGGTGTGTTTTGGAGTGTCTGTGACCTTATTATGATTTTAGGCAGCCTCTTTGCTAATGCATGGGATCGTGTTCCTGTGTTGCTAGTTGTTTGGCATAGGATGTCCAGCACTGTAACTTGCTGCTTATGGAGTAGAGCTGGATCTTGGCATTGAGATGTTGATCTCTGGGAGATTTTCACTTTTTGATATTACGTGGAGCTAGGAGGTCTCTGGCGGATGGACCAATGTACTGAACTTGGCTCTCCCACCTCAGAGGCACAGGCCTGCTCCCTGGCCAGAGCACCAATACCCTGTCATCCACACAGCTCAGAATAAAAGAGAGAAAAGAAAGAAAGGATAATTATTAAAATAAAAAATATATATATATTAAAAATTAAAAAGTAATAAAAAAGAAGGAAATAAAAAGAAAGAAGAGAACCACCAACCTCCCCCCAAAAAATCCACCAATGATAACAAGTGCTAAAAAGTATACAAACCGCCCCCCCCAAAAAAAAACCAGACAGACAGAACCCTAGGACAAATGGTAAAAGCAAAGCTATACAGACAAAATCACACACACAAGCATACACATACACACTCACAAGAAGAGATAAAGAAAAAAAAAATATATATATATATAGTTACTCCCACATTCCACTGCCTCAGTTTGGGATGATTCGTTGTCTATTCAGGTATTCCACAGATGCAGGTACATCAAGTTGATTGTGGAGATTTAATCCACTGCTCCTGAGGCTGGTGAGAGAGAGTCCCCTTTCTCCTCTTTGTTTGAACAGCTCCTGCATTCAGCTTTGGATTGGCCTCGCCTCTGTGTGTAGGTCACCTGAGGGCATCTGTTCCCCGCCCTGACAAGACGGGGTTAAAGTGTCAGCTGATTAAGGGGCTCTGGCTCACTCAGACCCGGGGAGAGGGAGGCATACGGTATGTGGGGCGAACCTGTAGTGACAGAGGCTGGAGTGATGATGCACCAGCCTGAGGTGTGCCATGTGTTCTCCCAGGGAAGTTGTCCCTGGATCATGAGACCCTGGCAGTGGTGAGCTGCACAGCCTCCCAGGAGGGGAGGTGTCAATAGTGACCTGTGCTTGCACACAGGCTTCTTGATGGCTGCAACAGCAACCTTAGTGTTTCATGCCCTTCTCTGGTGTCCGTGCTGATAGCGATGGCTCACATCCTTCTCTGGATCTTGTATAGGAAGTGCTCTGACTGCCCCCTCCTCGCGCACCCTGAAACAATGGTCTCTTACATCTTAGGCAAGTCCAGACTTTTCCCGGATTCCCTCCCAGCTAGCTGTGTCACACTAACACCCTTCAGGCTGTGTTCACGCAGCCCCAGTCGTCTCCCTGGGATCTGACCTCCGAAGCTGGAGTCTCAGCTCCCTGTCCCCACCTTCCCCAGTGGGTAAGCATACAAGCCTCTCGGGTTGGTGAGTGCTGGTCAGCACCGATCCTCTGTGGGGGAATCTCTCCACTTTGCGCTCTGCACTCCTGTTGCTGGGCTCTCCTCCATGGCCCCAAAGCTTCCCCCCTCTGCCACCTTCAGTCTCCACCGGGAAAGATCCCAACTGCGACACCAGGGAAGCCCCAGGCCCTATTCTTTTGTATCTGTTTTTTTCTATTTTCTTTAGCCCTACCTATATATGTGGGGAGTTTCTTGCCTTTTGGGAGGTCTGAGTTCTTCTGCCAGCGTTCAGTAGGTGTTCTGTAGGGGTTATTCCACATGTAGATGTATTTCGGTTGTGTTTGTGGAGAGGAAGGTGATCTCCATGTCTTACTCTTCTGCCATCTTGAAGCTCCTCCCCCCACTTTTACTTTTGAATGATTATTTCTCTGGGTATATAATCATAGGCTGACCATTTTTTTGTTCAGAACCTTAGAGAAATTGTACTCTGTCTTCTTTCCTGTGTTGTTTCTAATAAGAAATCTGCAGTTATCATAATTGTGTCTCTCTGGTTGCTCTTAAGATTTTATCTTTATCATTAGTTTTTAGTAGTTTGATTATAAGGTATCTTGGTATGGTTTTCTTTATGCATTTTGTGTCTCATGGTGTTTCTTTCTTTCTTTTTTTGGGGGCGAGGGGGTACACGGGCCTCTCACTGTTGTGGCCTCTCCCGTTGTGGAGCACAGGCTCCGGACACGCAGGCTCAGTGGCCATGGCTCACAGGCCCAGCCACTCCATGGCATGTGGGATCTTCCTGGACTGGGGCATGAATCTGTGTCTCTTGCATCGGCAGGTGGACTCTCAACCACTGCACCACCAGGGAAGCCCTCATGGTGTTTCTTGAATTTGTGGGTTTGTAGTTTTTACCAAATTAGGAAAAATTTTTATCATTATATCTTCTTTCTTGCTTGCTTGCTTCCTTCCTTCCTTCCTTTATTTCTTTCATTTTTTCTTTCTTCCTCCTTCCCTTCTCTTTCTTTGTTTTCTCCCTTTTCCTTCCTTCCTCTTCAATCTTCTTTCAAGAACTTTAATTACTTGCATATTATTCTGCTTGCATTAGTCCTAGAGCTCACAGATAAATTCTTTTTAATTCTGTTTTCCCTGTTTCATTCACAAGTTACAGTGTTATGTTTTCAAGTTCATTTGTGTTTTCCTCTGTAATGTCTTATCTGTCATTTTTCTTATCCAGTGTATTTTAAAATCTAACACTTAATATTTTTCATCTCTATAAAATTGATTTGGGTGTTTTTTTAAATATTCCATGTCTTTACTTAGCACTTTGAACATGTGAGGTACAGCTATAATAATTGTTTCAAGATATTATATGCTTAAATATAATACCTGTGCTAGTACTGGGTAAATTTCAGTTGATTGATTTTTCTCCTTATGTGGTATGTTTTCTCATTTTTTTGAAAGCTTGGTAAATTTTATATGATGTAAGGTACGGTTATTTTATCTTATGTATTGGGTAATTTTGTTTTCTTATAAATATCTTGAACTTTGTCCTAAGATGCCATTAATTTACATGTAAATATTTTGATACTCTCATGTCTTGCTTAGAAGACTTGTTATGCAGGACTGGAAAAGTCAGTCTAAGATGGGTTAATGTAAGACTTGTCAGTCTAAGACAGTGGTTTTCAACAAGGGATGATTTTGTCTTCAAGGAACATTTAGCAATGCCTGTGTGGTTTATGGTATTGACATCTAATGGGCTAACATCAGGGGTGCTCTTATACATCCTACCATGCACAGGACAAAAACTCCATAACAAATAATTATTCAGACCAAAATGCCAAGACTGTAAGACTGAAAAACTTTGGTCTGGGCCTTAGACAAAACTCATACAAGACCCTTTTGTGAACTTTGTCCAGTAGCCCATAAATCGTGAGTTTTCCTGTCTGGCTGGTGGGAACAGGCACTGTTCTTAGCCCTACGGGAGTTGCTGACACTGTTTCCTCCATGATTTCTTGTGGTTCTTGCCCTGGACTTGAATACTTTTCCCACACATGTGTGTTTCCATCGGTACTGAGCCCACTTCTCCCCAGCAACCCTCTGCAGGTCTCTGTCTCTCAGCGCTAACTCCTCTCTGGTATTCTTTGCAGGGAATTCTATCTGCCTATGCCCACCTGAACTCCCAGCTTCTCAACCCAGACAGGCTGCAGGTGTCTAATAGTTCCCCCCACCCCTTGCCTGGGCCTGGAAACTCAAGGCAGAAAGCTGGGGCAATTGTAGGGCTCACATATTTGGGTTTTCATCTCTCAGGGATCATTGCTTGATTGTCCAGCCTTGACACTGTGGGTTTCATATATTTTGTCTATTTTTTTTTTTTCGGTTGCTTCAGATGAGAGAGTAAATACAGTCCCTTGACAGGAAGTAGAAGTTGCTCTCATATATTTATCTATTATAGCAATCTTATAAAGGAGGTGTATGTATGTGTATATATATGTATGTATTCTATTCCTCATGAAACAATATTATTAGTTTGCTCATATATATGACTTATAAAGAAATGTTACTTTAGTGATCTACCAATTCAACACTACAGGAATTAGACAGAATTCAAAGAGTGATGTTAATATAATATAATACTTTCAAAGTTTCACTTAAAATGCTTTCATTAGATTAATAAATATGTTTCCTTAAGATCTTAGTTGTTCATCTGGGTTGAATTTAAATTTTACTAAATAAAAGGCAATGGATGAGAAAATTTAATCTTTAAGATTCCAAAGCAAAATTACTAAGAAAAGATAAAGCTTGATTTAAAAAAATATTAATGTAGTACTGAAAATAATAAATTTCCTTGGTATTAGGACACTTCTTGGGTCCCTGGGGCTCGTTGCCTTGTGCCAGCACTTTGGTTTTTAGTTTCTTAGAGAATGACTCATAAGAGATTAATTTTACATTTATGTTCATGGACATAAAGTGCCAGTGACATTGACATAAGTTGGAGGAATCTGTCCCTCTAGTCTTGCCTATGACCCAGCCCTAAATTGTTCTTGTGAAACATATTGCTTGGAAGCTGTCCTTTTAATCTTTTAATTGTCTTTTTGATGTGTGTGTGTATGTGTGTGTGTTGGTCTCACCCTAGGAAATCTGTAGGGAGGGACCAAGATGTCAAACTCCTCCTGAAATTTCATGGGGACATAGAGCCACAGAGAAAAGCTTAGAGAGGAAAGAGTGTGATGGTGGCCAATCACACAACCACGTCCTCAGTGGAAACAGATTTTAAATCTTGCCTTGTTTACATCCTTTCCTCAAGACTAGTCACAGCTTCCTAATTGATTTACACAGAAAAGTCAGTCAAATACTAAAAGCCCCACAAATCATCACATCATGTTTTTTCTTTACTTTGTGTTATGTTTTAAAGAGACTCAAGCAGAGGTATAATTTTTCCTTGCATGCAAACTCACATATATTTACCTAAATTTTATATCAAAGTCAAGTCTATATTATTACAAAAGCATTTACCCAACTGATAATTGTTTAGATGGAATAGAAAACAGAAAAGAATATGATTTTAAAAATTTGAAAATTGGAAATGTGACAAGATATCACATTTACAATCCTTGCTTAAATCTTGCTTTCCTTGCTGCCCAGCTGTACCAGGCAAAGGCCAGACATCTCTGTCCCTCACTCCACATTCCCTGTCTTCTCTGGAAGGTTAGAAGGCTCGGTTTCAGTGATTTCAGTGTTATCTGTGCTTTTGCACTTTCTGGCTGTTCACTGAGCTGAAGAACTTAATATGACTCTAATAAAACCACAGATGTTAATTAGTTCTAATTGTTGAACTACTCCTACTTTGATATATTACAAAGACTTGGACAAGATATACTGTAGGAAGTTGGAGAATTTGGTGCTTATTTGTGTGCATTAAAAAAAAAAAGAAAATCTGAGTGAGTCTTCACGTGGAGATAGTAAGGAGAAAGCATTATCATCCAACCTGGTAAGATTTCAAATGTTTTAAAGCCAGCTTGCTTCAGATCCTTCCTTTACCCAATGGAAAGCCTTCCTTGTCCCTGACACAGTACCTAGATGGAGAGGTGAACACTGATGTTGCCACTTTTCTTTTTGGGGTGGGGGATAGTAATATGGATGGTTTTCCGGGCCTAAGGACAACTGCCCAGCAAAGAGGAGCTAATTGCAGGATCAGGGACTCTTGACTCTCTTCTTCTCCCAGCCGCTGAGGACATTTCCCTGGCTGGACCTGACATCCAGGCCCATGGCCCAAAGAAAGGACTGCATTTTTGTGTGGGTGGTTTCATGGAGACAGCCACACAGCATGAAATCTGCGGGGTCTGAGCCCCCGTGATGTGCTCCAGGAGACTGTAGGTCTGTTGGCATGAAGGAGAAGGAGCCCAGAGCAACCAACTGGTGGGGCTGCTGGTCCCACCAGAGAGGGCGTGTCCGAGTGAAGATGGAAACAAATAAGTCCAGAGCTCCTCTCCATGACAAATCCTTAAACACAATCTCCTATTGAGAGGAAAATGCCGAATAATAATTCTGAAACTCCCCACAGAGAAGTGACACAGGGTCTTAAGCCTCTTAAGCCTCTGTAACTGACAACATGGGATTGTGACTTCATGCTATGCTTGGGACTTCGTAATGTTAAGTAAAAACAAGATATTGAAAATGACAAGCAGACAGTGCCTGGTCCCCACCGGATACTAATTGCTGTGGTAGGAAGATGTGTCAGGGCCATAAAAACTGTCATCTGTTGGCCTGAATTCCTGTTGCAACCAAGCCGGTTACATTCCTCGTCCACACATGTTTCGAATCAAACAAGGGATATAAATGAAATATCTAGTTCTGACTCTCTCTCAATTTGGCAGAGTGACAGGGACAGCAGTCCAGTACCAGCTCCCTTCATACCGATGGATGTTGTGGAGAAGAAGAAGGCTGAAATTGGTCCAGCTCTACTTCGCCAGAAAATAGGGGAAGAGAGTGGTGACCTTCCAAAGATGTGGCGCTGGCTCATTTGCTCCACACCTGGTCTATGCCTGACTCCTTTCTCTGGTCCATGACTGTAGCCCCACATGAATCCCTGCAAACACTCTTTCCCTCTTCCCCTACAGAAAAGCACGTGAGGACCTCCTGACTCAACCTCCCTTCCACTGTGGAGTCTCTTGGACCATTTTACACTCACTGGAATGAGAGCATCTGCTCAGGGACTGTTTTTTTCTCTCATTTCCTCTGGGAAATGGCCTGTTCTTCCATACCCTAAAGTAGGAAGGAGCAGTCTTCTCAGCATCGATTCAACTTTGAGATGAGGCTGTCATGGCACATCCTGGATCACATGATTGTTTTGTCTCTCACCAAAGAAAATTATTTCAGAGCAAACCCTGTCTGATCTGAATTTTTTTTTTCTTCTTTTGCCACAATCTTGTTGGCCTTCAGTTTTTATATGTTTGTGGATACAGGTGTCAGGAAGAGGAAGCTTGAGGGTCCCATGCTTCCCCTGTTGCCTGGAAACTATTGACATTGCTCAGAAATAACTCGCTTCAGAGCCCAGGAAGCAAGCAGGCTGGACAGCATATTCTCCTCATGCCAGGCCTCCAAGCAGAGTGAAGCGCACATTCTAGTGAAGTCTGATGGAGAAACAGTTCTGTTCCCAGAGTGCCGTCTGTGATGTGGACCCCAGGCAACCTTCATCTGGGTATAGGTGAGATTCCCAAGCTAGGGGAAACAATTACTCCTACCAGAATATGTGTTCAGTGTAGTATCTCATCACATTCTTAATGAACCTCTACAAGGATGTTTTTGTAATTTTTCGTATTTATTTAATACGTATGACCTGCACTTCCATCTCCTGATTTTGGCTATTTGCTCTTATATGAAGGAAGTTTTTTGTTTTTGTTTTTTCACAATGCATTGTCTTGGAACTTTTCTGATTCTAGCTGGGCACCCCTCAATTTCAGCCCCACAGCCCAGCTCTATGTCAGGGGGACATTCTACGTCTTAATATGACATATGTCAAAACTTCTTTGTGGTTTGAGGACTCAAGAAATTCTCATGTTGTGCTTTGCAAGTTTGACATTATCATTGGAAACCATCAAATGTTTGGAACATAAAGAAGCCTTTTCCTTGAGCCAAGGGCACATGCTATAGTATTCTTAGAAACATGAACATATGACAAGTTATTCGACCACTTGGTTTTCTTCCCCTCTCTACGTGGACCTACCTCCTGATGTCCCCAGAGGTGGTCACCCTACCCAGGACAACCCTGACCTTCCACTGGGGACCAGATGCCTCTTAAGAAGCATGAGAGGCCCATCTTCCACTCCTTTGTCTCTGCCACCAGACCAGAGGTCAGCAAAGGTTTTCTGTAAAGGGTTAATTAATATGTTCAGCTTAGTGGGCAATATGGTCTCTGCTGTAGCTGTTCAACTATGCATGTAGTTTAGTGCAAAGCAGCTATGGCCAATAACCCATGAATTAATGGATGTGGCTGTGTTCCAATAAAACTTTATTTACAAACTCTGAAATTTAAATTTCAGATTATTTTCATGTGTCACCAAATAACATTCTTCTTTTATTATGTTTTAAACATTTTAAAATGTAAAATACATTCTTAGCTTGTGGACCAGGCAAAAACAAGCTTTTTTTTCAACTCCTGTAAGAGACTAACAAGAGAAGAAAATAGTAGTGTGTGTTGGACCCAACTTCTTAAGCTCTTCTTTCCTGGTTTGGGTTCTCAGGCTCCAGTAAGAGTTCTGTTCACATGCAGAGTCAGAGATACTGAGACACCATCATGTGGTGACTGTAATTTCAATTAATGGAGCTAAATGAGTATATTTAGCCAGAAGAGTGATTTAAACATTTTTATTGAGAATTACCTAGGTCAGATGTGTACACAGTTTTGAAAGCCTTGTTAAACTGTATAGAGGTTTTTCAATAAAACTTTTTTAATTTTTGCTGTTTTTGATGATGAAGTTATTTTAAATTAGGTCAAATTATTATTTTAAATTAATTAACTAACATTTATTTTTGGCTGCATTGGGTCTTCATTGCTGTGTGTAGGCTTTCCCTAGTTGTGGCGAGCGGAGGCTACTCTTTGTCATGGTGCACGGACTTCTCATTGTGGTGGCTTCTCTTGTTGCAGAACATGGGCTCTAGGCACTCAGACTTCAGTAGTTGTGGCTCGTGGGCTTTAGAGCGCAGGCTCAGCAGTTGTAGTGCATGGGATTAGTTGCTCCGCGGCATGTGGGAATCTTCCCAGACCAGGGCTTGAACCTGCGTCCCCTGCATTGGCAGGTGGATTCTTAACCATTGTGCCACCAGGGAAGTCCTAGGTCAAATTATGTTAAGACATGCCATATTGAAGCAGTACCTTAAATTTTAAGGAGTGTATGTGAGAATATCTTTCATTTGGGACCTGTTGTCTTATTTTCCTACCTTTTATATACGATACATCTTACATCTTCTAGTCTGTTGTTTCTAATCTTGTCCTTGGCAGGCCCTTCCTTGTTTGGTGATTTTCCATTGCTTTTACTTGAGAATGCATATTCATAAGATAATTCACTATTTTGAAAATGTTCCAGTGTAAGGAAGGAGAGGAAATATTTCTTCCTTTAATTTTATACCAAGTTTTACTTTAAGTCCCTATAGCATTTGTAGCCATCCACTCCCCACCCCTGAAATTCTGAATTCCTCAGAAATGTTCAAGAAATACCAAGTTTTCAAAAATTTTGCTTGGCATAGACAGTTGAAAGAAGTACACTTTATGGAAATTCTTGATCAACTTGGTTGGAAGTTTTTATTGAATCTGTTTTTAAATTTTTTTTTGGTTTATCACTGTTATTTCAAGAGGATACAATTCTTATTTTATGGAAATGTTTGGGATAGGATATACTTAAATCAAAGGTTTTGATCTTTTCCTGTTTTCCTACAACACTTTTAGAAAACTATAAGAACAGGATAAGCTTCAGAAAAGAATGTCTAAGACACATTTGAATACCTGCGATACTCAAGGTGATGCTGCAGAGACGTCTGATGTTTCTTGCTCACGGCTGCTGTGATCCTTGTTTCCCTGAGATCTTGGCTTTAGGTAGTCTGTGTAGCAAAGCAGGCCTTTCTGGACACAGCTGTCCTGGTGCCAGGGGTCCCCAGTGAGTCCTCTTTCTCCGACTACAGGCGAGAGTCTGTTTACTTAGTTGGTCAGAACACACTGCGGAGGAGCCAGTGGCTGGGGAGTCATGGCTGTGCTGGCCTTTTTTCTTTTTTGCTCTGTTCCTTCATCATCGATCTCACCCCTGGAAACATCCAGCTCTCTCACAAACACATGCCTTTGGTCACAAGGGGGACTGGGTGGGAGACTGTGGCTGGACCAGTTCAGATCCATCATACCCCCTGGGAAACGACTCAAGCCACATGGCTCAGTGGCCTTGAGCCACCCAAGTCATCCATGTGGACAAAGGCAGCAGGTCAAAATTACTAACATAGTGTGGCTGCCAGAATGTTTCATGTCTAAGTCTAACATGTTTATTCCTTTCCATTGCTCTTGCATTGTTTTCTGCATCATTTTAAGCATCATTAAGAAATGGGCAAAATCCATTTATTATTTTAAATTTCACAATACTGAAACTATCAGTCAGCATTCTGGAGAAGTCAAAATACCATTATTCCAAAAAGGAATCATTCCAATCCATAATGTTTATACACACTTCTTCAACCCATATCCATGAGTGCTCACTTGTAAATAGCTATAGTTTATTATTGTCTAACTTCCCCTCCCCTAGCGAAGGGACTGCATCTTGGGAATATATTATAAACGGATACAGTCCTGTGAATAGAGCAAGACCACATGGTCTTACCATGTATCTAAAGCACCAACCTCACGAGTCTTCTACAATCTTTTTTCCATGGTTTACCTTCTCACTACTTAAAAATTGAGAAAGCGGAGCCTATATCTTCCCATGCCCAATAGGTCTAAATCCTCACTGGGATCAGACTTGATTCTAGAACAATACTCTTGCTCTGCACAGACCCAGCTACTGTATCTTTCCATAGGAAATAGCAATTCCTAAGTTTATGGAGGTTTGCTCTGATTTATGGAAGCACAAACCCCAGACACGAATTAACAGTTGATGCATGCAAATGCAAAACTGGTGACATACGTGTCATTATATAAGACAAGGGGGGCTTCTGAGGTCTGGATGGAGATTGACTTTATCATGCTGTTGTGAGTTGGGACTCCCTGGAAGGGCAGAGTGTTTCTCCTTTGCTGCCTGGGGATGGATTCTAGCTATGCCAGGTGGAATGATTTAGGCCTGTACTGTAGAATTATAAGGGACTACATTTACAGAGACAGGAAATTGAGGAGCCTGGAAGAGCAGATCCCAGGTAGGGATCATGAATGGCCTGGAAGGAGATATAGGATTGGAGCAGAACTGAGCACAAGAAGAATGATAACCAAGATTTGGGGGTATGATTCCAGAGGTACAGGCCAAGTTTGTGAAACAGTGTGGTACACTGACCTACATGAATTCATCCTCTCAGCAATTGTCAGATTTTTGGATAAACATAGCCTCAAGCACTTAGAAGTCAGTGAGGCAGTTATGTCTCCACTCCCTGGCCTTGCCACTGGATGAGGCTACAAGAAAAGACAGTCTTAGTATCAGGTTTGCAAGTCATTCCCTCATTTTTTGGCATGCATGCACAAATCATCTGTTCTAATAGCTGAGTAAACATTCCAATCCCTATCTTCAGGAGCTCCAGCCAACACCTTGTGTGAAAACATTGCTGGGAGGTGGCTCCAGGGGTTCCATGGAGGCAAGACTAGCCATGCTTGGAGTTGCAGAGGAGGGAAGAGTCCTGATGAGGTGGAGGGACGCGGGGCCAGCCTGGCTTCAGATAATGGTATGAAGTTATGAGCTTGCCAAACTTGCATATGAAAAATGTCATCAGGGTGCAGGGATTGAAAAGGGATGAGGGCCTAAGTGAGTCCTGCCAGGTCCAGAAAGCGGTGCTTAACATAAACCCAACAGAAGTATGGGCTAATCATATAAGATGCTCAGAGACTCTGACCAGGATGCCAGAGAACAAGCCAGTACTTTTCTACTCCTGAGCAATGGGGTGGTGGCCTGAAACCAGATCAAAGAGTGGAAGCAACAGGAGCCAGAATGTACAGACAGAGGGAAGGGGTGAGGACACTTTTTTTAACCCCTGGCACCCATGACGAAGGGTGCATGAATCACGAGGCCAGGACAGAGCAGTGCACTCAAACTGGTACACAAGCAGGGAGCTGCAGGGATTCTGTCTTTCTCACTCAACTTCTGTAAGATCTGAAGCTTGTTTTAAGATTACAACACATGGTACCAATAAGAATACTTGTTTCAAATGAAAAAGTAAATAACAACAAATTATTATTTAAACTGAAACACACAAATGAATGAGTGAACTGCTACAGATCTACTATTTTATTTTCCTGTAATTTGGCAGTGTATAGTACTTTTGATCATCTTTTTAAATGATTGTGATTTTCCGTAGAAACACTAGAAAGGTAATTGAGTCTTTGCCTCACGTTACTTGCTTAAAATGTATTTGTATGGCTGAACATAAAACATGCAGCTTCACATGGGGTAGGTCCTGCCATTTGTAGCACTGAAGTGGGCGTGTGCTCTACAAACACAAGGATACTGATAAATTCTGTTTCAGGAGATTTCCATCAAAAAGGAAAAAAAATTATGAATGTATTTCTAAATATCATTGCTGTTTTACTGAGGATGTGTCTGATGGGGGGAACATCCATTGCGATGAGGAAATCTGCTTACAGTTTTACACATCTGGGGACTGGAAGACAGTTCCATGAATGACCTCCTAAGGCTGTCAGTTTTGAAACTCTTTTCTCCTCCGTTACCACAGGCTCTGGTGCCAACACCTGTGGGAGATTTTCCTATCACAGGACCTCTGCCCTGGGTCTTTGCACGTGTCTCATGAGCTGATGGTAGGGGCAGCTAACAGTAACTTAATTACACAGGGAAGTGACTACAAAGCCATTAAATAGAACAGGTTAAGTTACAGGCTAAATGTATCTTTAAAGCAACTCCATAGACTAGATCGCTAAATTGTCCATGGTCAATCAATGTCCCCAGCCACTAGGGGAATGTGGGAAGGGGTAATTGGGGTGGAATTGACCCCAATTTCAGTTAATTCTGACCTTGGTAAATTTCGTTAAAACATGATTACACCAACACATGTCTGGAGCCCACCCTCGGGCCCACGGGCCAGATGCGCTAGGTGTTGATTCTGAAGCTTCATTAACTTCATCCGTAACTGTCAAGGTGCCTTGCACATAGTCTCAATAAGGATTTATTGGACAAATTAACATGCATAAAATAACTCAGATAGCAGGGACTTTAAAGGGAGACAATACCGCTTCAGGCAAAAGACTTTGCCACGGTCCACCCTTTGCTCTGTTCCCGCCTAGAACAGCTGGATGATAGGTCAGGGAGGCTGCTGTCCTGAGCTGTTCCTCCTGGGGAAATGCAGTGGGGATGGGGGCTTGTTGCTGGAGAGGATGACACCTCAGGAGAGAACGGGCCCGGGTGTCGACTCCGAGAGCACAGACACCCCCACCCCCGGCATTGTACCTGCGGGTGAGGGAGTGAGAAGTGCCAGAAGGGAGAGGTGGACAGCTCCTTCTAGACCAGCTGTTGTCCTGAAGAGTGGGGCACCTGGGTGTTTATTTATAATAATCAAAAGCTTATGTTGAGAAATACGGATATGATTATGATATATCACTCAAAGTAGAGACACGGAAAGAATCTTCAGTCAAGAAGAATATGATTTTGACCAACAGTGAGCCCAAAATAAGCAGCCACACTTATGCATCACGGAGACAGAGCCGAGGGGCACTGGCCAGAATGAGCTGAATGGCTTAAATGTAGATTAAAATGCATGCATGCACAGTACCACATACTTTGTCAACTTTGATTTCTATTTACGTTTTGCAGGAGAAGTGGCAAACCTCCTGGCTGGCCACACGGGTCCAGGAGTGTGACAGGAGGTCGCTCCATGAGTGGGATCTGAACCACTTTCTGATTCTGTTCAGATCATAGACTCTCTCCAATTCTACTTTGTTAATGCCTAGAGACAATATTCCATATATTTCACCTTTTGTGTTGTGGTGGCTGAAAAATTCCAGCCACGAAGCTGCAGTTAGAAGATGAAATTTCTCGCAGCTGACACTAGGTGCAAACACAAGATCTGCGCAATTTCCTCAGGGACTAACTGTGTAAGCTCCCACCACCAGCAGACAATAAACTTAGCACCAGGAGGCACCGACATGAGACCCAGTTCACTAACCAAACAGCACTCAGCATGTGCAGTAGGCCTGGTGCAAGTGAACTGATCTGTGGTCAGCAGTTGCATTTCCCAAATAAACTAATAAACACCTTCACCAGCTCAATACTACATCTCCAGCTCTACAGCAATAGACCTAGGACAGCCATACTCATTTGGGATAAAATAATCCTTTTCTGACAAGGAAACTAAGAGGAATTATTTATAACAGATCTATTAGTCTCACGGGGATGCACAGTATACTTCCAAATGCACTAAAGCACATTTCTTCCAACCTACAAACCACACCCCCCAGACAGTGCAATATTCTAGTGAAACTCTTCTTCATAGGGAAACTGGGGATAAAGAGACAACTTCTGGAAAGATGATAGTAGCAATAAGCCTACTATAGGGTAGACAATATTGAGTCAGTGGAAAAATAGCTTGTTGTTATTTCCCTGGAGTAACTTAACTGAGATAATTATATATGTGTGTGTGTGTGTGTGTGTGTGTGTGTGTGCGTGTGTGTGTGTGTGTGTGTACGAGCTATCAGTCTGACAATGGTAAATATCACCTCTGGAAATATTATCATAATCATAATATGATTAACGTAATAATATTTTTAAAGGGGTTGGGAATTTTAGAAAATTCACATGAGAGCAGTGAAAACAATCAAATGGTTAGAAAATAGGTCTAATGAGCAAAGGTCAACTGAATTATGATGGCTGAGCTAACAGGGAAAATATCAACCTGAGTGGGCCTGGTGAATAAACATTGACTAGCAAGGAAAAAATGAATGAAAGATTATAATAAAAAAGAAGAAATGCATATTAAAACTAGAAAACACCTCAGAAACCACATTTGGAGGCCCACCTGATCTGCCAATGAGAATCCATGAGTCTAAGGCCCAGAAATCTTTTTTTTTAAATCTCCAATTTTTAAAATTTATTGATCACCAAAGTGGAAGTCCATGAATCACTCCATCTCCTTCTGTTATAAACAGAACAGGAGGTAGTTAGAAGGAGAAAAATAGCATTCTAATTTCATGGTTGATTAGAAATTAGGAAGCTCTACTATATAGATTCTGTAAATGAGTTTCCAAACATCTCGAAGACTCCCTTTCCTGTCTTTTGCGTGATGAGGACCAGGGCACCATTTTCGGTCTTTGGGATGGACACAAATCAGAGAAGCTGTGCAATCCCATCTAGTCCTGGTCACGGAAGGTTAGCCAGGCCTAAATGTTTTATTGAAATCAGGAAAACTCTGTACTTGTATTTCCCTCTGGACTTGGATATGTGATTTTATTATTCTCTTTAGACAGTTCTCAACTCAGCAAGAAGAGCCTCCCTTACACAGGACAGATTTAATTTGTCAAAATCTGCACTGTTTTCCTTAACAAAAAGAGCACTTGGGAAGAACCTACTTTTGCATAATGGAGTGCTTGGCACTGAGATCCCGCATACAATTGCCGGACTGGTCAGCGTGTTTGCTGTTCTTCAAGGGGTGCGTGCTGAATTTTGAAATTTCATTCCGAACAGTTTATGCACTCATCATTCTTGTCTTAATACACATCGGTTTCAAATGCTAACATTTTAAAGTTGCTCTAAGCCCGGTTCTGTGGGTTTAAAATGTGGAAAACCATGGGAAACACTTGGAAGCCATCCTGCTCACTCAATAATAATGGGATGAAAAACATGTACAGATTACTCTGTACTCCCAGGGAAATAAGACAACACAAAAGAAGCAGAGTAAATTGGCTCCACTTTGCGGTTTGATGGTTCTATTAAAGAGAACATGATTATGTCCTCATATTTGTTAGCAAATCACTTTTTTTAACATCTTTATTGGAGTATAATTGCTTTACAAAGGTGTGTTAGTTTCTGCTGTATAACAAAGTCAGCTTTGTTGAATCAGCTATACATATACATATATCCCCATGTCTCCTCCCTCTTGCATCTCACTCCCACCCTCCGTATCCCACCCCTCTAGGTGGACAGAAAGCACCGAGCTGATCTCCCTGTGCTGTGCGACTGCTTCCCACTAGCTATCTATTTTACATTTGGTAGTGCATATATGTCCATGCCACTCTCTCACTTTGTCCCAGCTTACCCTTCCCCCTCACTTTTTACCTACTGACTGTTCTTGCTTTTTGGCCTGTCTAGCTGTGAGTCCCAAATCTGCTTCAGACTTATCTCTGCCACTTGATGCTAAGAAGTCACTCACCTTGCTGGTTCTTGGTTTTCTCACCTTAAAACTAGAATAGGAATACCTATCGCATAGGGTGGATGTAGGAATGAAATAAATCACATGTGAAACTCAACACATGCTAATGTCATAGTTTTTCAAAGAACTAATGTCATAGTTTTTCAAAGAACTAATGTCATAGTTTTTCAAAGTTTTTCATTAGAGGACTGCCTATATAAGGCAGTGATAGGGCCAGCTTTCCTTCATGTGGTGTGGAAATAAACGCACCGTTGCATGTTAGTGCTCCGGGCATGTTCTTGCTATCTCCCTCACCCCTTTTTCTTTGTCTGATATTTAAATTCTGGAAAAGAATCAACATGTGATGGCAAATGCAGTGAGAAAAGATTGTTTGAAACTGTTAGAGAGAAAATCCTTTTTCTATAATGACCAAATCTTCTTCTTTTCTTTTTTTTTCTTTTAACATCTTTATCGGAGTATAATTGCTTTACAATGGTGTGTTAGTTCCTGATTTATAACAAAGGGAATCAGCTATACATATACATATATCCCCATATCTCCTCCCTCTTGCATCTCCCTCCCATCCTCTCTATCCCACCCCTCTAGGTGGAATGACCAAATCTTCTAATAGTCACCAGGAAGCAATGGGAGACACAACATTCCTTGAATTCCATAGCTCTTTCATTGCTGTTTGAACCATTTAGACAGGAAGACTTGAGAGAACCCAGAAGAAATAGAGATCATCCGAGGTTCACCTGCCAGGAGCACAGTCCATGGGGCTTGGTGTTTCGGGGTGGATCCCATCCCACTAAGCTCCTTCTTCTTTAGAACCTTTTGGCTGGTTCTTCTATGACCCACCTGTCAACTGTTCTTCTTCCATTAGATTTTTCTCCACTGAAGGAAATGCCAGTTTACCAGTCTTCTAAATTATCCTCGCAGGTCCCTGGATAAGCAGCCTGCTTGGGCTTCTAAAGCATTTGATTCCAGTAAGTATTAGAGAAAGAGACAGGGTCAAAATTGAAACAAAACAAAACCACTAGAATAGGTAGGAGACCTCTCCTAAGCTTCATAAACTAGGTTGTGGATCAAGGTGTTTTTTGGAATATAAGGAGGTCCAGGACTCAACTGCCTGCCTCTTCCATAAACACAGTTGAAAAAGGGAACTTCTTTTCTTGAAGACTCAAACTATAGCCTTCACCCTCTGCATTGTTTACTTCCTTTAGCTGAATCCAAGCTCCTCCCAGTGCCCTCCTCAGGACTCCTGCCTTTATCCTGCTGTCCCTTCTCTTCCCTCTGGTCACAGGCAGCCTGATGAGACCAAGGTGAAGAGCAGTTTATTTATATTTCAAGTAAAATTCTAAAGAAGTATCTCTGTCACAACCCCATATTTCATAGAGCAAAATACCTTTGTAATATCCAGAAAACATCTTACAGATCAAATCATTAAATGCACCATTAAATGTAAAAATATGCAGGAAAATATACATTTTAGTCGATAAAAAATATCCTTGGCAGATAATTTGAGTAATATTTCGATGATTTCAGCTTATGCTTAACAGTAAAGATACAGGTCCTTTGTGTGGATTTGTTTTTTAACTTGCAGCCATAACCCAATCTTTTTCTACAAATGCATATACCCTCCCAACTCAATGCCAAACCATAACTTCATGAGATTTTTTGACCCTTGTTTTTTCAGCATTCATCTTTCAAGTGTGTATTTTAATTTAGTGTATTTACAAAGAATAAAAAACAAGATGAAACAAAAAATGTAGCGTAAATTTAGATATCATTTTATTAGCCTTTAATGGAATTTTTCAAACTTTAAGGAAAATTGGGACCCTGCCATTCAAGTGGAGTATCAGGTATGTGATGAAAAGGTAGAGCTGTAATGTTCAGAGACACTTGCATTGGAGTGGGGGTAAGCAGACTGTTTGCTGGCTCTTAGGGATCCCTGAAACCTCAAGGTTCCGAGGAGCACAGATTGAAAACCTCTGGCTGAAAACATAGGGGCTGTGAGGTGGTGACACTCAGCCTCCCCTCTGAGCTACACTAGTGAGAATTCAGTAGGCAACACCCAGAGTCATGCTGCTTCATTTTCACTTGGGATGCCAACAGGAAGTGGCCCTGCTCAACTTAGTGATTAGGAGGTAGCCCCCCTCGATACTACAGCGTGGCAGACATGGGGATCCTGCCCTGGCTATTTCTCTGAATTTCATGTGTGATGCCCATATTGCTGAAACCTAAGGACAGTTTTCATTGCATATCCTAATGGACTTCTTTACAGAGTATAACATTTGGCTTTTGGGACACTCCTCTTTGCTAGCTCTCCTTGGAAGTCACTGTTTTGTCTCATTAAAGAGTTGCTCCTCTTCTGATCCCTCTCTTTAGACAATGGTGATGCTGAGCAATCCATCCTCGGGCTACTGCAGGCCACTGCTGTCTCCTAAGCAAAGTCTCTCCCTGGGGCAGCCCATGCCTTCTTGAGATTTCATTTCATGTGTATCCAGCACACACATGTGCATCTTTCATGCCTTGGGATCTCCCTTGTGAACATCGGACACAAGCTTGGAAGGACCTGCTGGGTGCTTCACTTATAGGTTGTAAGAGGTCTGCTGGCAGCAGCACTCACCCTACTCCTGGGTCTGCTGTGGCAGAACTGCCTTTATAACACCACTCCTCACCTCTCTTGCCCTCTTCTCTCACTCCTGATGGGTGAGTTTGGGCAGAAATAATAGACAATGTGTGGCTTCAGCTCTTCTGGGTCCTCCTTTGGGGCTGATGTGTCTACACAGTTTCTGAGTTCTCACCTTTTCTAGGCCATGCAGAACAAAGGGATATACTGATAGGCCCAATGAACCGTCCTCCTAAGCTCCATCTTCCTGTAGAGCACTTTTCAATAATAAATCTCACACTTGCCTCTCCAGTTAACTGACCCTCTGTTTATCTTGAATTGAGCCCTCGAGCAGAGGTATATTATTTATTGGGACCCTAAATCTTCAACAATAACTCAAACTCCAAATAATAAAGATGAAGCAGGTCCACCTTCTCCCACCTTCTGCCACTCACTTACATCAGAGACCCGGGGTCATTCTCCACAATCTTCCTCCACGTTTAATTGGGCTCGAACTTTGGCTGTTCTTTTTCTGAACTTTCTCTCTTCCTGTCCTATGTTAGAGCCTACTCTACTGGGCACATTGCAGTAATCTCCACTCCATGTCCTGAATCCCCCATCCCCTCCCATCATCCCTCATCCTCCAATGGCAGCTAAAGACAGCTCTAAGATGCAGGGGGACCACATCCCTACCCCCATCAAATGCTTCTGTGGCTTCCCGTTTGTGTTAGTTGCAGATCACAGAAGACAACTCAGAATAGCTTTACACCAACAAAGGAAACTACTGTCTCATTAGACTGAAAGGTCCAGGGGTTTCTCACCTGACTGGATGTGCATATACTGTAATCCCACTTTGCCCTCTCTCTCCTGCCACAGACAGAAGCTCAAAGCCCCAGAGGCTGAAGACGGCCTTCTCACAAGCCCCATCTGACTCTCTGTCTTCCACCCCACCAACCCTCACCTCCCATCTTTCCACGGTAGAGAATATTTACTAAACATAAGTGTGCTCTTGTGTTTGTCCATATACGTCTGCTCAGCTGTCCCTTCTGTCTAAAATATGACTTTTATTTTCTTCCTCTGGCCAAGATTACCTATCCCCCAAAACTCAATTCCTTTTATCCAGTTACCCCTGCTTTGTGTGAAACTGGACACACTACTCTCTCACCTTCTTATACCCAGCTCTTGGCATATCAGACACTGTCTGCTGAGACTCCCCGTATAAGAAAGCCAGCCCCCAAGAGGAAGTCCTTAAGCCATCAGATCATAGGCTCTGTCTTCTAGGTGTCTGGGAAATGGTACCTGCATCTTCAGTGAGAGTGCAGTGAACTGATGGTGGACAGGCTGTTCAGGTTAAAGAGAGAGAAAGGCAAGGTCAAGGCATCACAAAATAGCCATTCCTAGTTAAATGGGAACAGCATTTTTAAAAGTCTGTTAATTGAAAGGGGGAAATCAATAAATACTTATGGGTTGTACTGAGAATGTCTTGAGGAATTGAAAAGGTATACATGGAAAACTCTTATAAGACAATAAAAACACTATAAATCAAAGAAACAAAGCAGTGTTTCACAGGTAACATGGAGAAACACAATGTGGGCCCAGAGAGGATTTGGATCTGGAAGACTGGACCTCTAGAGAACTCTGAGAGTCTACACTGGTCTATGGAACTGCATGCATCAGAACTCAATGCCCAGGTCCGTGTTGATGCTAACAAGGGCAGCACCATCTTGGCTGAGGGTGCCTGTGATAAAGGACATTTAGTTCTCACTGTATGCTGGGCTTGGTTATTGTCAAGAACTTCATTACTTGTTACTTCATTACTAACTTGTTACTTGTTACTAACTTGTTACTACTTACTAACTTGAACTTGTTACTTCATTACTAACATTACTGAGTTAAAGAACAAAACAAAACCTGCTCAGAAATTGATATCTAGGGACAGTTGAATGGATCCTGCCGAATGTCAATGGTCTGGTATTCAGAAAGTTGACACAGTTTCAACAAATGACTGGTTCTACCAGTGTCTTTCCTTTTACGTATTCCAGACCTTATAGTGCCATCTCATTCTTTCTTCTCCTTTGACATTTTCATGCCCATTTACTTAAGGATACAAATCTTGGAGAGTATTCTGGAAGATATTTTTCCTAATCCTAGCCAAGTGTTTTTCTTTGTTTGACTAGGGAGAAAAAAGAATTATGTTAAAGTCACTACCTCTTTGTTTTGTGTAAGTCCCCATTGATATTAATTAATTAGGAGACCTAATATTAATTCCTCTTCAATACTCTTCCTTATCTGGGATTAAAAATGACCTATTATTTCCCTTTTACTGTATACTCTTTTGTAAAAGGATTCATAATCAGAAAATTGTCCTTGTCATGCCTAAGTTCATTGTTGTATTTGAGTAATTTTGATATTTAGCCTCAAATTCAGGTAACCTATATATTTGCTTCCTGTATTTTTCCTGTTCTCAGCATTTTTCTTCACTGCATGGGAATGTTCCCAAAGTCACTGAAGGCCATTCTCATAGAGTCTTGAGGGTTACATTTGGGCCATTACAGCTGGCGTGACCTGAGGAGGTATCCCTGTGCCCCATTAGAAAGGCACATGCACACAGCAAATTCAAGCCCAGAAGGTCCCTGTAGATGCTGGAGGGAGGAACCAGCCAGGGAGCTGGACTTTCCAAAGCATGAGGGAGGGGGAGGCTGCAGCTGTAACATATCTGAGTGGCCCCTGACACATGGGCTTATTAAATTAAAATTATTGGCACAGAAACATGGACAAATGTCATGCATTGAATATGAATCAAGGATTCATATCCTGACTCATTCATGAATCAAGTCTTGCCTTTTTTGAGGTGACAGTTATATGATCCCCTTGAACTCTGGCTCTTTTGTTATATTAACAGGATGCCCTTTAGCTTGTACACTTGAGATTCATCCAGCTCGCTGCTCTCAGTGCCTCCTGACAGCGTGCTCCTTGGCTTGCATTTCCATTTGTTTAAAAACCTTTGCCAGATTGCAATCGCCTCACCCTCATCAGGGTAGTGTATATTTCATATGGGTTTTAAAAAGTTACTTCTACAGCTCTGTCAAAAATGTGTCCACACAACCAAAGCCCCAGAGAAGCTACTGCGAATCCAGTGAGTAATACCATCCACTAAAGTACCTGGAGGCAGTAGTTCAGGTAAGTCCTTACCCTGTACCATTTCTTGATTACAGGTAAGGCCAGGGCACCCTACAGCTGGCAACAGGCAGACAGTTCTCCTCCATCAGACTCGGAGCCTCTTTAAACACCTCCTTCCACCTACAGTGACCCCTGCAGCTCCTGTTCAGAAGGTATCCACACTGTGTCCACTGAACAGTAGTGCTGGAGTCTGGATTCAAGAGCTGAGGAGTGAGATGGGGTGTCCTGAGCTCCTTCCTGGTTGTCACAGCCATGCCTATGTTGTCCCGTGACCCAAATGTCCCTCCAGCACTGCATATGCCCAGGGTCCACCTCTTGGTATCTTCTCTAAGCTCTGCTCCAGGGAAAACTGTTTGTTTCTCTGCTTTCCTTAAGCTTTGTACACTTGTCTCTTGTCTCGTGTTTTTCACATTGTGTTGTAGATGTTTCTCCCTGTGGCTCTCTCTCTTCACTCCCTTAGTGAGGGAAGGATTCCTGCCCCAGGGTTATGGGGACAGCCAAGCACTCTACCCCCAACACTGGACAGACGAGATTAGTGTCAGCTTATTAGCCACTTATACTCACAACCCCTAGGGTGGAAGATATCGCATGTCCCAGGCCACCCAGGGCCTCACGGAGGTTGTACTCAGAACACAGGAAATCGTCAGGGTCAGTGGGGGGCTGGCTTTGTAGTAACAAGAGGGTGAGGTGACCTCTGATTCCTGAGGGAAGATGAGATTGACTTGTTTGATAATTTCACAGTCTGGCAGGGCCTGACACCCACCTTGAAGGGAGATGCAGGCACAGTGTCTGCTCCCTTGGTCAGGGGAAGGGGGAGGTGCTGGCTAAAGCACTTTGTCCAGGGAGCAGAGTGGGGAGGGGGCCTGTGGTGAGGACATCCAAGTCCCTCCCAGTTTCATCAGATGTCAAGGCAGTCCCTAATACTAAGACTTAGTTTTAGGTCTGACACCACAGTGCCTGTGAACTAGGGGTGCTCTGTGGGGCCACATGTGTCACCTAAGTGTGCTGTGAGCACCCCAGCTAGGAGATCGGTGAGGACCTAAATTTCTGCATCATGTGCTTTGTGCTCCCTTGTGCCCCTCAAAATTATAGCCTGGAAGGTTATGAAGATCTCATTTTTGGCACGTTGAGGAATCTAAGATTAGTGAGAACTCCCTCTGGTGTGTGGCAGGCCAAGAATTTTACAGAGGGGGATGGATATCTGGATGTCAACAGCTGGCTTTGTTCTTTTCCCATATTCATTTTCTGGACATTCCAGAATTTTTAAAGTAGTCACAAAAAATAAAATTTCAGTTACTTCTAATTATTCATTAAAGGTGTCTCAGAGTATTTCCCAGCAGAGCTGAGTGTTGGAGAATCATCCCAGACAGGTCATCCCTGGGCAGCTTCACCAGGTGCTCCCAAGGGTCAAATGTCTCATGTCTACTTGGATTCTAGCCCTGGGTTTGCAAACTTTATCTTTGAGACCTCAGATAAATTACATAAATTGCCTCAGTTTTTCTACATGTAAAATGAGAATGATAATAATAGTACCTCCCACGTTGGGTGGTGTTGAGAATAAAATATGAAAACAAGCAAAGCATGTAACATAGGGACTGCCAGGTCAGCACCCACAGATGCTGTTGTTCTGATGTATGCAGTGCAGTGAACAGCGAGCTCCCAAAATTCACACTCCTTGGAACCTCAGAACATGACCTTATTTGGAAATAGGGTCTTTTCAGATGTAACTAGGGTAAGGATTGAGGTGAGATCATACTGGATCAAAGTGGGATTAATCCAATGACAGTGGCCTTATGAAAGACAGATTTGGACACAGGGAGACATGGGAAAGAAGAGAGTGACCTGTGAAAATGGTAGTAGAGATTGGAGTGATGAGGCCACAAGCCAAGGAGTGCTGAGGATTGCCAGCAACACCAGCAGCTGGAAGAGGCAAGGAGGGACCCTCCCCTAAAACCTTTAGAGAGAGTGTGGCCCTGCCCACACCTTGATTTTGGACTTCTGCCCTCCCAAACTGTGAAGGAATACAGTTCTGTTGTTTAAGCCATGCAGAGTATGGCAAACTGTTACAGCAGCCCTAGGAAACTAAGAAGAGTGTTATATCATTTAAAGTGCTTAAGGAATAAAACAAAGACTAAACCCTCCTTGGGACCCTATTCTCGAGAACCAGTCTGTTAGGATAATTATTCACCCTACAAAGGTTCTTAAGTGCCTACTACATGGCAGGCACTACTGTGGAAACAGAGTGTGAAATTATAGGAACTCCCAGCCTCTAGAACTTGTGGGATTGATTCCCAGTTTTTAGCTAGTTTGCACTGTTCTCTGCAAGCTCACCTGGAGCAGCTTCCCTGGGCCCAAGGGCTGGCCCTGCAGGTGTGTTCTGTAGGAGCGGTGTCCTCAGAGAGCTGTGTGGGCCCAGAATGACAGAGAAGAAGCCCAGGCCAGACACCCATTCCTGGTACTGCCCTGACCTCAGCTTCTCCCCTGTGACGTGGAGCTGTTGGCACCTGCCTCCCTGCAGGTCTCAGGACAGGAGAAGGGATCTGTGTAAGTGCATAGGATGGTACCAAGACTGCTGTGGCTCCAGCTGAAGACTGGCATCCAGCCCTGGTGGTCACCTCCTGCCTGACAAGACGTCTCCACCCCAGAGAGTGGAGCAGCCTAATCAAATAACATCGGGACTCTCCCAACTGTAAACCATCTGGAGATTCTAAGGCCCTGACTTATTCTCCACATTCCAGATGAAAATATGTCATGTACTTTTATCTCTTCCAAAATCATGGATGTATTTTCCACTAAACTACCAGAAGTCTTCACCCTTCAAATATAATAAAAACAATTTCAGTGAAGACTTTATTCTGAAAAATATCAGCTTGGACTTTGTGGACATCTCATAGAAATGGACGTGGCATCTTCCTTTGTTTTCCTCAGTATCACAATGTTTATTGATAGATACAAGTATATAAAATCAGGGCATGACCATGACTTTATAAATTAAGTAGACAATTTCATTGCTAGAATGAGAGGGACTAATTCAGATTGTCATCATATGTTTATATCCACAAAACCACCTCAAGGATATTAATGATCTCTCAAAATTGATCAGTGTTGTGCAGGTAAACCATGTTTCTTTCTTTTAGAGATAAATTATTTTAAGTTTTTTTTTAGTTTTCTTATTGATTTATAGTTGCTATACAATATTATATAAGTTACAGGTATACAACATAGTTATTCACAATTTTAAAAGTTATATTCCATTTATAGTTATTGTAAAATATTGGCTATATTCCCCATGTTGTGCAATATATCCTGGTAGCTTAATTTATCCATAATAGTTTGTATCCCTTAATCCCCTACCCCTATCTTTTTTTTTAAACATCTTTATTGGAGTATAATTGCTTTACATTGTTGTGTTAGTTTCTGCTGTATTATAAAGTGAATCAGCTATATGTACACATATATACCCATATCCCTTCCCTCTTGCATCTCCCTCCCACCCTCCATATCCCACCCCTCTGGGTGGTCACAAAGCCCTGAGCTGATCTCCCTGTGCTATGGGGCTGCTTCCCACTAGCTATCTATTTTACATTTGGTAGTGGATATATGTCCATGTCACTCTCTCATTTCGTCCCAGCTTACCCTTCCCCCTCCCCGTGTCCTCAAGTGCATTCTCTATATCTGAGTCTTTGTTCCTGTCCTACCCCTAGGTTCTTCAGAACCATTTTTTTTTTTTTTTTTTTTTTTTAGTTTCCATATATATGTGTTAGCATACGGTATTTCTTTTTCATTTTCTGACTTACTTCACTCTGTACGACAGACTCTAGGTCCATTCACCTCACTACAAAGAACTCAATTTTGTTTCATTTTATATCTGAGTAATATTCCATTGTATATATGTGCCACATCTTTTTTATGTATTCATCTGTTGGACACTTAAGTTGCTTCCATGTCCTGGCTATTGTAAATACAGCTGCAATGAACATTGTGGTACATGACTCTTTTTGAATTATAGTTTTCTCTGGGTATATGCCCAATAGTGGGATCACTGGGTCATGTGGTAGCTCTCTTTTTAGTATTTTAAGGAACCTTCATACTGTTCTCCATAGTGTCTATATCAATTTACATTCCCACCAACATTGTATGAGGGTTCCCTTTTCTCCACACCCTCTCCAGCATTTATTGTTTGTAGATATTTTGATGATGCCCATCCTGACTGGTGTGAGGTGATATGTCATTGCCTTACCCTTATCTTGCCCCTTCCCCTTTCCCTTTCACCACTGGTAAACCACTAGTTTGTTCTCTGTATCTGTGAGTCAGTTTCTTTTTTGTCTTAGTCACTAGTTTGTTTTATTTTTTTAGGTTCCACATATAAATGATATCATACAGTATTTGTCTTTCTCTGTCTGACTTATTTTACTTAGCATAATATGCTGCAAGTCCATCTGTGTTGCTACAAATGACAAATTTTATTCTTTTTTATGGCTGAGTGGTATTCCATGGCAGAGAGATACCATATCTTCTTTATCCATTTATGTGTTGATGGACACTGAGTTTGCTTCCATATCTTGGTAATTGTAAATAATGTTACTATGAACATTGGGGTGCATGTGTCATTTTGAACTAGTGTTTTCAGTTTTGTTTTGTTTTTTCAGATATATACCCAGAAGTAGAATTGTTGAGTCATATGGTAGTTTTATTTATAGTTTTTTGAGATTCTTCATACTGTTTTTCATAGTGGTTGCACAAATTTACATTTATATATGAGGGTTCCCTTTTCTCCACATCCTTGTCAACATTTGTTATATCTGTTCTTTTTGATGAGGCCATTCTAACAGGTGAGAAGTGATATCTCATTGTGATTTTGATTTGCATCTCCCTGATGATCTGTGATACTGAGCTTCTTCTCATGTGCCTGTTGGCCATCTGGCCTCTTTGAAAAAATGGCTATTTTGTCATTTTGCCCATTTTTAAATCAGGTTGTTTGCTTTTTGATGTTGAGTTATGTGAGCTGTTGATATAGTTTTGGATATTAACCCTTAATTGGTCATATCATTTAAAAATATTTTCTCCCATTCTGTAGGCTGTCTTTTCATTTTGTTGATGCTTTCCTTTGCTGTGCAAAAGCTTTTAAGTTTAATTAGATCTCATTTGTTTGCTTTTTGTTTTTGCTTCCCATGCCTTAGGAGACAGATCCAAAAAAAATATTACTAAGATTTATGTCAAACAGTGTATTGCCTATGTTTTATATTTTCTGGTCTTACATTTAGGCTTTTAATCCATTTTGAGTTTATTTTTGTATAAGGTGTAAGAAAATGTTCTGATTTCATTCTTTTACATGTTACTGTCCAGTTTTCCCAGCACCACTTATTGAAGAGACTGTCTTTTCTCCATTGCATATTCTTGCTTCCTCTGTTGTAGATTAATTGACCATGGGTGCGTGGGTTTATTTCTGTGTTCTTTATTCTGTTCCATTGATTTATGTGTGTGTTTTTGTGCCAGTACCATACTAGTTTGATTACTGTAGCTTTGTAGTATAGTCTGAAGTCAGGCAGTGTGATTCCTCCATCTCTGTTCTTCTTTCTCAAGATTGTTTTGGTTATTTGGGGTCTTTTGTGTTTCCATACAGATTTTAAAATTATTTATTCTAGTTCAGTGAAAAATAGCATTTTTTTTCTTTTTGTTAGGGACTGCATTAAACCTGTAGATTGCCTTGGGTAATATGGTCATTTTAATAATATTGATTCTTCCACTCCAAGAACATGATATATCTTTCCATCTGTTTGAGTCCTCTTCAATTACTTTCATCAGTGTCTTTCAGTTTTCCAAGTACAGGTCTTTCATCTCCTTATGTAAGTTTATTCCTAGGTACTTTATTCTTTTTGATGCAATGGTAAATGGGATTGTTTCCTTAGCTTCTCTTTCTGATAGTTTGTTGTTAGTGTATAGAAATGCAACAGATTTCTGTATATTAATTTTGTATCCTGCAACTTTACTGAATTCATTGATGAGCTCTAGTAGTTTTCTGGTAGCATCTTTAGGATTCTCTATGCATAGTATCATGTCATCTGCAAACAGTGACATTTTACTTCTTCCTTTCCAATTTGGATTCCTTTTCTTTCTTTTTCTTGTCTGATTGCTATGGCTAGGATTTCCAATACTATGTTGAATAAAAGTGACAAAAGTGAGCAACCTTGTCTTGTTCCTGATCTTAGAGAAAATGCTTTCAACTTTTCACCATTGAGTGTGAGGTTAGCTGTGGGTTTGTCTTATATGGTCTTTACTATGTTGAGGTAGGTTCCCTCTATACCCACCCTGTGGACAGTTTTTATCATAAATGGATGCTGAATTTTGTCAAAAAACCTTTTCTGCATCTATTAAGATGATCATATGGTTTTTATTCTTCAATTTGTTAATGTGGTGTATCACATAGATTGATTTGCCTATACTGAAGAATCTTTGCATCTCTGGGATAAACCCCACTTGATCATGGTGTCTGATCCTTGTAAACCATGTTTCTTTTACAGGCACCCATGTGCTTACCCAGGTTTAAGGCTATTAAGGTCTAGCACATAAAGCCCATCACTAGAGGTAGAAACACATGTAATAGACTATTACAGGAACAACCACTACGTAACAGTTAAGGGTTTTTCTGTAATAACCAAATGGACAGTCAAATTTTGCAACAACTGGACTATTCCTGAGCAAAGTACATTTCCCCAGTATTCACTGTTGCTATTCAGTTTTCTATCTTAAAACAGCCCATAATAACTGCAGCCAAGGATGTCCTTGCAGTGGACCACCTCTGAGAACTTGGGATGTAAGTATTGCACGGTGCTAACATACTTTTAAACATTAAACATAGTCCTAAAATATCTGATGATAGACTATGACTAAGACATTACATTACAAAAAATAGTATATAGAAATCCATGATACCACCCAGAAAAGAGGCCTGGACCTGAGAGGTGGGATTTAACCTTGGCACCCCAAGTCCAGGTTACAGCGATGATCCTCCGCTGCCCTCTGGTGGCCCTGTTTGGAACATTAGGATGAGGCTCCTTTATTTGAACCCAAGGGCTTCTGTGGGACTGGCTTTGACGTATTCTGCATCCAGTGTGGGTGGATCTTAACGTTTCCAAATTAGGGCGACCAACTGACCTAGCTTGGTGGGGACTGGATGGGAGATTTCCAGGAACACAGGACTTTTTAAAAAAAACTTCTGCAAGTCCTAGAGCAGTGGGAACCTGTCATTGCCAGGACCACATGGGGCTGAAGCTGAGGAGTAGGGTTCCTTCTACATGGTGACCACTCACCAGTTTGGTTCCATCTACAATTTAATGACTTGCTTGGCTTACCAGTGAGGTTATGACTAACTGGCAAATGGGAGCCTAATAAGACAGAGAAGCACCTGGAAATGAGCATCAGTGGGTGCACTGTGGAGTCACTGCTGTGTGTGGGCCTGTTGAGTGGGCTCAGTCTCCGCAGAGTCTGTCGGCATTGAAGGCATCCATTGGGGTAATGCCATCACTGGGGTGCCGCCCACGGCCTGGACCCAACTCCTCAGTGTGATGCAGCCCATGCCGGTGTGTGTCTGCTCTGCGTCTGGAACACCCCACGGACCCCCTCTGCAGGCAAAGTCCAGCCCGTCCTCCCTCCGAGCCTGGCCATCTCTCCTTCCAGAGGGCTTACTTCCTCAGCCAGAGCTCTCCCTCCGTCTGAATTCCTTCTTGCTGTCTATGCAAGGCTGCAGAAAGGGGGTTTCCTAGTCATTCCTTCTCAAGTAAAGCAAGAATTGCAAAGCTCCTTTTCCAAATAGAAACTTTTTTTTTTAATAAAAAAGAGAAAAGAGCAAGCAAACATTTACAATTGGGAAGTTAAAGATTAAAAAAAAAAAAAATTGCCCTTGCCCGCAAGTGAGTTGCTGCCCTGTGGAAACAGGTCAAGGCTGTGGGCAGTTGCCAGGGAGACTGGCCTCAAGAATTAGCCTCCCTGGCTCCTAACAGGAGGGTGCTCCTGCCTTCAACCCCGCAGCCTACTCACCCACAGAATTCCTAAAAGAAAGCAAGAAAAAAGGGCAAAAAGTTCTGAGTCAGTTGCTACAAACAGCAAACATGGCAAACTTTGATTAAGGGCTAAGGACAGGGGTCGGGGGGACTTTGTACAAATATCACTGACTCCTGGCAACAGTCATTTCTGTCTCCAGTCTTCCCAACCAAGTCCTGGCCCAAAGTACAGGCCAAGTATCAAAGCTGCTTTTCGCGGCAACATAAATAATTACAAGGAAACAGTTACAAATGACAAATTTGACTATGCACAAATAAGTCAGTAGTTGCTTACACTTGTAAGTAAACAACCCTAGTGTATAACCCACGTGTGACGTGCTGGGGGACCGAGAGGGTCCCTGAAAATGCATAGGGCAGATGACCGAGGTTTATTTTTGTTTCAGGTGGGTGAAGTTCTTAAAAACTTTAAGCAAAACATCACAAAGTAAAAAGTAATAAATAATACTGTAGTATTAATGTAGTCAATGAAAAGATCAAATAAACCATAACTTTTGAAAATGAAAGAAAAGCATTTTTATTATTTGTATTTTTATTTGTAAATGTCTGTCGGGCTGCAACCGCAGTCCTGAAAGTCTTGTAGTTGCCCAGCTGGCAGACCTAAGAAAGAGGCTGGAGACAGTGACAGAGACATCCATGGTTTATTGGACAGGGGATCTTACCCGTCTGATGCAAAAGTCCTGGAGTGAGACCCCACCATGTACAGCAAACCGCAGACAGGACATGGCAGTGACCTTCACTACTTGAGGGGGAAGGAGGCTACCATTTATAGGGAAAAATGACATCAGGATGGCTCAACAGTTCCACAGAAAACCAGCGATGATGTAGGGGGCCAGCCCCGAGGTTGTTACTGATTAAGCCCTATGGTTAAGAGGATTGGATAGTCAGGTGAGTAGGTGTAGAAGAAGCAGGGACTGGTCTAGCAGGGGATGGACAGAGAGCAAGAGAACAGCCATCCTGAGTGGCCTGACCGTACGATGCCTTTCATATACTTCCCAGTTTCCTTAAACATCTCATGACAATATTATCTGAAGATGGGGTGTTGTGATTATGGAATAGTAAGTATGCCCTGTGTCATGGAGAGCAGGAAATACCTCCACCGTGAGCAAGCTCCGTGAGCTTTGGTGCACACTTAGCCCAACACCACGCCTCTGGCCTCCCCACCGTGATCCTCCCTGAGTGGCACTTTCTCGCATGGGAAGGGCTCCAGCTCCAGGTTTAGCAGCCCCAGGTGTTATTAATTCCTGCCCCAGGGAGTGCTGCGGGGAGTGGATGGTACCTGGGTCCAGCCCCAGAACGTTAGCTGCATTAACTTTGGGGCTGACTTTGGTAAAAGTTGCCTTTAGTGCCAACATTGTTCACCACTGTCACTTGTCCCCATAATCCCTTGAGGTTTTGCCCTTGAGGAGGTTGAGTCACAGAGGCTGCAGTGACACGTCCCAGGTCACCTAGAGGCTGGTAGCAGAGCTGGACTTGGTCAACACCTGTGCTCTCTTTTCCCAAACCTCAGCTGTCCACACTGTTATCACAGAGCCTCTGTGATTTGGATGAGCTAGTAACCTCCCCAGCATCATATCCACCACCTTTGAAAACAGGTTAGTACTTTTTCTGCACAGAGACACTTCTGGGCAAAACTAGTTAACTGCCAGTGATGGGGAAGGTCTCCATGCTGCTTTTGCTTGGCCCACTGGGATACGGACTTGGAAGCACCCCTTTATTTTACCTGAACCTTTCGTGGCTCCTTCCTGGTATCTCCAGGAGTTCTCACTGCATCAGCAAGCTTCTTGATTTTACTCCCTCATGCCTGGGGACCAGGCTCTGAGTAACCTTGAGAAGTTGACTGGAGGCTGGAGGCTGAGGAGGGGACAGAGGATGCTGTAGTCCCAGAGTTGGGGTGGAATGGAGACAGAATGTCTGATAATGTGGGAACTCCGGGCAATCTACCAATAGCTCAGGGAAATCTCAGGGTGGTGTGACCTGCCTGCCCTTCTGAAACCATGGTCTCCGTGCCCCTAGAACACTAAGTTCTACCTGTGTCCCCTCCCTCATGCTGGCCACACTGAGTGAATGCTTTTCACAGGGAAAAGTCTTTTTTGAGCAGATAATTCAGGGTTGCTCCCTGAGGGTGCAGATCCAAATGCAAGGTACTGTTGCCACTGGGGAATTTGCAGTCTCTGGGGAGACAGTCCAGTAGCAGGTCATTGTGATAGAATGAAGCATGTCAGTGATTGGCTCAGGTACTGGGGATTGGGGCCATGGCTCTGAGCTAATAAATATACATCACTGGCTTGGCACTGTCATCAGAGCACATCCATCTTCCCCAGAACTTGAGGAGGAAAGAATTGTGAGATATGGGATTTTGGCCAATTATCTTCCTGTTTCAATATGACAGATAATAGACATTGGGGAAAAAAAATAAAGAATTAATGTAACTTGGTGAAAGGTTTCTATCCCTTCCTGAGAATTATCATGGTCAAAGCTCAGGGAAACCTTCTGTTCTGACAAGAGGCGGCATTATTGGTAGAGAGACCCTCACCCCCCAAGTCTGTATTGTACTCTGAGTTCGAAGCAGGCACACACCCTGGATGCACCAGGCTGAATAGAGGAGACCATTCATCACCATCCTAGTGGGCAGGCACTTTGATAAACTGCTCAGATGACAGAGGGACTACTTTAAACTTCGGTCTTCTCTGGGGTCCACATTCCTCCCTCCCGAACCTGAGTGACCCTCTGGCTCCTTCCACCAAGAGAGTGTGGAAGAATTTCCGAGATGAGATCTTTAAAAGGCCATGGCTCCTCTGAGGAATGTCTCAGGGCACTCAGAGAAGGCGGGTCCCAAGGACAGGCCACAGAGGCTGAAAGTGCCGATGAGCCCAGCATCTGAGTCTGGCTAACCGTGTAAGGGCGGGAACCTGCAGAGGACTCCAGACATTCCCATCTTCCCATCTGAGGCCCCAGACATGGGAGATCAGAGATAAGCCAGTCCTCCGTGCTGTGTCCAAATTCTTGGCCCATAGAATCCATGAGCTTAATAACATGGGTTTTGCTTAATGCCACCAAGTGTGGGGATGTTTGTTATGCAGTCATAGAAACCGGAAGTGTTCATAAGCCAAAGGATACTGTGAGACACAGCCAGTGACCAGATGCTACAGAGTGTGGCTGAGACTTATACCTTCAAACCAGAGTCTAGGCTGCAGGTGCCCTAAGCTGTTAATCCTTTCGGATTCTTGCAGACGTTTACAGAACACGAGGGTACAAAGGAGATGGTATGACATAAAAAACCTCATGAATGATATTCTCTTTCCAATTTCCCCTAAACAAGGCCACCCTGACAGGACAGGAGAAAGAGAAAGTGACACCACTGGGGAGACTCTGGAGTACATAGGGGTGCCCAGTGCTGATTCTAGGAGGGAGAACACACGTGCTCTAGAGGGACCCACACCAGCTTCCGTCTCTCGGGGCACCTGGACGACAGAGCTGTAGGGAACTTTAGTGATGGCAACATGCCATACGGAGGACCACGCAGTTTGACATCTAGATGAGAAAGTTTGCCAAGGTTGAATATTTATTTATTCTCATTAAACAAATGTTTACATAATGTTAATCTCTGCCTTCCAGTTGTCACGGCTTTGTCATAAGAGTCCTGTTAGCAGAAGTCTCCTCTATCCACATCCCCCACCTGTGTGCATCCAGACATGTCTCCCTTTTCACACCAGGGACGCAGGCTTAGCTAATGCTTTGCTGAAATGATTTCTTTAGCATGCGCAGTGCCTGGAACATGGCTTTGCTTTCCAGTAATTGTAAGGCTTGCAGTACTGTCTCACTGTGACACCGAGGTGATCGTTTCAGCTCCATCACACGTCTGACTGTGTGGATTAGATACAGAGCCGAGAAAGTCACACCCAACTCCAGGGCAGACTTACTCAAGGTGGGTGCCCGTTTGGGACTGAAATTCTGCTATGGAAGCGAGACTTGCTGGATTCTGAATGAGACCCCCTCTTACTCCTGTTGACTTAATGATTCAGAGGCACATAGGGCCTTTGCCACCCCTGTGTACAAGGCATGACACAAATGTTCCCCTTCACTGTTAGTCTGAATGGACCTGTTCCTCCTCAGCTGCATCCGTTCCCATTTGAAGTCAATTTCAGGGCCCTTCTGTGCGTTGAGTAACTGGGCTCAGAATGTAGTAACGTCCTCTGGCTCTTCTTCTAGAGCCTGTGTGCTGGGGGCTAGGAGACCCTTTAATACTCCAGGGAGCCCTGAGCCAAATTTCAAACTCATCTAATATTACATTAGGCAGCAGGGGTTTTTAATAATTACATTTTTGGGGGGTCTTTTTTGTTGTTGTTGTTGTTAGTTTCTGCTTTGTAACAAAGTGAAACAGCTTTAGATATACATATGTCCCCATATCTCCTTCCCCTTGTGTCTCCCTCCCACCCTTCCTATCCCACCCCTCTAGGTGGACACAAAGCACCAAGCTGATCTCCCTGTGCTATGTGGCTGCTTGCGGCTGCTTCCTGCTAGCTACCTATTTTACATTTGGTAGTGTATATATGTGCATGCCACTCTCTCACTTAGTCCTAGCTTACCCTTCCCCCTCCCCTTGTCCTCAAGTCCATTCTTTATGTCTGCATCTCTATTCCTGTCCTACCCCTAGGTTCTTCAGAACCATTTTTTTTTTTTATTTTTTAGGTTCCTTATATAAGCGTTAGCATACGGTATTTGTTTTTCTCTTTCTGACTTACTTCACTCTGTATGACAGACTCTAGGTCCATCCACCTCACTACAAGTAACTTAATTTTGTTTCTTTTTATGGCTAGGTATATTCCATTATATATATATGTACCATATCTTCTTTATCCATTCATCTGTCGATACACACTTAGGTTGCTTCCAGGTCCTGGCTACAGTAAATAGAGCTGCAATGAATATTGGGGTACATGACTCTTTTTGAATTATGGTTTTCTCAGGGTATATGCCCAGTAGTGGGATTGCTGGATCGTATGGCAGTTCTATTCTTAGTGTTTTAAGGAACCTCCATACTGTTCTGCATAGTGGCTGTAACAATTTGCATTCTCACCAACAGTGCAAGAGGGTTCCCTTTTCTCCACACCCTCTCCAGCATTTGTTTGTAGATTTTATGATGATGGCCATTCTGACTGGTGTGAGGTGATACCTCATTGTAGTTTTGATATCCATTTCTCTAATGATTAGTGATGTTGAGCATCCTTTCATGTGTTTGTTTGCAATCTGTGTACCTTTGGAGAAATGTCTACTTAGGTCTTCTGTCCATTTTTGGATTGGGCTGTTTGTTTTTTTGACATTGAGCTACATAAGCTGCTTGTAAATTTTGGAGATTAATCTTTTGTCAGTTGCTTAATTTGCAAATATTTCCTCCCATTCTGAGGGCTGTCATTTACTCTTGTTTATGGTTTCCTTTACTGTGCAATAGCTTTTAAGTTTCATTAGGACCCATTTGTTTATTTTTCTTTTTATTTCCATTTCTCAAGGAGGTGTGTCAAAAAATTCTTGCTGTGGTTTATGTTATAGAGTGTTCTGCCTAAGTTTTCCTCTAAGAGTTTGATAGTGTCTGGTCTTACATTTAGGTCTTTAATCTATTTTGAGTTAATTTTTGTGTACGGTGTTAGGGAGTGTTCTAATTTCATTCTTTACTTGTAGATGTCCAGTATTCCCAGGATGACTTATTGAAGAGACTGCCTTTTCTCAATTGTATATTCTTGCCACCTTTATTAAAAATAAGGTGACCATATGTGCATGGGTCTGTCTCTGGACTTTCTATCCTATTCCATTGATCTATATTTCTGTTTTTTGCCAGTACCATACTGTCTTGATTACTGTAGCTTTGTAGTATAGCCTGAAGTCAGGGAGCCTGATTCCTCCAGCTCCGTTTTTCTTTCTCAAGATTGCTTTGGCTCTTCAGGGTCTTTTGTGTTTCCAAACAAATTGTGAAAATGTTTGTTCTAGTTCTCTGAAAAATGCTGCTGGTATTTAGTTAGGAGTTGCACTGAATCTGTAGATTGCTTTGGGTAGTAGAGTCATTTTCACAATGTTGATTCTGCCAATCCAAGAACATGGATCTGTTGGATCCAAGAACATGGATCTCCATCTGTTGGTATCATCTTTATTTTCTTTCGTCAGTGTCTTATAGTTTTCTGCATACAGGTCTTTTGTCTCCTCAGGTAGGTTTATTCCTAGGTATTTTATTCTTTTTGTTGCAATGGTAAATGGGAGTGTTTCCTTAATTTCACTTTCAGATTTTTCATCATTAGTGTATAGGAATGCAAGAGAATTCTGTGCATTAATTTTGTATAGTGTTACTTTACCAAATTCATGGATTAGCTCTAGTAGTTTTCTGGAAGCATATTTAGGATTCTCTCTATATAGTATCATGTCATCTGCAAACAGTTACAGCTTTACTTTTTCTTTTCTGATTTGGATTTCTTTTATTTCTTTTTCTTCTCTGATTGCTGTGGCTAAAACTTCCAAAACTATGTTGAATAGTTGTGATGAGAGTGGGCAACTTTGTCTTGTTCCTGATCTTAGAGGAAATGGTTTCAGTTTTTCACCATTGAGAATGATGTTGGCTGTGGGTTTTGTTATATATGGCCTTTATTATGTTGAGGTAAGTTCACTCTATGCCTACTTTCTGGAGGGTTTTTGTCAAAAACAGGTGTTGAACTTTGTCGAAAGCTTCTTCTATATCTATTGAGATGATCGTATGTTTTTTATCCTTTAATTCTTAGTATGGTGCATCACATTGATTGATTTGCATGTATTGGAGAATCCTTGCAATCCTGGGATAAACCCCACTTGATCATCATGTATGATCCTTTTAATATGCTGTTGGATTCTGTTTGCTAGAATTTTGTTGAGGATTTTTGCATCTATGTTCATCAGTGGCATTGGCCTGTAGTTTTTTCTGTTTTTGTTTTTGTTTGTTTTTTTCTTTTGATATCTTTGTCTGGTTTTGGTATCAGCGTAATGGTGGCCTCATAGAATGAATTTGAGAGTGTTCCTCCCTCTCCTGTATTTTGGAAGAGTTTTAGAAGTATAGGTGTTAGCTCTTCTCTAAATGTTTGACAGAACTCGCCTGTGAAGTCACCTGGTCCTGGGCTTTTTCTGTTGGAAGATTTTTAATCACAGTCTCAATTTCAGTGCTTGTGATTGGTCTGTTTATATTTTCTATTTCTTCCTGGTTCATTCATGGAAGTTTGTGCTTTCATAAGAATTTGTCCATTTCTTCCAGGTTGTCGGTTTTATGGGCATATAATTGCTTGTAGTAATCTCTCACGATCTTTTGTACTTCTTCAGTTTCAGTTTTTACTTCTTTTTCATTTCTAATTCTATTGATTTGAGTCTTCTCCGTTTTATCCTTGATGAGTCTGGCTAATGGTTTATGAATTTTGTTTATCTTCTCAAAGAACCAGGTTTTAGTTTTATCGATCTTTTCTATTGCTTCCTTCATTTCTTTTTCATTTATTTCTGATCTAATTTTTATGATTTATTTCCTTCTGTTAACTTTGGGTCCTTTTTGTTCTCCTTTCTCTAATTGCTTTAGGTTTAAGGTTAGGTTGTTTATTTGAGATGTTTCTTGTTTCTTGAGGTTGGTTTGTATTGCTCTAAACTTCTCTCTTAGAACTGCTTTCACTGCATCCCATAGATTTTGGGCCATCGTGTTTTCATTGTCATTTATTTTTAGGTATTTTTTCATTTGCTCTTTGATTTCTTCAGTGATCTCTTGGTTATTTAGTAGTGTATTGTATAACCTCCATGTGTTTGTATTTTTTTACAGATTTTTCCTGTAATTGATATCTAGTCTCATAGCTTTGTGGTTGTAAAAGACACTTGATGTGATTTCAGTTTTCTTAAATTTACCAAGGCTTGATTTGTGACCAAAGATATGATCTATCCTGGAGAATGTCCTATGTGCACTTGAGAAGAAAGTGTGTTCTGTTGTTTTTGGATGGAATGTCTTAAAATATCAATTAAGTCCATGTTGTTTAATGTATCACTTAAAGATTGTGTTTATTTTCATTTAGCATGATCTGTCTGTTGGTGAAAGTGGGGTGTTAACATCCCCTACTAGGATTGTGTTACTGTCAATTTCCCCTTTTATGGCTGTTAGCGTTTGCCTTATGTATTGAGGTGTTCCTCTGCTGGTTGCATAAATATTTACAATTTTATATCTTCTCCTTCGATTGATCCTTTGATCATTATGTAGTGTCCTTCTTTGTCTCTTGTAATAGTCTTTATTTTAAAGTCTATTTTGTCTGATATGAGAATTTCTACTCCAGCTTTCTTGTGATTTCCATTTGCATGGAATATCTTTTTCCATCCCCTCACTTTCAGTCTGTATGTGTCCCCAGGTCTGAAGTGGGTCTCTTGTAGACAGTATATATACGGGTCTTGTTTTTGTATCCATTCAACCAGTCTATATCTTTTGGTGGGAGCATTGAATCCATTTACATTTAAGGTAGTTATCGATATGTATGTTCCTATATTACCATTTTCTTAATTGTTTTTGGTTTGTTATTGTAGGTCTTTTCCTTCTCTTGTGTGTCCTGCCTAGAGAAGTTCCTTTAGCATTTGTTGTAAAGCTGGTTTTGTGGTGCTGAATTCTCTTAGCTTTTGCTTGTCTGTAAAGGTTTTAATTTCTCTGTCGAATCTGAACGAGATCCTTGCTGGGTAGAGTAATATTGGTTGTAGTTTCTTCCCTTTCATCACTTTAAATATGTCTTGCCACTCCCTCCTGGCTTGCAGAGTTTCTGCTGAAAGATCAGCTGTTAACCTTACAGGGATTCCATTGCATGTTATTTGTTGCTTTTCCATTGCTGCTTTTAATATTTTTTCTTTGTATTTAATTTTTGATCGTTTGATTAATATGTGTCCTGGCGTGTCTCTCCTTGGAGCTCCTTGGGGCTCTCTGCACTTCCTGGACTTAATTGACAATTTCCTTTCCCATATTAGGGAATTTTTCAAGTCTAATCTCTTCAAATATTTTCTCACTCCCTTTCTTTTTCTCTTCTTCTTCTGGGACCCCTATAATTCAAATGTTGGTGCATTTAATGTTGTCTCTTTTTTTTTTTTTATGGTATGCGGGACTCTCACTGTTGTGGCCTCTCCCATTGCGGAGCACAGGCTCCAGATTCACAGGCTCAGCGGCCGTGGCTCACAGTCCCAGCCGTTCCATGCCATGTGGGATCTTCCTGGACCGGGGCACGAACCCACGTTCCCCACATAGGCAGGCGGACTCTCAACCACTGCGCCACCAGGGATGCTCTGTCCTCAATTCTTTTCATTCTTTTTTCATTATTCAGCTCTACGGTAGTTATTTCCACTATTTTATCTTCCAGGTCACTTATCCGTTCTACTGCCTCAGTTATTCTGCTATTGGTTCCTTCTAGAGAATTTTAAATTTCATTTATTGTGTTGTTCACCATTGTTTTTTTGCTCTTTAGTTCTTCTAGGTCCCTATTAAATGTTTCTTGTATTTTCTCCATTCTATTTCCAAGATTTTGGATCATGTTTACTATCATTACCCTGAATTCTTTTTCAGGTAGACTGCCTATTTCCTCTTCATTTGTTTGGTCTGGTGGGTTTTCATCTTGCTCCTTCACCTGCAGTGTGTTTCTCTGTCTTCTCATTTTGCTTAACTTACTGTGTTTGGGGTCTCCTTTTCACAGGCTGCAGTTTTGTAGTTCCCATTGCTTTTGGTGTCTGTCCCCAGTGGCTAAGGTTGTTTCAATGGGTTGTGTAGGCTTCCTGGTGGAGCAGACTGGTGTCTGTGTTCTGGTGGATAAACCTGGATCTTTTCTTTCTTGTAGGCAGGACCATGTCTGGTGGTGTGTTTTTGGGTGTCCGTGACCTTATGATTTTAGGTAGCCTCTCTGCTAATGGGTTGTGTTGTGTTCCTGTCTTGCTAGTTGTTTGGCATAGGGTGTCCAGCAGTGTAGCTTGCTGCTTTTTGAGTGGAGCTGGGTCTTAGCGTTGAGATTGAGATCTCTGGGAGATTTTTTGCTGTTTGATGTTGCATGGAGCCAGGAGGTCTCTGGTGGACCAATGTACTGAACTTGACTCTCCCACCTCAGAGGCACAGGCCTGACACCCGGCCGGAGCACAAAAACCCTGTCAGCCACAGAGCTCAGAAGAAAAGGGAGAAAAAAAGAAAGAACAAAAGAGAAATAAATAAATAAAATAAAAAGTTATTAAAATAAATAAAAAAGTAAAGAAAAAGAAAGAAAGAAAGTATAGAGCAACCAAACCAAAAACAAATCCACCAATGATAATAAGTGCAAAACTATACAAAAAAAAAAAAAAGAAATTAAATAAATGGACAGACAGAACCCTAGGACAAGTTGTAAAAGCAAAGCTATGCAGACAAAATCACACAAAGAAGCATACACACACACACTCACAAAAAGAGAAAAAGGAAAAAAAGTATATATCTATATATAAAAAAGAGGAAGAGAGCAACCAAATGAATAAACAAGTCTACCAATGATAATAAACTCTAAATACTAAACTAAGATAAACATAAAACCAGAAACAAGTCAGTCACATACAGCAAGCCCCAAGTCTACAGTTCCTCTCAAAGTCTACCTCTTCAATTTGGGATGATTCCTTGTCTATTCAGGTATTCCACAGATGCAGGGTACATCAAGTTGACTGTGGAGATTTAATCTGCTGCTCCTGAGGCTGCTGAGGGAGATTTCCCTTTCTCTTCTTTGTTCACACAGTTCTTGGGGTTCAGCTTTGGATTTGGCCCCACCTCTGCGTGTAGGTTGCCGAAGGGCATCTGTTCTTCGCTCAGACAGGACGGGGTTAAAGGAGCAGCTGATTCAGAGGCTCAGGTTCACTCAAGCAGGGGGGAGGGAGGGGCACGATTGGGGGCGAGGCTGCGGCGGCAGAGGCCAGCATGACATTGCACCAGCCCGAGGCATGCCGTGCATTCTCCCGGGAAAGTTGTCCCTGGATCACGGGACCCTGGCAGTGGCAGGCTTCACAGGCTCCCTGGAAGGGAGGTGTGGATAGTGACCTGTGCTCGCACACAGGCTTCTTGGTGGTGGCCGCAGCAGCCTTAGTGTTTCATGCATGTCTCTGGGGTCCGCGCTGTTAGCCGCGGCTCGCACCCGTCTCTGGAGCTCCTTTAAGCGGTGCTCTTAATCCCCTCTCCTCGCGCACCAGGAAACAAAGAGGGAAGAAAAGTGGGAAGAAAAGTCTCTTGCCTCTTCGGCAGGTCCAGACTTTTCCTCGGATTCCCTCCTGGCTATAGCCATGGTGCACTAGCCCCTTCAGGCTGTGTTCACGCAGCCAGCCCTCTCCCTGCGCTCTGACCGAAGCCCGAGCCTCAGCTCCCAGCCCCGCCGGCTCTGGCAGGGGAGCAGACAAGCCTCTCAGGCTGGTGAGTGCCAGTCGGCACCTATCCTCTGTGCGGGAATCTCTCTGCTTTGCCCTCCGCACCCCTGTTGCTGTGCTGTCCTCCGCAGCTCCAAAGCTTCCCCCTTCCGCCACCCACAGTCTCCACCCACGAAGGGGCTTCTAGCGTGTGGACCCCTTTCCTCCTTCACAGCTCCCTCTCACTGGTGCAGGTCACATCCCTATTCTTTTGTCTCTCTTTTTTCTTTTGCCCTACGCAGGTACGTGGGGAGTTTCTTGCCTTTTGGGAGGTCTGAGATCTTCTGCCAGCGTTCAGTAGGTGTTCTGTGTGAGCTGTTCCACACGTAGATGTATTTCTGATGTATTTGTGGGGAAGAAGGCAGTCTCCACATCTTACTCCTCTGCCATCTTGAAGGTCTCCTCTTTAATAGTTATATTTATGCAGAATTATTGAAGACATTTACTTCCATATTCTTTTTCTTCTTTTTAAAGAAATCACTTTATATTTTTGAAACTAGTTCATTCAAATCTCAGAATGTGAGCAGAATCTCAGAATCTAAATCTTTTGAAATTTATTTTGTAGTTACATATTTGAGAGTTTTTTTTTCCTTTAAAATAGTACATGTTTATTAAGGAAGATATGGAAAATACAGTAATGTGAAAAAGAAATGCATATACCAATCTGAGTCTGTTTACTCAGATATGAGCACATGGATATTTTCGTGCAGATCCTTCATTTTTTCCCACATTTGAAAATATTTCATTCAATTTCTGAATTGTATTTTTCTTAATCCTTCAATTCTTAATACGTTTTCTTCCCCCTGAAGATACTCATGAACTCATGAACTATAATTTATATTGTAGCAAATATTGAAAAATTTTCCTGCATGATGCTACACAATTCTTACAGACCTCTTGTAGAAAATTTCATATACTGATTTTCTATTTTTCAAATTCTTCATTAAGATTTACTTTATGGCTTCTTTCCTTTCTTTTAAAATGATAGGCACTGTACTTGGTGCTCTTAAGGACATAGTCCTTGTTTCAAGAAGGTAACTATCTAGTGGGAAAATTGGGAAAGTCAGTACAGAGGAGCAAATAGTTATAGGAGGAATATTCCAGAACAGGGAACAGAAAGTTAAAGTATGTTTATTTTAGAACACTATACTCTACATTCTGAGAAGTATATTCAATAAACTGCTCTCTCTGAAAGAATAGAGACAGGACATAGGATCCTGGGCACAATCATGTCTTAAGGAGGAATGCTGATGACTCTGTACCCAGTCACTCTATTTATCCACATTCCTTCATGTATCTGAAGATGGCCAATGCACCCTGAGGCTTGTCTCCAGGTTTGAGAGTAGTAAACATACATGATATTTGGTGGCTATGACCCTACATTTTTTTCGGGGGTCCTTGGAAAGATGTGATGAGAGGCGTGGATGACCCCAGCACCACCGCTGGTAGGGAAGACATTGAGCTGAGGCCTGGTCAAAACCTGCCCACCCTCCAAGGCGGACTGGGGGAAGTACTGCCCATGACCAAGGCTTCCCCTTTGGAGCCTCCTGGGAAAATCTAATTGAGGTAGAATTAGTGTACAGTATTATTTAAGTTTCAGGTGTACAACATAGTGAGTCACAATTTTTAAATGTTATACCCCATTTATAGTTATTATAAAATATTGGCTATATTACCAGTGTTGTACAATATGTCTTTGTAGCTTGTTTATTTTGTGCATAGCTTTGTGTCTCTTAATCCCTTACCCCTATATTGCCCCTGCCCACTGGTAGCCACAAATTGTTCTCTATATCTGTGAGTCTATTTCTTTTTTGTAATAGTTACTAGTTTGTTTTATTTTTTAGATTCCACATGTGATACCATACAATACTTGTCTTTCTGTTTCTGATCTATTTCACCAAGCATAAGACCCCCTGGGTCCATCTAAGTTGTTTCTAATGGCAGAATTTCATCCTTTTTTTAATGGCTGAGTAGTATTCCGTTGTATGTGTGTGTGTGTATATATATATATATATGTATATATATACCACATCTTCTTTATCCATTCATCTGTTGATGAGCACTTAGGTTGCTTCCATACCTTGACAATTGTAAATCATGCTGCTATGAATATTGGGGTGCCTGTATCTTTTTGAATTAGTGTTTTTGGGTTTTTTTAGATGTACACTCAGGAGTGGAATTGCTGGGTCATATGGCAGTTCTATTTTTATCAGTTGGAAAATTATGACAATAACTTGTTCTACTTATTTCATAGAGCTTTAAGAAATTCTCACCTGTAAGTTTTGTGAACATGCTTTGAAAACTAGAAACTGCCATTTAAATATGGTTGTAGTAACTTTTTACTGTATAATAAATTTCCCCAAAACTTAGTCACTTAAAGCAACAAAGATTTATTGTCTCAGTGTTTATGCAGGTCAGAAATTTGGGGATCAGCTAGCTGGGCAGCTCTGACTCAGGATCTCTCACTAAGACGCAGTCAGATGTCATCAGGGGCTGGGAGCCACTTCCAAGATGGTGCCCACATCGCTGTTCCCAAGAGGCTTCAACATCTCTTGGGTGTCGATGGGAGGCCTCAGTTCTTCACCACCCTTAAGGCTCCCTGATTGTCCTCATGAAAGATTTTGTAGGGACACAAAGAAGACTTTCATGTGCTGGTGCAGTTGGATGCATAACACCCCTATGGTATAAATGCTAAAATTACCACTACCTCACAGACAAGGAAACTGGGGTGCAGATATGTTGAGCAAGGTGTGTGTGGTTAGTAGCCACTGTAGGGAAAGCTGGTGTGGGGTCCAGGCATCTCACATTTAGAACATGACGTTAACCCTGTAGCCACTCAACCACTACCTTACTTTCATAAAGAGTTTTGTAAAGTTTCCATTTTCTTCCCTTTTCCTTTAAGCATCCTTATTCTTTTTTAATTCTTGTTGTTTTTCCAAAGTAATCCAGATAGGTTTCTCCTTGGGCATATTAGAGAACTGCCCCTGTTCATAAGTTCTTCACTCCACACTTACTGTTGAGGACTAATTATGCCAGTTTAATGGTATAATGACACTTAAAAGAAGTCAGAGACAGAGACACTTCTTTTGGGGATCCAGATTTAGCTGGAAAGCAAATTGTGTGCTTGTTAAATGTAATAAAAGGATACAAAGTAACATCTAAGAGAAGTTTGGTGTGTGGGACTGGGTGCTAGTCTTGGACTTGGATTGACGTGCATTCAACTGGCATTTCCTGTTAGTCTCATTGCAGTGGACACAAGAGGGAGAGGGTGGACCATACAGCACAGCCCCCGGCTGGTGAGCTCACAGTCCAATGGAACAGAGCCCGCCACTCAGAGTGAAGCCCACGTGTGTCAGCACCAGCGCTCCTGGGAGCGTGTGAAAAAATGCACTGTCTCAGATCTCAGCCCAGACCTGTGGAATCAGAACCTCCAGGTGACTCATTTGCACACTGAGGTTCAGGAAGCACTGAGCCTGGTGAGCACTTCCTGGGTGACTGCAGGAAGCACTTCTTCCTGGACTTGGTTTACTAACTGTAAAGTGGGAGTAGAAATAGACTCTTATTCCTGCACCCTGAGGCAGTGGAGGATAATGCAATAGCCACTCTATATGCTTGAAAGCAGGGAAAGCAGGCTCAAGTCTTTTGGGAAGAAAAATGAATGACACCCCCATGACTGCTGGGTGTTCTCTTCATTCTCACAAAGCACAGTGCATGCTGGGGATGCACCTCTGGGGATCATGAACATACGTGATACCACCTGACTCTGTTTCTATATTGAGATGGGAATAAAAACCTTCTGGTTCTAATCCCTGGGCTCAAATCAGAACATGGGCCTGTCTCTAGGCTAAAGCATTACTGTTATCTGACTTGTAAAAAAGGATGAAGTACGCCTCTTCAGAGTCAGCAGCAAGCTGTTTAGGCTAATTAGAAGATGGTTGCTCTTTACTAAGCTACAGCATCCAACCCAGACAAAGCACTGTGGAAGCAGATTTGTGAGACAAAAGTGCTGCCTTGGGATGCAGGTCAAACTTAGTTTTTGTCCACCTGAGTGCAGAGTGATGGGGCAGGACTCTGGAATCAGGCACATCATATTACGGTTAAAAATCATTCATGTTTTCAATAAATATTTCTTAAGTATCTTGAGAGTATGTTGGTGAGCAAAACCAGGCAGTTTCCAGTCCTACCAGAGTTTATGTTTTGGCTGGGGAGACAGAGATAAACATAAACGCACACACAAAATGTCAAATCACAACTGTAACTGTTGCAAAGGATAAGTGCATGACATGGTGGTAGGAAATACTAAGAATGTTTTATTAATTCAGAGAATTCCAGGGAGGCTTCTCTGAGAAAAAAAAAAAATTAACTTATCTGTGTTCTTAAAGATGAATAGGAGTGAATTTGGCACAGAAAGCATGACCGAGATCTCCAGAAAAAGGAAAAAAAGCATGTGCAAAGGCCCTGTGGCCAGAGGCACTTCATGGTCACTAGATACAGAGGCAGAAATGTCAGCATCCAGCTTGGGAAAGCCAGTGAACCCTTCTCCCTTTGTCAGGCTCCATGTGGCTGGTGTTGGCAAGCCCAGCGTCTAGTCTACATGAAGGCTCTGAAGTCTTGCCCACATGAGCTTGCTCCCAAGTGGAAATGGTACAAGTGAAGCAGGTCTCAGCCCAGTTGGGCCGAACATGCATCCATTTACTATCGGGAAGGTATAACATCTCCATACATCTGTCTTCAGTGGAAGCACAACACCCTCGGAACAAGGATCCCCATCCTCCTTCCCCAGGCAGTCTTACCAGAGCCTTGCAGGAGGGGGCCGTACGAAAGTGTCCTAAGTGCAGAGTGCAGGGCCCTTCATGAAGCTGAGGGACACGGGACCAACAGGGTTTCAGAGCTCAAAGGCAAAGCCAGAGACACTGAGTGCCGGTTTCTGGGTTCTCATGCCCTTTGCAGCAAGGGTGCTGGGTTCAAGAAGTTTAGGCTTGTTGTAATGCTAATTTCAGATAACTTGATAGTAATAACAAGGTGTTAAGTTGTGGAGAGAAGGAGGACAGTGAAAGCTGAGGGTTTGGTGGAAGCTGCCTATTCCCAAGACCTGTGTCCACCACCTGCATCCTCCAGGGCCTCTCTCTGCTGCTTCCCCATGGGAGACCTTGGGGACCAGCTTTTCACTTGTTCGTTTTTTAGACTTTGCTCTTCCCGAGTTCCCCGGGCTCACCCCTTCCCTGGCCGGGGTTCCTGGAAGTGTCTTCCTAGACCACAGACAGCAGCTCCCTGGGACCACTTGCTCAGCACCTGGGAATGCACAGTGAGGGAACAACTAAATACGTGTTGTATTTATACGTGGGTGTAACCCTGTATGTTCCAAGTAGGGAGAGTGAAAGAGAATAACTCACTCAGAGACAATTTTGAAAAAGCAAGGAGAAAATCACTATAAGTAAAAACTCTCTAGAAATCTTGTTTAAAAAATTGTTAAACTGGCTTATGAAACGCTTTCCTGCCATCCTCAGAGATCTGGGTAAGACCCTGACAAAAGTCCCTGCCCTCTACTCCCACTTACCACTGAAGCTGTGTGACGTGATGCATTTTAGGACCTTGGTGTCTCAGCTCAGCAGTGCCCCCTGGTGGCATGTAGATCAGAAGCGACATTTAACGCCCCTTAAATGTTTAAATGCAGGTGACAAGATTTTCCCAGAAATCCTACATTTTCCCCCTTGTGATTTAGGTAGACATTTTAGTATACTTCGATGATAATTTTAACAGTGGATTGTACTGAGTTAACAGTAGTGAGCTCAAAAGAGGCACGGTTAAAAACCAAATCCATCCCTTGGATGGACCTAGAGATTATCATACTAAGTGAAGTAAGACAGAGAAAGACAAATATCACATGATATCACTTATATGTGGAATCTAAAAAAAAAAAAAAATGCAAATGAACTTATATACAAAACAGAAATAGACTCACATGCATAGAAGACAAACTTGTAGTTACCAAAGTGGAAAGAAGGGGGGGGGATAAATTAGGAGGTTGGGATTAACATATATACACAACTATATATAAAATAGATAGTCAACAAAGACCTACTGTATAGCTCAGGGGACTCTACTCAATATTGTGTAGTGACCTATAAGGGAAACGAATCTGGGAAGGAATATATACATATATATTATCTATATCTATATATTTATAACTGTATATCTATATCTCTATATCTACCTATCTATCTGAATCACTGCTGTACACCTGAAGCTAACACAACACTGAAAATCAACTATACGTCAATAAAATAAAAAAAAACTAAACAAACACACAAAAACACTCAAATGCATTCCCTCCTCTTTCAGTCCCCGGTCCAGTTACCTGACAAGATAATAAAAACGGCACAGTTATTGAGGCCTTAATATATGTTAGAGACTTTACTGGAATTCCTTTTTCCATTTTTATTATATTTTTCTTTGTGTTTGGAGTATACACTTTAAATAAATAGGGAAACAGCCTATTTCTTCATCTGGGCAAGATTCTAAACTTCCCAGGAATGTCTTCAGCATGAAACAAAATCCTGATGGAAGGTGGTTATCATGGTGCCTGGAATGCACTGCAGTGACTGCTCAGAAGGTGGTTGCTATGATTCATTTAGAATGTTCTAGCTTTCCTATTCCTCATCAGAACCCCTGGTTCAGCAGTACTTTCTCTGTGGCAGGAGAAGGAACGAAGTAGGAGACTCTTTCCTGCAGGTGAGGGGCTCAGTCATGACCCTCCTCATCACCATCCTAGGGCTGGGCTCTTGTTGCTACAGCTATTTCAGCTGGTACCCGATGATGCCTGGAACACGTCTGCAGGGATCAGCTGGCTGAGTCACGGGTGGTCCAACCGCCAGCCCTAAGCCGGGGCAGAATTATGAGATTCTTCCTTGGAGCATCTGATGCGTATTCTGTTTTTTTTTTTTTCTTTTTCTCTTTACATCTTTATTGGAGTATAATTGCTTGACAATGTGTGTTAGTTTCTGCTTTATAACAAAGTGAGTCAGTTAGACATACACATATTTTCCCATATCTCTTCCCTCTTGCGTCTCCCTCCCTCCCATGATGCGTATTCTTGATGCAGCTTGAGTGAAAGCCTCCTTGGGCCGTTAGATGTTGACTTAACTTGACATAAGAAATTAAAGGGGAAGCTGGCCACACTGGGAAAGTGTAGGAGGCATGCAGAGCTGACCGAGCTGTGTGGAGGCTGCCACCGTGCCTCCAGCCTCCCTTCCTGTTCTCTGCCTGCACTCTGACTCCACCGTGGATGAACGTCTGACCTCTTGTGCTGCAACAGTAGCAGTAGGCATTGGGGCTTGCTTCTCCAGTGAGGGCTGCATCACCGATCCAGGGAGAGAAAGCCCTTAGGGTGTGGGGTAGACACCCTGCCGCCCCACGTGACAACAGTCCAGGAGAACAGCAGCCCCCTTCCTCCTGCAAAAGCATTTGGCGCTTTGCTAAGTCGTCCACTTGGTTCCTGAAAGCCTCAAATTCTCACCTTTAAGTAAATGGGGTCACGAACACACTTTGTTATCTTCATAAGGAGGTGGAACCTGGCTTTGGCAAAGTCACTATGATGCCTGCCGCATCCTCCCCAAGATGACAGGGGCTTTCTCTCCCACATCTTTCCAACACAAGCACTCATGCAGATTCTTTCAGAGAAAAGGAATTTGCTCATTTAGTACATATATTATATGGTTTCCTAGTACATGCCCAGACCCAGGTACAGACTGGGAACTAGAGAGGCCACTAAGGGTAAACGAGCTGATCTCATTGGGGTTGCATTCTATAGGTGTTGGGGTGGGGGAGATAGTTCCCAATCGCCTAATCATTATTATTAAGTTATGATTCTAGAGATAGATCCGCATACCTCAGAAAGGACCACAGCTCCATGTGGGGACATGACAAGAATCTAACCTAGGGTGAACTTGGCTGAGACCTCGATGTCAAGGAGAAGGAATCAGAGAAAGGAAGAGTGGACACACATTCCGTTCCTTCTCTCTTTGATGCGGGACATGTGACTTAAGAGGTGCTGATGAGAGAGAAGGCATGTTGCATTTGGGAGAGAGTTCAAAGACCAGCGTGGCAGGATGCAAGAAACAAGGGATCCCAGGGCAACCAGTGGTGGGAAAGCTGGTGGGGACCCACATGCTGGGCTGTGGAAGGGGCCCCCTTTCAGCCTTCACACTTGGGGCGGTGGAGACCTCTCACGTGTTTCATGGTCTTGGCAGCTTGGCCCAGGCTAGTGATGGCAGCAAAGGAGGCATAGAAAAGAGATGAAAGACATTTAGGAGATGAAACCCAGTCCTCGGTGACAAGCAGAGAGAGGCGTGGGCATCAGAGAGGTCACCTGGGGTCTGAGCTGTGGCTTTGAAGACCTGGGGAAAGCAAGAATTGGGTCCTATACATGTTGGGTCTGAGGTGCCTTTAGAACGTCCATGGGTTTCATTTAGGCAGTTGAGGATATTCGTGAGTATTTTAAGTGAGGTCAAGCCTGGATTTACATATATATATATATATATATATATATACGTATATCAGAGGCACATGTATACACACATGCAGGCGTTTCATTGTGTTAATGGTGGTTTAAAATGCAAGATTGCCAAGGAGAAGAGAATAGAGAGAGAACAGGAGATAAGAGAAGACGAGGAAAGGAGAGGGGAGATGGCGAGGAGGAGAGAGAATTTAGGGGCATACAGCAGGGGACCCCGGCCGCCCCACATCAAGGATGAGCCAGCAGACCAGCGACAGTGAAACGTCCCAGGGCCCCGCTCAGGCCTTCAGTATATGCCAGCATCGTGTCACCCCTGCTCTCCAGATCTCCTGCAGGATTCTCTGGTGGCCAGACACACAGGGAAGGGAATTCTGGAAACGTAGGTCCAGCTTGGCTGAACCACAGGTCAGCATCATCACCCTGCACTCACACCTGCCTCTTTGAAGTTGACCTAATTTCCAAAGAAAGACAAAGACAACACCATGCAAATGAAAATATGGGGCTCCCTTCACCAGGGGGATACATTTGTGTCGCTCTGGCTGCCTGCGGTGATGCTCATTCCCCCATGATGTCCTTAAATCCTGACACATGGCAAGTCCTTTGCTAGAGGCTTAGAGGATGGTGAGAGGGAGAAGTGAATGAGTCGACCTGGGCGCGAGACAAAACTCCCAAGGACACCCAGGCCCAGGTCCCCGAAACATGGGTATGATGGGGCATGTGACAAAAGGGCAGTAAGGGGCAGAGAGAATTAAGGAGCCTAAGCAGCTGGCTTCCTCGTGGAGGCATAGTCTCGGGTTATCCAGGTGAGCAGGTGTTACTACAGGGTCATCGTAAGTAGGAGAGGGAGGCAGAGGGGTGCAGAGGGAGAAGGACTCAACCCACCATTGCTGGCTGTGCACACAAACGAGGAACGGAATACCTCTGGAAGCCAGAAAAGGGGAGAACAGGAATTCTCTCCTAGAACCTCCAGAAGGATCCAGCCCTGGCAACACCTGAGGCCAGCACACTGAGGTCAGGGTCAGACTCTGGACCTCCAGAACTGCAGGATGATGCACTCATTTTATCTTAAGCCACTCAGTTTGTGACAAATTGTTACAGCAGCCATTGAAAATTAATTCAGTCAATAGCTACAGAAATGTTTTCACATCAGAATGAAGGAACAACCTCATAACTTACAGTCTTCACTTCTGCAACATAATTTGCTGTATAAAGAGTTCCCTGGTCAGAAGTGATGCCGCACAGAACACTGTGACCAAAAGGAAGAAGACTGCCTTCTCCACTGCTAGAAACAGAAGTGGCTGCAACTGCGAGGTGGAGATTGTTTTTGCAAGAAGTTAAACTCTATCCTTTCTTGCTGTCATTGGGCTGTGTATATATAACTGTGACTGTATGTGTGCGTGTGTATGTATTTGTGAGAGTGCGTTCCATGTGTGTGCATGTGTAGAATGTACACGTGTTTATATATGAGCGTGAGCATGGGGCTTAGATGTGCACATGCATGCATGTGTAAGAGATGTGCATGGCATGCGTGCGTATGTGTGTCTGTATACGTGCATGCATATGCATGTATGAGTGAATGTGTACACCTGTGTGCATGGGCACGCGTGCATGTTCATATATGCTGGAGCTAGGAGGAAACACAGGTAGTGGAAGGGGCGGAGTTTGAAATCAGGGCAGTCAGGGTGCCCACATATTTGAGTTTGAATTCAAGCTCTGTCCCCCACCACTGCCTGCCCTGGTCTCCAGCATCAGGTTCCTGTGTGAGTGGTGATGATGCTGTGACTACTGCAGGGGCTTCTGGGAGTTTCCCACCAGGCAGCCTCTGCAGAGCTCCAGGTCCACCCCAGACATCAGCACTTGGCTAAATTGTACTTCACTCCACCTTGATGAGCTATGAATGTTGCAGTTCTAACTTTACATCTGTATCATCTCCTTGGGCTGTCCTATCAAAATACCTCAGACTAGGTGGCTTAGAAGAACAGAAAAGTATTCTCTCTGCTAGTTTTGGAGGCTAGAAGTTTGAGGTCAAGGTGTGGGCAGGGTTGGTTCCTTCTGAACTTATTCCAGGCTCTTCCCTGGCTTCTGGGGCATGGCTGGCAATCTTTCGTGTTCCATGGCTTGTAGAAGCATCCCTCCAACCCTTTGCCTTTACATGATATTCTCCCCATGTGTATGTTGATGTGTGTGTGTTTGTGTGTGTGAGTGCATTCAAATATCCCCTTTTTATAAGGACATCATTCATGTTAGATTCAGGGTCTACCCTAAACCAGTATGGCCTAATCTTAACTAATTACATCTGTAATGTCTGTATCTCCTAATTATGTCACGTTATGAGGTAATGGGAGTTAGTACTTCAACATATGAAGTTGGTGCTGGGGGACACAATTCAACCCGTAACATTATAGATTAATTACCATATTCAACTTGGCATAAGACAATGAAAAAATTATCTTTATATCAAAGACAGAAAATGTGAGCTTGGACTTGCTGAATTTACCATGTGAAGATGATCTATGATCAAGTGATCTATATATGTATCTATTGATATATATCTATTGTCTATTTGTCAATAAATCTGTTGATCAATCTATCTATCTAGCTATCTCTCTCCATCATCTATCTACCTGCTCACCTATCATCTATCTGAGAACACATTTTATCATTCACTAAGCAATCCCTTTTAAGAGGAGCCTATATAAAACATCTATTCATAATTATATGATTGCAGTTACAAGGGGTATCAGTAATTGGTGTAGCCCAAGTAACTTTAAAACAGAGAAACGAATTCAACCGGTGAGCAGTGAGGTGTATTTGTACTTTTAATTTGTATGACCAGCAGAGGGCACTCCAAGCTAAACTTTGAAATGTATTTTGGTTGGATTTTAAATGTATTCAGTTGAGAACAAGTGCAAATCAGTTAACTCCATCTCTGTGTATTAGGTGTATGTATGGTTTCTTCCAAAAGGAAAATAAGAAAGTTTTCCTCTGTTAACACATAAACAAATTAAAGGCTCAGTATGATCCTCTGTTTGAAACAATTTCATATGTAACAACTCTTTCTAAACAGACGTTGCCTGGATTTTTAGGGAGAAACACAGTGTAACGTTTCTCATAGATTCTAGCTGAACTTTTTGAAACAGGTTTACTTCCATTCAAAGAACGGACACTTTAGGGGATTGACATTGATTCCAAGTAACCGATTTAATGCATTTATGATTTCATTTGCAGTACTCATAAGTAAATGTCAGAAGAGAGCATATATGTTTCTTCATGTTATTTCTATGAAGTGGACCTCTGTGCTCTCAACTAAGTAAATGAGAATAAAGGTTTAGGTAGAAAACAGCTCCTTTAAATATTTTTTTGTCTGTTTATATATGTCAGCTGCTGTTTCTTAAAGTACTCAAAAGGAAAATACATTATCTCAGGGGCTGCCTGTTTAGACGTTTGTATTGTATTCACAGTGTTCCTGACAAGGAGATCTCCATGGATATTACTATCTAAAAGCATTACTTGGGAATGGACAAGGGGATTTTATTTGCTGGTTATTCTCTCATTTAGGTCAACTACTGAATATGAATTGACCAGTTGACAGCTATCTAGAAAACAGATAAACTTATCTAATACAGTTTTGAATAGATTCATGAATTTAAACTACCTGCCTCCTAGAAGTAGCTAAAATGGTCCAGGAGAGAACACCTTTCTAACCTTGGTAAATCATTCATAAACTGAATTTTACTTAAAAAGTCTGATACCTTCATATTAATACTAAAATCCATTCCTTTCTTCAAACTATTGAATAAAAATCAAACTGTATTTCTGAATAGTATTCTATGGGGTGGGAGGAAGAGGAACTTTTTTTTTTTAGGGAGCAAAGCTAAACTAGGTATAAAATATTTTATCATCAAACTTAGAAGTATCTTTAGCACAGTTCAGATAGAAGCCTGAGCTTGCAACTTCAGAATTATTAAAAAAATAAATGTTCAATTTTATATTTTCAATAAGTAACTGATATTACAGAAAAAGGATATGAACCAGAAAGTGGTTAAATTGTGACAAAATATCTGAGTGGAAAATACTCATCTGTTTTGGACATCTAGTTCAGACAACTAATTTTTTAAGGTTTTAATTTTTTTTTATTGAGATATAGTTGATTTACATTATTATATGTTTTAGGTGTACAACATAGTGATTCACAATTTTTAAAGGTTATACTCCATTTACGGTTTTTATAAAATATTGGCTACATTCCCTGTGCTGTACAATATATCCTTGTAGCTTATTTATTTTATACACAGTAGTTTGTGCCTCTTAATCCCCTACCCCTATCTTTCCCCTCCCCACTTCCCTGTCCCCATGGGTAACTGCTAGTTTGTTCTCCGTATCTGTCTGTTTCTCTTTGATATATTCACTAGATTGTTTTACATTAAAAATATAAGTGATATCATATAGTATTTGTTTATCTCTGACTTATTTCACCAAGCATAATACCCTTCAAGTACATCCATGCTGTTGCATATGGCAAAATTTCATTCTTTTTTTATCACTGAGTAGTATTCAATTGTATATATACAACTACTTTTTAGTTCTAGAGATGCTGAAATCAAGATGGTGAACTAGTTATAATCTTTACCCATTGCATTTCCCCTCTGGGTCTTCTCTCTCTCACCTTTAAGATAAAGCACACAGGGGCCAGGCCAGTCATGGTGCCCATTTTCCCCACTGCCTTGTTGATGGAAAAGACCTAGACTGCCTTGTTTCATTCTGAGACTACACCTCCAGCTCTTAGTTGATTGGAATAGACATCAGCCAAGGGGAAGCAGCCCACGGGCTTCCTAGCAAAGGAAGGCAAAGTGGGCCAATAGGTATACCTATTTTGAGACACTGACCTAAGAAATATTCAGAAAAGGCAGAGGATAAAAATATGTATCAGATGAATCTTGAGATAGCACTGGGCCAAGAGGAGTTGTTAGAAGCCCAATTTGTCACAATGCATGAGATAGTAGAAGGCACAAGTCTTTAAAATGGGTACAAAACATCCCGATCTCAAAGGGTTGTTATTGCAAATAAATTATTCCATGTAAAGACTTGTCACCGTGCCTGGCACATGGTATCTCTGTACACGTGTTTCCTGATGTCTGCAGCGTCAGCAGCGTTTCTGCTACCTTTTCTACCTCTGAGGAACGTGGGATCTTCTGAATCTGGTCCTTGACGCTTGTGACGGAAGGACACAGGGGACACCCTCTTTGTCCACACCTATCTTGTCACCATTTCTCCTTCATTGCCCTTGACCTGGTGGATGTCAGGGCTTCCCAGAGGTTGCTTCCTCCTGGAATCCCAGCAGAACCTGAGGAGTAAACCTTTTCAGTTCTGAGATCCTCAAAATTACCCGAGGTTCTCCATCACTCAGCATCTCCCAAGATTTCCATGCTGGCTGTGGTGAGTCGGGCCCAGGAGTCCCTAGGTCATTTTCCTAGATCTTTCTGTTTCTTCCCTCCAATTTCTCAGCTTCCTGGAGATGGGACTTGCTCTGTCTTCACATCCTCAGCTCTTGCCCTTATCCGAGTTTAACCTCTAGGCTCCATGCACTAGCCTTTGGGACTCTGGCTGTTGACAAGTCAAGCCAAGGATAACTTGAAATTATTGCTCAAGAGAGAATGCATCTCTCAATCTTTCGAGAATAATCTGTGTATCTACCTATACCATTTTAGGAAATTTTATATGTTCACTTTAAGCATTTTTTATTTAATTAGAAATTGATGTTAAATTTCACTGAATACTACATTAGCATCAATTGTGATCATTTATTTATACATAGACAACCTATGGTTGATCAGGTAAGAAATATGATATTATTAAACTTTCCTTATATCCATGAACTTAATTATTATTATCTAAAGTGTTTTTAATTCCCTGTGTTGATATTTTATGTATGATTTTTACACTAATATTTGAAGTGAGGTTGTTTTCTTGGTTGATGGCATTGTGCACGTGCGTGTGTGTGTGTGTGTGTGTGTGTGTGCCTTTGATAGGTTTGGGTACACTATTATTTTGGCTTCTTAAAAACAAACAAAAATCTCTTGTTTTGTATCAGAAAATATTCAGGTATTTTCTAAGACCATTTTCTCCAAGGGAAAGAGAGTCAACCCTGAGTTGGGTCAGTGGAAGTTTTATTCAGGTGTGTTGACACAGAACAATTTCTCCTGAACTTGCCATCTCCCTTGCAGACTCCAGGTGGGCACTGATGCCTCCCATGGCAAGAGAGTACACCAGGGTGGACAGAAGGCCATGAGATGAAACACCTCCAAGGATGGCCTGAGCACCTGGGGGTCGGGAAGGTGAGCATGATGTGTCAGAGGTACCAGAGGAAACACAAGTGCCCCAAGGAAGCTGGGCTTTTGCATCAGATTGGGAGGACATGCTCCGGAAGCAGTCCCAGAAATCAGAGATGACACGGACAGGTGACATCTTATGCCATGACGCCAGGTGTACAGGCCATGGTGCGTCAGCTGGACTCCCATGGTCCCTGGTGAATTGGAGTGCTGGGCTGTGTATTCAGGGTGTACAGTTTGAAGCCACCTCAGCCTGGATTTGTCTTTCTTCTGAGGACTCATGTTCTAGATAAGGAAGGCTGTGGTGCTATTCATTGTCTTCCAGAACTGTATCCATGGACTGGGAATGTGGCAGTCTCTGTGCAGATACAGGCATTTTCTTCTCTTCCCTCCTCTAACCAGGGTGTCTGTTTTTTCTTTTCCTTTTAACCTTTTTATTGGAGTATAATTGCTTTACAATGGTGTGTTAGTTTCTGCTTTATAACAAAGTGAATCAGTTTTACATATACATATATCCCCATATCCCCTCCCTCTTGCATCTCCCTCTCTCCCGCCCTCCCTAGAGTGTCTGTTTTTTGGAATTTTTTCTATATTATATGGGTTTTAAGTCAGAGATAGAGGAAAAATAAGATTTTTCAAAGAAAATATCCTAGATCATGATTTAAACTCTTATTATTTCAAACTATCCACCTTCTAAATCTACTCCTTAGACCTTCAGTGTTGGGTATCACTAAAAGAGAAACCAATATATTTAGAATGTGTCACTTAAAACGTCATCACTAGAAAGTAATAAATATCGTTTAAGTTTATAATTGTTGTCTAACTCTTAGATCATATAGAATCCTGAGTGTATTGTTTTATTAGAGGGATTTAATTTAAAAAAAAACCATATCTTGACTAAGGAATACTTTTATAGTATTATAACCATTCATCTATATTGATTTAAATTACAAAAAGAGAAAATACTAAAATTCAATTTACCAATCCAAAGTACCAATAATCGAATTTCACAATGGAAGTATTAGCATGAATATGATCTGTTTTCTCCATATAGAATTACTCCTTAAGCAGTAATCTGGGCATACTTTTCCTTGACAGAGACCTTGGGGATTTATGTGTGAAGATTACTTGCCTTCTTATTCTCATATTTAATGACAATCCTACCACCGGTTTGAGCTGAGAATTAGGGAGAGAACATTGGCCTTTACCCCCAAGTTCTATAGGAAATTAAGTATGTTTGGTCTAAAGTGTTTCCCTCTTCCTGCTCTTAGGTCACACACACCAACTCATTTCACATGCTCAGGTAGAAGACAAACTGCAGGTACATTTTCTTCATGGGGAAGATATTGAAGTATTTAACTTGAAGTATTTATGAAATCATGCAAATGTCTCTCTCTCCTTACCCACTATAAAGTGGCTCACATTGCTCATCTACCCACCACCCAAGCCTGTTTTTGAAGTTGATGAATCATGTGGTCACATTACCTGTCAAGTCAGTTTATGAAGTTGCCCAGTGTAATGAGATGTGACCCCCTGGAGTTCATCAGCTATTAGAAAGGTTTATTGTGGCAGACACTGTAGAATGTGTGGTTTTCCCCTTAGACATCTCTAATTAGTACTGAGAGGGTCAGGCTTCATGGCCACATGGAAAGACTAGAGCTAATGTAATGATAAAATAGGAAAATATAAAGTAAAAATAGACAAATTTGTTTTTAATTTTTAAAATTAAAGCATAGTTGCTTTACAATGTTTCAGGTGTACAGCAAAGTGATTCAGTTGTACATAATACATATACATATATATATATTCTTTTTCAGATTCTTTTCCATTATAGGTTATTACAAGATATTGAATATAGTTCCCCATGCTATACATTAGGGCCTTGTTGTTTGTCTATTTTATATATAGTAGTGTATATCTGTTAATCCCAAATTCCCAATTTATCCCTCTCCCCATCCTTTCCCTTTTGGTAACTATAAGTTTGTTTCCTATGTCTATGAGTCTGTTTAAGTTTTGTAAATAAGTTCATTCATACCCTTTTTTAGATTCCACATATAAGTGTTATCATACGATATTTGTCTTTCTCTGCCTGGCTTACTTAGTTTGATAATCTCTAGGTCCATGTATGTTGCTGCAAAAGGCATTATTTCATTCTTTTTTATGGCTGAGTAACTTTCCATTGCAAATATATACCACACCTTCATTATCCATTCATCTGTCGTTGGACCCTTAGGATGCTTCCATATCTTGGCTATTGTAAACGGTGCTGCTATGAACATTGAGGTGAATGTATCTTTTCAAATTATGGTTTTCATCTTTTCCAGATGTATGTCCTAGAGTGGGATTGCTGGATCATATGTTAAAAATTTAATTATATATAGTATGATGGCAAGTATATATGTGTAGATACACACACACACACACACACACACACACACACACACACTTTTCCATCTCTCTCTTATAGTTATGTTGTAGATAAGTGTGTCACAATAATAAGCTCTCTTTAGCTGTACCCCAGGCAAAGTGGACGATCCCACCTGGGCAGAAATTCACATCTTCCTTACTGACACACTGCCCCCTGCAATGTGCTTCATCTCATCTTCAGACACTCCAAACCTTCCAGGAGACAAATTCCAAACAGTTAAGCTGCAGGTGGAAGTAGAAACCCCATATGAAATGTTGATGCAAATGGAGTGCAGGCACCTGTAGCATCACAATGGTCATGAGATCCTTGATCTTTCCTGGCTTGGGAGTCTCTGAACCAGCGAGAATATTTAAGGAGGCAGGAAGCTGTTTCCCTGTGTCCCCCAGCTGCCCTCATCCTTTGTAAAGCCCAGAGCCTCTTTAGCCACTGACAGAAACTCTCAGAATAACCTAGATGTTTCTAGAAAATCTGTGCTTCATAAATGATAACAAAATGAAAGATGTTGTTTAAAGTGGGGGAAAGCCTGAGGCTGTCCTTCAGGACGAGCCAGGGAAAAACCCTCTTCAAGCCTGCGTGTAGCCCCCTCCCCACTCAAAATTAGCACCCCCCATGATGTTTTAGTTTGTCTCTGTGCCTGGAATATGCCCCCATGGAGGGAGGCTCTGGTTATGTAAGATGTCCCCCTCATGGAGCAATGTTGAGGAAGAGTGAGAATGGCAGGGTTTGTGTCCAAATATTAGAGATAAGGTTTGGGCTTCATCTCCGGTTAGCTGTGTGGTCTGGATCAAGTTATTCATCTGGGTCTCATTTTCTTCCTTTGCAAAATAAAGATTATGAAAAATAAAAAAAAATGAAATACTTAAGCATGAATCTAACAAAATATATGAAGTGTCTGATGCTGACAATTATAAAACACTGATGAATGAAGTAAAAATCTAAGTAAATGCAGAAACATACAGTGTTCATGAATTGGAAAACTCAACTTATTAAAGACATCAATTTTTCCTAAATTTATCTAGGTGAAATGCAATGTCTATCAAAGTTCCAGCAAGGTTTTTTGTAGATATAGATAAGCTTATTCTAAAATTTGTTTAAAAGGCAAAAGATCTAGAACAGCTAAGATAATTTTGAAAAAAATAGAGAGGATTCATTCTACCCAATGCTAAGTTTTATTGCACAGCTCTAGTAATAAAGATGGTGTATGGTGTTGATGGAGAGATCAACATAGCTCAGTGGAACAGAATAGAAAGCCTTGAAATAATCCATGCAAACATGCCCACCTGGTTTTTGCAGAGAGGCAAAAGCAATTTAATAGAGGAAGGACAGTCTTCAACAAATAGCACTGGAACAATTGGACATCTGTAGGCAAAAATAAATGAATAAAATAACAAAATAAAAAGAAACTTTGACCTAAACCTTACACCTTCTACAAAATTAATTCAAAACAGATCACAGATTTAGATGTAAAATGTAAAACTATAAAACGTTTAGAAGAAAATTGGAGAAAATCTTTGAGACCCAAGGCTTGAAGAAGAATTCTTAGATGTGCTACTAAAAGCATGATCCATAAAAGAAAAATTGATAAATTGGATTTTATCTCAATTATGAACCTTTGCTCTTCACCAGAGAATGAAATGACAGGTTCCAGGCTTGGAGAAAATGCCTGCAAACCACACATTTTACGAAGGACATATATTTTGAACATATTAGGTGCTTGCAAACTCAGCAATAAAAAAAACAAAAAAAAACAAAACAACAACAAAAAAATCCAGAAAATTTGCAACAGATATGAACAACCATTTCACTAACGGAGAGATATAGATGGAACTTTATGCATGGAAACATGGTCAACCTCATTAGCTACTAAGTAAACACAAATGAAAACTACAATGACACCATCACATATCAACCAGAATAGCTAAAATCACCCAAATAGTGGTGAGGAAGCAGAGACACCAGGTCACTCAGACATTGCTTATGGGATTGGAAAATGGTACAGCCACTCTGGGAAACAGCTTGGCAGTTGTCTTATAAAAAGTTAATCTATTCTTACTGTAGGATCCAGCAATTGCATTTTTGGGTGTCTGTTCTGAGGAAATGAAAAGTAGGTTCACAGAGAAATGTGTACATGAATGTTCATAGCAGCTTTATTCATAATAGCCAAAACCTGGGAACAATCCAGTTGTTTTTCCAATGGGTGAAGGTTAAACAAGTGTGGTATGTCCATACCGTGGACTACTTCCCAGAAATAAGAAGGCACAGGCATTGATACACATAAAAATCTAGACTAATATCCAAGGGATTATGCTGAGTGACAAAGTCAATCTCAAAAGGTTACATACTGCACGATTCTCCTTATATGACCTTGTTGAAATGACAAATATATAGAGATTGGAACACATGGACATTTTCCAGGAAAAGGGATGGAGCTATTATGGGGTACCATGGAACAGTTCTGTATATTGGTAGTGGGGGTTGATATACAATGAGTCAATTTACATAAAACCACACACAAATACATTTACCCAACACATGCACTCACACAAGTGAGTGCATATAAAAACTGCTCTGTAGTCTAGATAACTATATTGTATTAGTGTCAAATTCCTGGTTATAATATTATACAACATTTATAAGATAACACCATTGGGGAAAACTGGGAAGGAAATTTCAAGGAAATCTATGTACTATTTTTGAAGCTTCCTGTGAGTCTATAAATTATTTTGAAACAAAAGTTTTGAAATAAATATAGCACAAAGAACATTGAGAAGCAACTTTAGAATTTTTATTCTAGTATTAGAATAAAAATTATCTACTTCAGATCCTTCTTCATGAATCCACTGACTTCATAGCCAGGAAAGCAAGAATCAAAGTAAGAACTCAGTCCTCTACTAAACACGGAGATGTCTGGAATCCTGTAGCAAAAGTGCACATGGGTTGCTAGATGTAGAGGAAACGGTCCAGCATGAGGAGGACCCTGGGAGGGTGCACTGCTGTGGCAGCCTCACCATACTTGCCATCCGGATGTCTCTGAAGTAAGAGGTGTGTTCTGAGAGAGAGGTCAGTGTTAGCTGGTTTGGAATGACAAGAACTGTGGGAACCTCCCTGCTCCCTGCTTTTGTGAGAGGCAGAGTGTGAGGCTACACACGGATGTACTGACTTGGACTTTTGGAAACCATGCAGCAGGGAGGAGCAGATCCTGAAAGTGAGCAGCAGTGGCAGAGCTTTGTCACTTGAAGGGGAGGAAAGACTAGGCCACTGACCCCAAGTGATACTCAGAATCTTGTAGGGAGTAGAAGAGTCTTCCTCCAGCATCTACAAAGACCTGCTTTTATTTGAACATTCAACTTACCAACATCAAGTGTTCACTTCATTATAAGATTAAAAAAAAAGAAAAGAAAAGAAAAGAAAAGAAAAATGAAAGGACTTAACACCAAGCAGAGAAGGAGGGAATGCACAGAAAAAAAGGAAAGATATGAAATAAGAAAATCTTTTGCCAAGAGATGCAAAAATATCATTACTTACGATTTGTCTAAGAAAGAAAATGTCTTAATGAATATTTGGCTTCTATCTGATGAATGCTCAAAGCAAAGACACAAGGGATCAGAAAAGAAATAATGAAGGAAAGGACAATTCAGAAATTAATCCTTCAAAAAACAGGGGGGAAAAAAGGAAGCAATAAGTGAAAAAAACTTCAAAAGGAAGCATGCCTTGGAGGCATCCCAGAGGAAAACAGACGCTGATGGAATTAAGTTAGAGCATGGAAAATCGTTCTGAGAAAAGCAAATGAAAAAAATGGGAGTAAAGGTTTTTAAAAGGCTAAAGAGGAAATTACGTACAAGGAAGTCAGAGTAAATGTAACATACATGCAACTGGTATTCTTGATGAAGAAAAACAGAAGGAAAACAATAAGAAACTTCCAAGGTATGAGTTAAGAATACTTTCCTTAAATAAAATAAGATGTGTGCTTATGAATTTCAAGGACTATACAATCTTGATTAATTAGCATGGATAGAGAGTCTATGAAAATTTGTAGACTAAAAAGATAAAGATAAAAAAAAAAGTTTAGATAATAAGAAAATAATCAAATCACCAATGCCACCAATAAGGGTTGGCAAGTCTGATTTCATGCTTCTTCACAGTAGCTTTCAGTTGAAAGACACAGGGTATGATACCAAGTAATTCCTCAGGAAAAATTATGTGATTTAAGAATGATACATGTAGCCAAGTGGCTTATTCCAGTACAAAGAGAACAGATACAAAATTTTAACATATAACAACTCAAGGGATATATTTTGCACAAACCCTTTTAAATGAAAGACAACTAATTTCCACCTGCCAATAAATGAATGGAAAAATTGGATCAAAAAAGTAAATTAATTTAAACATAAGACTTAAGGGAAAACAGAATGGAGATGATGGTTACAGAAAAAAAAGATTATTATTAAATATGACAAGAGAGAAGTAAGAATATACTTAAATAAGGTCAGGAAATGTGGTGTTGGAGAGAGTTCTTGTAATCACAATTAAGAGATTTGAGTTATCTAATATCTGAGTGAAATCAATCATGGATTAATTATAAATAAAATTCATGTCAATCTTTCCAAAGGGTGCTTCTAAACATAGCAAAAATGTAGACATGGTTCAATAATATATGTCTTTTCATATTTTAAAGTAAATATTTCCTGGAACTATTATGCATGCTATATTCCTTCTTTCAGACACTAAGTTTATGAGAGAAGTTAATGGTAGATTATATGATTATCATCTAAGGACTCTTTGAGAACCCTTAAAAAGGATTTGGATCTGACATTTTCTATTTCTCATTTTACTGCTGTCACCTACTACTAATCCTCCCCAAATTTTGCTAAGCTATTTTATCTTTGTGGCTACTTCCAATCAATGGGTTGTACATACTTTGTTTTCTGGAATGGAATTTCGGCTCTGCAAAGTATACTGACATGGAATCCACCACTGACCTGTGGGAGGAACATCTGTGGCCTTGGTGTTGTCTATGTGCCCACTCAGGGCAAGAGAAATTCTTAGACCATCTGAGGGAGGACATCAGCTCCAGTCAGCTAAAGAATGGAGAACATGTGCTAGAGTTCAAGCTCTTGACTCCAAGATTAACACTGCCCCAATGTTTTGATGTTGCAGAATATCCTATTTTTGTTGAGTTACTTCAGTGCCATTGAAAATCATATGGTTGACTTTGTAATCATTACCACCATCATCACCATGATCCCCATCATCATCATCTCTGTCGTCATCATCATCACCATTATCCTCATCATCTCTGTCATCACCACCATCATTACCATCACCACTATCATCATCATCACCACCATCCTCACCATCACCATTATCATCATCATCACCATTATCCTCATCATCTCTGTCATTTTCATTATCATCATCAACACCATCCTCATCATCATCACAACCATCCTCACCACCATGATCATCTCGATCATCACCACCATCACCATTATCATTATCATCACCACCATTATCACCATCACCATTATCAACATCATCACCACCATCATCATTGTCATCACCATCATCACTATTATCATCATCACCATCAGTCAACCTTCTCAGAATTATATCTTCCAATGTCTTTTCATTAAAAAATACCACTTCAATATCTTTAGTGACTCTTGCCATAAATGTATTATTTCCCCCAAAATTTCCTTATAAAAATATTCACTCAGGAAAATAAGAAAGGAATAGAAAGGAATTTTCTAATCAACTGAGATGTGTGAAATTCCATATGGTGTATATATCCTGTTTTCATAGTTATGCCCACAAGGAAGATGCTTCAGCAAATTTGGGCAAACCTAGAAATGGAGGCACTTTGAGACAGGTAAAATACTACTCAGTTATTTGCTATCTTGACCCAAAGTTATGGGGGAAAAGATTCCATGATACTTGAAATTTAAATATCATCTATTAAATCTTAGTGGTTCACATGATTTTTTATATTTAAAAATCATTTTTTACTTTTTTCTACGTTTTTGCACGTCTATGTCCTACTGACTGTCTTATAAAAAAGTGAACTTTCATCAGGTTATATTATCTTACTTTACTTTGTCTTCATAGCTGACATTATCATATAGGTGTAGTTTATCATTGCCTGCATTTCCAGTAAAGAGAAGCACTATAATGACAAGGAATCTACTTTACTCACATTATACCTACAACAATGCCTATATTAGGTACCATTTACAATCTCATTTTGGGGAGTATTGGTTTCTGTATTTAAATATTCATTCTTAAAAAATAACAACAACAAACCACTATTACCTCAATAACTTCTTTCTACATTCAAGTTTGCCTCTGAGGTAAAAACAAAGCAAAAAGAGACAGAGACCCCAACACACACACCAAATGTTGAACAACTGATCACTTGTCAACCAGCGATGATTCCTGAAGTTCATTTCCTGGCGTAATTTCTAGCTAACATATTTATGATAATGAAACGGCTTCAGATACAAAACAACATAGCTAATGTGGAATTATATTTGAACGAGTTCATCTGAAAATATTTTTATTCAGTAGTCAGACACATAATCCATTGCTCCACAAGCCCAGCTGGTAGAAAATAAAACTTGAGTTTCTTTGTCATTAATGTGACCTTTGTCTTTCACTCTGTTCTTTCCTGGTTAGTGAGAAAATTACCCAGAGAGATTGACAGCTTTCAGGTTATAATTTTCACAGAAATGTTGAAAATGCAAACTGGCAGAACAGACTATTTGAGAAAAACAAACAAATACACTACTCTTCATATGAGTAGTTATCTTCACCACAGGTGTTTTGTAACAAAAGGGGAACATTTAAATATTAACTGAACAAGCTATAGAACTACTCACTGTAGTTGACCTCAAGCAACAATTGGCTCAAATACTCTTTTGTTGCAGGATCTTTCTGGAGGTAGCAACCATGACAGTAAGATGAAATACTTTTCAAGAGACCTTGATGAAAGCTTGTGGAGAACAGCTAGAAGATTTGTCTGTTATTTTAATCTTTAATGTGATATAAATATTTAAACTTTTACATTCACAGCAAACAAAGATCAGTTCTCTAAATAAACTTCTAAAAATCCTTTGTTTTCAAGATTGTTCAAACTGGACTTCAAGAAAACCAAAAAACCTATAATGATGGATGGGGAATTATAAGCAGTTAAAATAAGAACATGAAATTTTAAATGTTTAGGCTATGAGATAATTCCATATTCCCTTTAATAAAATCCAAGATTAAAAATTTTTATTTTATCTTGAGGTTTTATGTTTTAATCTGTCTGAATCAACAGATGAGGTTTCATAAATATTATCCTGGGAATAAAAATGAAATAAATATTGACAACTTCTGCAGAGAGACACATTTTCCCCATGATCTGCTTGGAATGAGGAGCTGGCTTCTGCAGCAGAGAAGAATGTGCCGGTGTGCCACTCTTTAGAAAGACTACATGCTCCTGTGTTCAGTAACAGGTTTTTATCCTTTAAAATTAGGAACAAATCAGAATAAAGGAAGAAACAAAGACAAGGCTTGGGTCACAATGGTGGCTTCATGGAGAGGGTGATAAACTCAAAGGCATGTCAGAGCCCCTCATTTATCAGGTATTATGTCATTTAAATTAAAGTTATGGCTAATTCATTAGATGTCCTCTGAGTCCCCTGGTAGAATGTCATAGTAAACCCACACAAGATTTCTGCCATAAAGTCATTAAAAAGATGCATGGGCCTCTGAGTTCTCTGCTAACTTTCCATGTCGAAGCTCAGTGACTTACGACGTTCATTCTTCTGGGTAGCTAGGGTATTTGTCAGCTATTAATACTGGACTTCCAGAGGCACTCAATTTACAGTATCTAGACTGGAGTGAAAATGAATGAACATCTGTACATTTGCTCAGATACTATGTCAGGAGATACGAAATTAGCTGTCATAACAAGTCCATAAAGCCTTAACACACTATTTGTCTTGCTCAGTTTATAAAGTACATAAACTCTGGTAAGCTGATCTAAGCTGGCTCTCTTTGGAGGACAGACTGATCTAGTGGTAATGAGAGTCTCATATGGATTTGACCCTGCTGAGGAATTTTTCTTCAGTGGTATGTTCTCTCTTATTTGCATGCTGAGCAACAATTCCATCACTTAGCTTTTCTCTTGGTTCTTGTATCTTCTATTAAAATTTTATTTTAAGAAAGATTTAGAAATATCCTTCTTTTTCTATTTTTTAACAATGCAAAACTTGGTAATAATAATTTGCAGTTCACATTCACGGATGTTTTAGTGGGAAAATGTGAGGGTAAGTAAAACTTGTTTTCCAAAGTAGTTTGGAGAACAAAATAGTTTATAAAGAAAGAGATGTTGGCAGATCAAGAATTAAAAAGGCCACCTCTTTGATGGGACCATTATAATTTAGGAAACACTTGAGCTGTGAGCCAAGACCTCACTGTGGATTCCTGTTGATTCCAGAATTTTCAGGCCAGAGCTCATGGATGTGAGGTCTTTTAACTGTAAGGTTTAAAACTCTAAGACTGTAGGTTTTATATGGAAAGATTTAGACCTGTGGCTCAAAGAGTATCTCCATTTTACAGATGTCGAAAATAGCATCCCTATTCTTACACTACTGAAAATACTTTATAAACTGCATGCAGAATAGTGTTTGTCCATGTGCATAAGTCATCATTTCCTAAAATACTGCTTATGCAACAGAAAACAAGAGATTGTGCATGAACGATGATGGGACACAGGGTCCAGATCTTTAGCTCTTCCAATTTTAATTTACTTATTTTAAGTAGATTCCAATGGTGAAAAAGTACTCTTTGGGTAATAAATCTACAAACAAACAGCCAACAATCACTAAATAATAAATAAATGGTTGATGAACAGATTCCTTTTTTCACTGGGTTTCCTAATTTACTTTGTGTTATTTTAGTGGGATTGAATTTTAAAATAATGGTATCCTATAAATATAGAAACAATTTAAAACAAAGGAAGGTTGAAAACAAGTTAAAACATCCTTAAACTTACTATATGGTTCATCATTTGAACACTTTGTGAGATGAATTCCCAGATGTTTTTTTCCTACACAAATATTTAATATATCTTGAGATCATATTACATGTAATTTTCTTTCATTATGTTTCCCTTGAAACTATAATATCATGATTTTAATTATTTTATTTTAATTGTATGGGATCAACATAATAGTTGTCATCTACTTTAATTGTCAACAAAGACTACAAATTCTGCCCTCTTGTAGTTGATGCTTCTGTAAACATCATTGTGCTTACAATTCTGCTTAACTGTTGCTCTTCTGAGAGCAAAAAATACAGACGAAACTAAGATTATGGCTTCAAAGGACCTGGACAATTTTGAATGCTTTTGATACACATTAATTAATTGCTTTCTACATGCATGTTGTCATCTTCCCCAGGTAGTGCTTTTGTTTTAAACCTTTCTTAACTTTAATAGGAAGTCAGAGACTTTTCATTGGTTTGGTTTCACTTTATTGGAGATCAGAACCTAACACAGCTAGGACCAACCAATATTTAGAGAATTCGGTTTTAAAGAAAAACATGAAAGTAAAATATTTAAGCAAAATTTTCTCACTCTCCCAACCTCAAAGAATAAAATAATAATAATAATAACTGTACCCCAAACTACTGATTGTTTCTAATGGCCTCAGTGGATATGTCAGAATTCTCAAAAATGTGATTTACATCATTTTTTTAAAACAATAAATATTGTATGCATCTTACCTTGCACAGCTAGAGCAAAATATCATAAACTGGGTGACTTAAACAAGACATTTATATTCTCCCAGTTCTGGAGGCTGAGAAGTCCAAGATCAAGATGCTAATGGACATGGTGCTTGGTAAGGGCTCCCTTCCTGGCTTGCAGATGGCCACTATCTTGCTATGACTCACATGATTTCACCTTGAGCTTGCCTGGGGAGAGAGAGCTCTGTCTTTCTCCTTATGGGGACACTAACCCCATCATGGGATGCCCCACCCTCAAGACCTCATCTGAACATAATTATCTCCCAATGGCCCCACCTCCTAATACCATCACAGTGGGGTAGGGTTTAGAACATACACATTTTGAGGGGACAAAAACATTCAGCCCACAACAGTATGTAAGTACTCCTCATTCTTAGAAGCTTGCAACGGTGGTTTCAAAATAAAATAAGATATAAAAAAGTATTCCTTATGCAAAATTACTTAGTATCTGTTGCATCTATAGGTTATAGATTCATAAACATAAAACAATAAAAACTGGGAATACAAACAAAATCAAGCAAAAACACATCTTCAAGAAGTACAACTAAAACTATGTGAGAGAAAAGTTGCAGTTAACAAATATTACTAATACAGTAAAGAAAGGGTTTCATTATTAATGTTAAAGTCAAATTTAAAGCAACAGCATTCACTGTGACACAGTGATCATTCTTAGTTAATTATATATTCTATTAAAAAGTTAGAGGATTGGAAATCTTTCTATACTATGCAAAATAGATTTTTGAAATCATAAATTAAAATTTGTATACATCAAGGTGATGATAGAAAGTTTGTGATTATGAGAGATTTTAACACAGTTCTATCAGTTCTTGATAGAAAATATATACAAAAGTTTAAAAGGCTGTGTAATAATTAATGAAGAAAATAATAAAATAAAATTAAGAACAGTGTAAGGGAGGAAAAAAAAAAAAAAAACAAAACTACTCTGGAAGCAGACTGTGAGTTCAAATTTAACTCTGATGAAACTTTCAGTAAGTTGCTTCAAAATACTAAGCTTCAGTTTTCTCAACTATAAAATGAGTTTAGTGAGAATTGATAAAGGTGACATTATAAGTTAATGGGAGCTATATGCCACTGCAACAAAAAGAATAAAATAACTAGGAATAAACCTACCTAAGGAGACAAAAGACCTGTATGCAGAAAACTATAAGACACTGATGAAAGATGATACAAACAGATGGAGAGATATACCATGTTCTTGGATTGGCAGAATCAACATTGTGAAAATGACTATACTACACAAAGCAAACTACAGATTCATTGCAATCTCTATCAAACTACCAATGGCATTTTTCACAGAACAAGAACAAAAAACTTCACAATTTGTATGGAAACACAAAGACACCAAATAGCCAAAGCAGTCTTGAGAAAGAAAAACAGAGCTGGAAGAATCAGGCTCCCTGACTTCAGACTATACTACAAAGCTACAGTAATCAAGACAGTATGATACTGGCACAAAAACAGAAATATAGATCAATGGAACAGTATAGAAAGCCCAGAGATATACCCACGCACATATGGTCACCTTATCTTTGATAAAGGAGACAAGAATATACAGTGGAGAAAAGACAGCCTCTTCAATAAGTGGGGCTAGGAAAACTGGACAGCTGCAAGTAAAAGAATGAATTTAGAACACTCCCTAACACCATACACACAAATTAGCTCAAAAAAGATTAAAGATGTAAATGTAAGGCCAGACACTATAAAACTCTTAGAGGAAAACATAAGCAGAACACTCTATGACATAAATCATAGCAAAAATCCTTTTTTGACCCATCTCCTAGAGACATGGAAATAAAACCAAAAATAAACAGATGGTACCTAAAGAAACTTAAAAGCTTTTGCACAGCAAAGGAAACCATAAATAAGACTAAAAGAAAACCCTCAGAATGGGGGAAAATATTTGCAAATGAAGCAACTGACAAAGGATTAATCTCCAAAATATACAAGCAGCTCAATATCAAAAAAAAAAACAAAAAAAACAACCCAATCCAAAAATGGACAGAAGACCTAAATAGACATTTCTCCAAAGAAAATATACAGATTGCCAACAAACACATGAAAGGATGCTCAACGTCACTAATCATTAGAGAAATCCAAATCAAAACTACTATGAGGTATCACCTCACACAATTCAGAATGGCCATCATCAAAATATCTACAAACAATAAAGGCTGGAGAGGGTGTGGACAAAGGGGAACCCTCTTGCACTGTTGGTGGGAATGTAAATTGATACAACCACTATGGAGAAGAGTATGAAGGTTCCTTAAAAAACTAAAAATAGA
>NW_020173927.1:4379986-4387187 GCF_003031525.2 Neophocaena asiaeorientalis asiaeorientalis
AAAAAAAAAAAAGGTGCTGAAGAACCTAGGGGCAGGACAGGAATAAAGATGCAGACGTAGAGAATGGACTTGAGGACACCGGGAAGGGGAAGGGTAAGCTGGGACAAAGTGAGAGAGTGGCATGGACATATATATATACTACCCAATGTAAAATAGATAGCTAGTGGGAAGTGGCCGTATAGTACAGGGAGATCAGCAAAGTGCTTTGTGTCCACCTAGAGGGGTGGGATACGGAGGGTGGGAGTGAGATGCAAGAGGGAGGAGACATGGGGATATATGTATATGTATAGCTGATTCACTTTGTTATACAGCAGAAACTAACACACCTTTGTAAAGCAATTATACTCCAGTAAAGATGTTAAAAAAAAATAAGTTAATGGGAGAAAATATAATTATTCAGTAAATGTTGTGTTGTCTGAATAGACAAACCTAAAAACTACAGTGGGATTCCTACCTTATCTCCTTCACCAATATTACATCCAAATATGTAAAACATACATATTTTAAAAATAATCTGAAACCATAGGAATACTAGAACACAGTAGATTTTTAAAATATTGTCTCAGAATAGGAAAAGCTTTTCTAAATGTGAGAAAAAACTCAGAAACCATCAAAGATAAGAAGTGATAAATTTTACTATATTAAATCAAATATAAGTAGTTTAAAAACACCATCAACAAAGTCAGAAGCCAAGTGACAAATGGGGGAAAATATTCATAACTAATATCCAAAGGGATAAAATAAAAGAAAATTCCATATATCAGTAGTACAAAGACTAACACAGTGAAAAACATATCAAAGAATGTAAAAAATTTTAGAAAAAGAAACATGAATATTTAAAAATATGTGAAACATAGTCAAATTATTCATTAAAAATAAATGGAAAATGAAATTAAAATATCTCTTCTCACATGATCAGATCAGCAAAGATTTAAAAGTTTGAAAACATTTTCTTGGTGAATGTGGAGAAACATCTACCCTTACACATTTATTTTAAGTATCAGTTGATATAATATGTAGAAGGTAATTTGTCCACATGTACACTAACTTCTTTATTTTAAAATGCTTTATTGAAATATAGTGGATTTGCAATGTTGTGTTAGTTTCAATTGTATAGTAAAATGATTCAGTTTTACATATATGTATATATATATATTATTTTTTAACATTCTCTTCCATTATAAGTTATTACAAGATATTGTATATAGTTCCCTGTGCTATACAGTAGGTCCTTGTAGGTTATCTATTTTATATATAGTAGTGTGTATATTTTAACCCCAAACTCCTAATTTATCCCTCCCACACTTTGGTAACCATAAGTTTGTTTACCATGTCTGTGAGTCTATTTCTGTTTTGTAAATAAGGTCATTTGTATCCTTCTTTTAGATTTCACGTATAAGTGATATGATATTTCTTTCTCTCTCTGACTTACTTCACTTAGTATGATAATCTCTAAGTCCATCTATGTTGCTGCAAATGACATTATTTCATTATTTTTATGACTGAGTAATATTCCAGTCTATATATTGATATATACCACATCTTCTTTATCCTTTCATCGGGCAATGGACATTTAGGTTGTTTCCGTGTCTTGACTATTGTGAATAGTGCTGCTGTGAATATTGGGGTGCATGTATCTAAACACTCGGGCCCTTTTATCCAGCAGTTCCACTTCTAGGAGTCTGCTTTAAAGATATTTTCAGACTTAAGACTAGCAATGGAAGATATACATCTGTAGAGGAAAGCGCTTGGTGGTTCCATGATGTGTGGGCAGGAGATTGCATCTTAACTGCCTACTCTCCAGAGCCATTGGATTTTTTGAAAAATGTTCATATATTACCTATTCAAAAGAAAACACTAACATGAAAAAGACAAGAAGCAAATATTCCACCCTGCTTTTCCAACAACACCTGGTTATGAACTCCCACATAGAAACCACTTGAAGTTTGCAGAGGAATGGGTAGAAAAAAGACCAGAGATTTAGGGATTGGAGGTTGTGGAAGAGGCAGGACCACAAATGGGGCTTGGGGTGAGTGAATAAGAGATGCTTTCCTGTGTGGTTGTTCACTAAGAAGAAACCTCTTAGGGAATTCTAGCATGAGTGAGAGGGAAGGGTGGAGCCCTTGGGTTAGAACTCAGAGGGATTAATTAGCTAAACGGTTGGCTGAATGGCCCTTATTCACTTTTCCAGGCAAACCCAGAAGATGAGGGAAATGCAATGGCCTGTCACTGTGAGTGACCATGAAGACCAGTTGATAATCACGGTTTAATCACTCAAAACAGTTGTGTGGCACCTATTCATCTGCTGTTATTTCATCTTGTTTAAATAGAGACAATGACTGATACGCATTCACGGCTGGAGCTTAGGTGACTTTAAATCATTCACCTGTGTGTCTAAAATTGGTGCACCGACCTTCAATGATTTCTTGCAATTTGAGATATTTTGCATGAATCATTTGTTGAAGAAAATGAAAAACTACCAAAAAAGTGAACATACACATTTACTACTTTAGTAATTAAAAGAGTCTTTTAAAAACCTGGTGTTATTCTAGTCTTGCTGCATGGCTGTCCCAATTTACACACTTTTCAGTGCGGGATTGAGAAAAAGTAGCTCAACCTCGTGAGGGTAACAGTGTTTGTTTTGTGTATCACAACTTTATGTGACCACCCTGTGCCCAGCCTGGATGAAATAACCAGTTTACAGTTATCATAATTCTCTCAATAAACTAACAACCACAAAAGCACCACTGCCATCATTTCCAAGGGATGCAGAAATAGCAGAGGAGCAAAGTGATTTCTGGGACGTGGTGGGTGGTTGGAGGCCCTCAGTGTCCCCACGGCCTGTCTGTTCTCCCTCACTGCCTCTTCCATTTGGCAAATCCTGATTATGAGCATTAGTAAAGTGAAGTTGGGAAGTCTTCTTTTTGCTGGTCACATCACTCACCTTGACCGCGCTGTGCTGTGGCCAGACCCTGAGGGCAGGTCTCCTCTGATGGAAAGTCTTATATTAACTCTCAAGCCGCAGTGACCAGGGTGAAGGGACTGCTTCCTGTTGACGTGTCCCTCGCTGCATGGGGCAGAGCAAGAAAGCTGAAGCCTCTTGTGTTTCGGTAGCACAAAGTCTCTGGAATGTTCTACGCCCCCGCCACACCTCCCCAACAGGGATGTGCTGTGGTATTTTGATAACCCGTGAATAAACGTAAACACCACTGCTTTAGGATCCTTAACCAGGTCATGTGAGGAGAAGAGGATGAAAGGCAGCAAAGTTTAACTTTTGGTGGAAAATCTACAAGTTTGGTAAATATCTGATACGTTATTGAAAAAATTTCTCACATCTGTCTAGCTTATCAAAGGCTTCCATTTGGCATTCAAGGTCTTTATAGGTCAGGGAGGAGTTTCTTCTTGCCTGAGATCCCTCTGCAAGCACTGGTTCCCAGGGGATTCAGATAAAGGGGAAAGGACTACAGTAGTCAGGATGATCCTAGGTCAAGTCAGAAGATCACCTCCAACCGGTTAAAGCAAGAAGCAAGTGCACTTATCATGCAGATAGAGGATCTGGGATGCAGACACCTAAAGGCACAAATAAACGAGTCATCTGCTAATGTTCTTGCTCCCTTCTTCTCCTGGGTCTGTTTGCCTCTAGTTGGCTTACACACAAGTGTGATCTTCACACTTGGAGGCAAAGGAGGATCCCTTTGCTCCAGGCTCACCTTCTGTCATCTTGGCCAGCCCCAATGGAAAGGTGCACCTCTTCCCCGAATAAAATTGCTGGGTTTCAGAGCCATTGACCCAGCATTGTCACATGGCCCCTCTGACCAGTCACTGTGACTGGGACATGAGGGGAGTCCTTAGCTAAGTCCCAGCCTTGTTCCTCCCTCTTGAGGTGTTGGCTGGATTTACCTTCTCCAAACCACAGACTGAGATGCGAGAGAGTGTGATTCACAAAAGAGCATTAGGTGAAAAAATAAAAGAAAACAAAACTCCACAAATCCCCTACAGGGAGGTGCTAACACCCCACCTATCCTGTTCAGTCCGCAGCTGACCTTCCTTAGGTCCAGGTCTTTTCCTTACAGGCGGAAGCTCTTTGTTCAGACACTGGCCACACAGTGGTACTTTTGTGGTTGTTAGCTTATTGAGAGAATTATGATGACTGTAAACTGGTTATTTCATCCAGGCTGGGCGCAGGGTGGTCACATAGAGTTGTGATACACAGAACAAACACTGTTACCCTCACGAGGTTGAACTACTTTTTCTCAATCTCACCCTGAAAAGTGTGTACATTGGGACAGCCATGCAGCAAGACTAGAATAGCCATGGGTTTTTAAAAGACCCTTTTAATTACTAAAGTAGTAAATGTGTATGTTCACTTGTGTTTTTTCGTTTTTTTTCAGTGAGTGATTCATGCAAAATATTTCAAATTGTGAGAAATCATTGAAGGTTGGTGAACCAGTTTTAGACATACAGGTGGATGAGTTAAGGCCACCTAAGCTCCAACCATGAATGTGCATCAATCATTATCTCTATTTAAACAAGATGGAATACCAGCAGATGTAAAGGTGCCACATGACTGTTTTGTGTGATTAAACCATGATTAGCAACCGGCCTTCATAGTCATCCACAGTGGCAGGCCATTGCATTTCCCAAGCACAAAATGGCCAGTGATGTTGAGACAATCTCTAGCCTGGAAAGGAGGGGAGAAAACCAACCTGATAAGTCTGAGCATTAAAGTTATGGGGCTGGGGAGACTCACATAAACCACTTAAGTACACTCATTATTATGGCTGTTGCTACCTCCGGCCACTGCAGACCTGATAATTTAGTCGGCATTATGCAGTTTGAAGTGTTTCATGTTCTGCATGGTGGCAGGCTGCAATTCAAATACCAGTGGCCATGAAAAATATGCACATACGTTTAGTAGGAAAATCTCCAAAGAGACAACAGAGAAGATGGGCATATGTCCTCGCTGTGTGATGGAGGGTTTCCGTGAATTAATCATCCAGACATAGTTTATCACCATTTTTCCTTTTGCCAGAAACATTCCCCCTTCATTTGCTGGAGAAGCTTATTAAACAGGCACATCCTAGAAAGATAATAAGGCCAAGGCCTCTGATGCTTAAATGATACAGGGTTTACAGACCCTGTTCTGACACAGACAACTTTCCTATTGACGGGGTTTCTGATAGCTGGGGTAATTGCTTATTTTATCCAGTTAAGGGAATTGTGCTTCTTTCTACCAGCCACTTTATTACGTCAATTACTGCAAACCATCCTCTTGTATAATTTATGGAGAAGAATACAATTTCATTGAGATCATCTTTAAAATGTAAGAAGACACCCTTTGTTCAAGTGTTTCCAAATATTAAAATTTATATCGCATGTTCTCGGGAACTAGGGATGGTTCCTTTTCTTTGAGAATTTAAACATCTGGCTAGACATGTCACCTGTGTGATTTGTTTGTTTAATTCAAGGGTTGGAGTGGGGGATTGTTTTGCCTCCCAGATAAGTTATTTCTGAGTGAAATATCTAATCTTTAAAGTACAGTTAACATAAATGGCATTTTTTAGAAATGAATTCCTAATGCCTTTAAAGCTGAGGGTGAGTGTGTCTGTCAGAATTCTGGCCGCAGTTATGCCACTTGGTTGTTGTTTTGCTTTACAAGTACTGAAATGTGCTTCCATGGTTAGCAGTATAAGTGTAAACCAGAGCAATTGCTTCTGACACTTAAAAAGGATTTTATTGACAGTTGGAAACACGTTGGGGATTTGAAAAGAGTACTTTTTCATCTGTAATACTTGGTGTGATCAAAGATCACTCAGCAGCCCCAGATTAGTGGAAATGAGGCTGCAGTGAGAGTTTGCCACTCCACATGGGATGAGGGCTTGGTTTTGATTCACACTAATCCCCATCACAATCTAAGTGGAATTTACTGTAATGTGGATAGACTTCTCAGGGCTCCTCCAACATATTTTTAAAGACTCCTAAAGTAGATAATAATATAGCAATATTTAAAATTTCCTTTTATAGTTTAATCTCAATTTTCCACTCTCCATTCATACATCAGTTTAATGTTTCTAAATATTATATTTAACTCTCTGCATTTCCTAGATGCATTACACATGTGTGTGTTATAAATGGTGATATTTTAGATAATAGGGGACCAATCTGCTTCAAGTCTCCCTGAGCACTAGCTAGCAAGGTGATGTAGGAAATCACTGGGCTATGGGTACAACTGAACAATGATAGATACTGGTCTCAAATACCTGGTATCATTTATAATTCCATCCTTCCTCCCTCTCTCCCTCCCTCCCTTCCTTCTTTCCTTCCTCTGACTATAATAACAAGTATGTGCCTTCTACATTTTCTAATACCCTAGATTTTCTAAACCTTAATTTCTTCTCTGTTAAAGGAGGAAAATAATCCATCTCACTCACAGTGTTTAATCAAGAATCACATAGTACATGATAGGCAAAAACATGAAGTAAATGTGCTTGTTATCAGAAGTCAAGTAGAAAACACAAAAAGAAAGGGACCATGTTGGGCTACTTCCATGAACACTAGGGGTGGAGGTTACCCAGAGCCAAGGGAAAAGCAGACAGAAGAGACACATGAGCCACCCAACTAGACCAAATGTCTGGCCAAAGGACAGGACCTGGCACTGGACCGGGACTTCCCAGGAGAGAAGCATTTGGAGGAAGGTGGGCAGGAAACAGCACAGCTTTAAAGGAAGCCTGGCCTCCAACCCCTTCAGTTCACTTCTATGTGGCTTCCTTTTGCAAATCAACATCAAATCTAATACCACCTAACCCAATCCTCACACACCTCTGTGGCTTGACACCTACCCTCCAACCCTGATTGTAGATGGAAAACTTAGCACCAACTTTAGATACAAACTCTAATCCCAAGAGTACCCTGTGTCCTCCCGCAAAGATACCTGCACCAAACATCCTCATTATCCCAAACCTACAGGTATGTCTTGGTTTGGTTAAGAAATACATCCAGGGCTTCCCTGGTGGCGCAGTGGTTGAGAGTCTGCCTGCCGATGCAGGGGACACGGGTTTGTGCCCAGGTCCGGAAAAATCCCACATGCCGCGTAGCGGCTAGGCCCGTGAGCCATGGCCGCTGAGCCTGCGCGACCGGAGCCTGTGCTCTGCAACGGGAGAGGCCACAACAGTGAGAGGCACGCGTATCGCAAAAAGAAAAA
>NW_020173927.1:4387492-4403536 GCF_003031525.2 Neophocaena asiaeorientalis asiaeorientalis
GAAGGGGCCGCATACCGAAAAAAAAAAAAAAAAAAAAAAAAAAAAAAAGAAATACATCCAAACTAAATGTGTGTATTTAGGCATTTATTTCTCATATATATTATGTGTTTTATGGCATTTTTATATGGCAATAGATTTATCTCTATATATATTTATTTTGTTAAATACATTTATTTTATTATATATAGATAGACACCAATCTTTCTCTCTCTGTATAAATATATATACATGGGGGAAAGAGTGGGAAAAGTGATTTAAAAATAAGCAAAAATCCTACATCTCTCTGGTCTCTTTTTTTAGTGTAAATGGTCCTAAAACGTAAGTGTTTCAAGATAGGTAGCTTGCCATAAGGTTTCTGTTTTTAAAAACCAAGTTTTTTTAAAGTTTCTGAACTATTTTCCAATGTAAAGCAAACATAAACAAATACAACTAAACACTTTTGTTTTAAAGAAAAATATGAAAGAATAATGTTTTGAAAAGGTTGAAAATTCTACATTCACATCCTTTTTCTAGAATTCCCTTAGAGAAGGAGGGTACTACCTAGTCTAATAAACCTCCGTCTCTTCCTACCCCTGGCTTTACGATGCGCGGTAGCTTCTCCTGGCCAGATAAATGGTTTCAGAGGGCCAGGACTATACCTATGGGGAGATTTTCCAAATGGAGCCCTGATCATACCAGGTTTCCTACTGTACTTCTTTCAAATGAACTTTCCCGGTGGATCTGGTGCTTCCAAGGGGTAGGAGATCCTGCTTTCCCTCCTGGTCATCTTTCTTTAACTCTCTGACCAAAATGACCAGCAAGATACCAGCAATATTTTTTCATGTTTGGAATTATAATTACAAAACATCATGTCAAGGAATATTTTCTCATGGTCTAAATACACGCAGGCACAGACACACATAAATGTGCACACATGCACACACGTATACGTGAAGCTTCACATTAGTGTATTTCTGCCACCAAACTCTGTCGTAAAGGCGTTTTTCAGAAGAGATCCACACCAGTCCAGTTGTAGCCCTTTTCTTCTGGGTAATGTATTTGAGAAGTTTCTGTTCCAGTAAGGGAATAAAATGATTTTATTTGAGGTGATAAGGGAAGTATGATCAATATTATCTTCTAACTATGATAACATTTTGGAAGTAAGCTTTTGTTTCTTTTTTATTACTTAAAAATTTAGTGAGCTATTTTTTGCTCTATTTTAGTCTTGTTATGGTCCTGTCAGAGAAAATTGATTATTGTAGACAGAAGAGAAGAACAAGGAAAGAAGGAGGCAAGGAGAAAAGGAAGAAAGAATAGGCGGGAGGGGGAGAGGAAGGATTTTTTTTCCTGGAGCGAGAGGTTGACAGCCTATGCACAGGGAGCTTAAACAAATAAGGATTTATTTGAGATGCAACTTGGTTGAGTGCTATTGTGATTACAATGGTGAGCTAGTGTCCCCAGAACACCTCTCCTAGGATCAACTAACTAGGTAGTTAATAGAGAGCAGCAGGAAGGTAGTGCTGCTTGGGGGTTCCAACATGAGACAGGAAATTAGATTGACTTCAAATTCCAGCACTGATATTATTTATTTTATATGGACAAGCACAGCAACGTTTCTGCAATAGTTTTCTTGAATGTAAAATAAGAATGATGTTAACTTGTAAAACAAATAAACAAGAAAATAGAGACTAAAGAGTACATGATGCCAAGTTCCTCCATCCCATTTATTGTTCAGTATGAAATTGTACAACTGTGGGTCACCTAATTCTAAATCTCTAAGCAATTGTTTGTAAGACAAGATTTTCACTATCACCCAGAACATACTACCACATCCCCTCTTTCATGGATTTTAAATCAGGACCTGAACTGTTGCCACCATTAGAAAACCTGATGCCTCTGGCTGTTTGTCGTTAACCCAAGTCATAGAAAACATGTAAGGATCTTCAGGAGTAGCAATGCCCTCATTTCTGGTTAGCTGACACTCTTTAACAAAATGGTTTTCAGATAAATCACAGTAGAAGATGGTAACTTTTAAATGTTGTGACTTGTTTCAGAACTCATAGAAGTGAAAACATTCATCTTCCCAAAACCTTGACAAGATACAGACCTGCTTCCCTTCAAAAGGTCAAGTACATAAAAGAGGCAAATGTTTTAAACTTTAGGAAGTCATGCATGGGATGTATATTCCATGTATATAATAATGGTTTCATATGGAAATTTAATTTTTGCTGAGGACATCTCGGAAGCACTAATTTTAGCATCCATTCTCTCCCATGCCCTCAGTCTAACGTCAGGCCCCCTTGTTCAACAAATCAGATCTCCAGGAGACTGCCAGCCACAGCAGGGTTTCTGGAAAACACAACATAGCTCATGATTCACTAGATCTTTGATGACATTAAGGAGAAGGAAACACAGTTCTCAGATGCTGTTATCAGAACCACGGGACCTGGACACACTCAGCCTCCTGGGAAGTCTGTCTCTTTCAGAAGATGAGGAGCTGTGAGATACACAGAGTGGATGTGATAGTCAATTTACAAAGGATAAGATCTTTTAGCTCTCCCTAGGGCCCTAACAACAGCCTTTGATGGTGTTGCATGATGTCCATAGCTATTTGGCAAACCAAATGTGATATAAAGAAGAAAAAGTGGAAGAAGAGAACTCATCTGGGTATAAGAATAGAGAACCAGCTGCAAATAGGGACTTGTGATTTTACATCACTCTGGGTACATTCCAAGATGACAACTTAAGGCTGTTTTAGATGGCACTACTCATTGGTGAAGACAGGCTCAATCTAACAGAGATAAACTTTCATGAAATGCTGTGTTGATATTTGGTGGACTCTTATTCCTTTCAAGTGAGCCTTTCTAACATCCGTTAGATGTTTCCAAGAGCACATGGACAGTTCTGGACTAGGGCAAAATGTCCAGCCAGGCATGGGACCCAGGAATTTTCTTCATGGAAGAAACAATTTTTTTAAAGTAATGTCATGGTTTTGGAGGTTGACTTAGAAGAGAATGTCCAGTCGCTAAATGGCGAGAGAAAATGAGAAATATTTTATTTCTTCAGGTGATAATGCTCCATATTAATACTATGATATAATTGATATTATCATGGTATAAAAACATTATGGCACTTCTAGGGGCTGACACCATATGTGACTACTGCTTTTGGGTTTGAAGAGAAATTCCTAAGTATATTTTGCTGTAGTTCTCTTTCACAAAGTGAACGATTGGGGTTTTCATAAAAGTTTTATCACACCAGTGCTGGAATCACACAAAGCTGTTCTCATGTAAGTCTTTCAAATTCAATTTCTCATTTCAAAAAAGACCTGAAATTGACATTCTGAAATGGCAGTGAGAGAAAGCTAATGGACCCTGTCACCAGCAAAACATTCATTTAACTGCTGATAATTATGAAAAAAAAAATTAAACTATCTGGAAATTGTTTTAAGGGCATACAGCAAAATGGAGAAACACTTAAGAATATCTGCATCTCAGTAATAACAGTGAGAGTCTATGGCATTTGAGACGTGACTCTCACCCATCTTCCTTTCCAGCTTGTTGTAGTGGAAGCTACTCTGCAGGTGTTTATGACTAAGAAAACCAGGCTAACTTTCCCCACTGGAACCCCAGTCTAGAGCTACAGTTTCTTTCTGAAAGGGGGGAACCACTCTCATATCTCATTTTGTGCAGCTTCATGACATAGAAACTGTATTTCAGGAAGGTACAGCCAGTTGTACTGGAGAGTCTTTCCTCTAACCAGACTCAACCTGTAGGACAGAAACTCCAACTTAGATGTAGAATATCAAGAATGCTGGGCTGTAACCCCTTAACCAAGGTTCAGTGCTAGAATAGGAAAACCAAGATACTGGGGCTACCATTCATGCCCAGTCCTCAACTTGTATAGTGGGGAGTTCACTCCGGAAGAGGTGGACAATTTTCTCTGTCCTCAGCCCCACTGCAGTGATGCAATGATTCTGTGGAGGGGGTGAGAAGGCCATAAGCAAAGAAGAGGGATTTATAAGAGCTCCTCAAGTGGAATGACTTCATTTTCATTTGGAACAGACTGTGCAGAAGTTCATGCTTAAGGTTTTATTGAAAATGATGGTGATCTTGGTGGTGAACTAGTAAGACATCAGTAGCAACAGGAAAAAGAGTAAACCAGCTGGAAATTTAACAGAGGGAACAAAGGAAGAGGTAGCCAAGAAAAACCCTCTGAGGATCTGAGAAAGCATCAAGCACCCTACCTTTCAGTGTGCCTCAGATTTAAGTGCTTTGGGTTGTGGAACAATTTATGTTACAGAGCATTGTTGAAACAGCTAGAAAACTGCTAGCAATTAATGTAGGCTAAGAGCTTAGTGTGATACCAATAGAGGCAGATGAGCCAGAAGCTTAATTAGGAGATCAAGGAAAGAGCCACTCAAGAGAGCTCAGCTAAAACCATAGTTATCCTTGGTTTTAAGAAAGACTCACATATTTCCAAAGATGCATACTCTGAGGAGCAGCATCAGAAGATAGTCTGTGAGAGGAAGATATTACTGAATCAGTCCAGCCAGCCTCCACACAAATAAACAGGAAGAAAACAAACCACAGCAACAACAGCAAACTCCAGGGAAGAACCTGTGCCCAGTTGCTACAATAGTTTATATAATATATCTAGTTTTCAATAACAACAACAACAAAAAATCATCACAAGCCATGCAAAGAAACAGTAAAATGTAATCTATACATACAGGAAAAAAAAAAAAAAAGGTCTACAACAGATATTGACTTTGAGAGGGCCCAGATGTTGGACTTAGGAGGCAAATACTTCAATGAAGCTATCATAAATATGTTCAAATAACTAAAGGAAAAACAATTTTTAAATAATTTAAGAATGTTATGTTGATATGTCTCATTAAATAGAGTGGTACAAAATAAAATCACCATGAAATACCACTTCACACTCACTCTGATGGATATGATGAAAAAGACAGATGATAACATATGTTGGTGAGGCTACAGAGAAATATTAACACTCGCAATTTGATTGTAGGAATACAAAATAGTGATGCCACTTAGCAGAACAGTTTGGCAGGTCCTCAAAATCTTAATCATACCCAGGAATTCTACTTCTAGGTATTTATCCAAGAGCGATGACAACATACAGACACAAGAAACTTGTACTTAAATGTACATAGCAGTACAGTTGAAGTATCCAAAAAGTGGAAATAATCCAAGTGTCTATCAACTGATGAGTGGATAAACAGAAATGGCACATGCATACACTGGAATTTCATTTGACAGTGGAAAGAATGAAGCCCTGATACATTATGAATGAAACTTAACAATATAATGTTAAGTGAAAGAAGTCATATTCTGGTGATGGTTACCAATTTTGTGAATATACTAAAAAACATTGAATTTTACACTTTAAAGGAGTAACTTGTATAGTATGTGAATTATATCTCAATATACCTATTTGAAAAATACCTGGGATTTTGTAAGATGTTGAGAGATGTGCTTTATGAATCAGGCCAGTGTACAGCTGCAGTGCCAGAAACCCAGGCTGTGACCTGGAATTGAGCACTTTACAGATGTGGGTCCATATTTATGCTGTATGATTTCAGTCTCCTCTACCTTTTCTAGGAAATTTGTTCCTCTTATATATTCCAGTTGTTCTGAAGTCTATCTCACTGGAACCTTCCTGACATGAAATGTGTCAGAATTGTTCTGGTTCACTTACATTTGTTTACTCATGGTGCTCAAGCTTGGTATGTTAACAAACTTTCCAAAAGTGGGATTTACCAGCTCTTGACAGCTCCTTTGGCCTGTAAATCATCTCAGCATGAATATAGTGTTCCTTGACCACTTGGTGTTCTATCCAGTTTGTGGATGAATTCAGTGAAACCAATATGCTCTGCTGTCCAAAGAGAAGTTTTTCCCCACCTGGAGATACTAGTCTCTGGCTCTGTGGTTTTATAATAGTGCTTTGTCAACAGTTTGTTCTATTCCCACCTCCTCCACAGGCCACAGCAGAGCTTTGCTCTTTGAATTCACCAGAAGTGGTGCTCCAAGTCACTTTCACATCTCATCTCCGGTAGTTTTTGGTTAAACCCCTTGACTATACAATCTGTGAATCACTGTGTGTATCCTGATTCAAAGATACCTTTCAGGGAAAGTGATCTGGGGCACGAGGTACTGGATCTCCAACACCCCACATTCCAAGAATTCCAGAACAAATATCATTGGATGTACAGGCACATTGTTAGAGATAAAATGTGTGCTGAGTCCTTGCTGAGCATTGTGATGTAAGTAAGAGTCATTGTATCTATTATTCTTGATCAGCTTGGAAATATTGAATAGTAGAGACTTAAATTGTTAAATTTTTGAGATTAGTCTAATACTTTTTCTAGAGTTATGTTATTGTAAGGAGTTATTTTTCTACTTTTTAATTTAAATCCTGAACTGACTTAGACATATATTTTCTGATTTTCTCAGAAATTCTACTGTTCATTTTCTCATTAAAATGATTCCATTTGCAATGGCTGCTGACCACCTGGACTTCATTTCTCTCAATATTATTGTTTAACATAATTTGTATAATAAAAATCACTATTATTATACAAGTAATTTATATAATTATATAATCCATTATTTATTTTATTTTACAAATAACTCACTTAACCTTAATACATTCCTAAAATCTTTCATCAAACCAGTTTCTGCCACACACAGTCTTCAGGACTTCTAGGAATTCACTGCACTGACATATTCTTAAACAGATTTCCCTGTTGCAGACAGAGTTGTAATAACCACTGATGAAATCCTGAAGAATGTTGATGTATTGAAATATGTTTTGAGAACCACATTTTTTATTTCAAATTTTATTGAAGAGCTTTTCAAACTCTGTGTTAACTATAAAATTGGTGACAACTTGATGGATGTTGTGCCATTATAAAAGTTTCTTTATGGAGTTATTAGAAACCCCTACTCTCGGTATGTCTTGAGCTTTTGTGGTTCTCAGTCTTATGCAAAGAGTGATCTGGGGATGCAGGCAACTTCATGATCAGTCCTGGACTCAGCAAAGATTGAATATGAATCAATAGCCATTAAAATGAAATTTACTCCTGTTATGATTAGAAGGAGCTCAGGTAGTCTAGACCTCCTGCCACTATGAATTTACATCTGGTAGGTTTTACGGGCACTGGAGATACTTTGGGGGTGGACCATAAACATCTTCCATGTTGAATAACTAGTTTCTGTTCACCTTTTCAGCTTCAAGCTTCAATAGAGGAGTGGAGCACTATCACAACTGCCAAAACTCCCCCTGGGATTAGAAATATCCTCTGGGGAGCTCTGTATATCTCCTAAGTCTAGGAGCTTAGGAAAGATGTATAGGAAAAAAAACCCAAAAACCAAAAACAGTAAAGAGGTGTGTTATAAGTTACACATCTTCCACCACCCGGGCCTTCCTGTTGTTCCCCAAACATGCCCACCAGGGTCCTATCTTGCTACTCTTGTATTTAGGGAGCCTTATTTGTACACAGAGTATCCTTTCTCACTTAAATTTTCATGTACATTTCTGCTGAATACCACATTTTTAGAGTCTCCACCTCCATTCTTGAGCAAATTAATCTAAAAACTTATTGACTTAAACTGTCTTGCTAAAACCTACTATCTGATGGCTCTATTGCACACAGAAAGACTCACCATCTGAGCTGTAGTTATGTACACTGCAGAATGACTGATTGATCTGGTCTTTCTCCAGCAAGGATGTGTGGGCCTTTTCCCGAGGAGCCCCCTACCAGCTGGGGTATGCTGCATCCAATCCCTTTTGAAAACACTTACAGAATGTGTCTGTCTGCTCATCAGACAGAATGTAATATCCCAACAGTTTTCATATTGTGCTTCAGAATAACAGGTTAGCCATCTCCCCGACCACCAAACACACCTGGGATTTTCCTTGAATGAAGAATTATGAAAGTTCAGACCTACATTTGCTGAAGTGTCCCCAGGCCAAGGTATTGGCATTAGATGCCTCCAACATCAGAGGTTTCTATCAGGGTCCTGGTCAAGAGCAAAGGAAGGTCTGTATCTGGGGAGAAGGAAGTTCAATTGCTAGCCAAACACAAAACTTCCCATAGAGGCAAGCAGATTGCTTATATTGGATATAGTCATCAGCCATTCATTTATTAAAAAAACTTTTTTGAAATATAATTGACTTACAATGTTGTGTTAGCTTCATATGTACAGCAAAGTGAATATATATATATGATTCTTTTCCATTAGAGGTTATTACAAGATATTGAGTATAGGTCCCTTTTCTATACAGTAGGTTCTTGTTGTTTATCTATTTTATATATGGTAGTGAATATATTTTAATCACAGGCTCCTCATTTATCTCTCCCCCCTTTCCCCTTTGGTACCCATAAGTTTGTTTTCTATGTCTGTGAGTCCATTTCTGTTTTGTAAATAAGTTCCTTTGTATAAAATGCTAAATTAGAATTGCCATATGCTCCAGCAATCCCACTCCTGGGCATATATCTGGAGAAAACTGTAATTCAAAAAAATAAATGCACCCTAATAGTCATAGTAGCACTATTTACTATAGCTATGACATGGAAGCAACATAAATGTCCATCGACAGAGGAATGGATAAAGAAGATGTGGTACATATGTACGATAGGATACTACTCAGCCCTAAAAAAGAATGAAATAATGCCATTTGCAGCAACATGGATGGCCCTAGAGATTATCATACTAAGTGAACTACGTCAGACAGAGAAAGACAAATATCACATGATATCATGGATCCATGTACTCACTAATTCATTTGTTTAATAAATATGTATCTTGAGTCTGTTATGCTTGGGGCAGGGGACTTAATGCTGGACAGCACACTAGCCCTGATTTCAAGAAGGCTGCAGTCCACTGGGGAGAGATTCCACCATCACACAAATAATTTTTCAACAACTATTACAGTAAGTGCTACGGAAGAATGTACACTGTGTTGTGAAATTGTTAACAAGGTCCCTAAGGAGGACTGGAGGCTCAGGATAACCTGTCTGAGGAAATGTCACTTACAAGGAGATTTGAGAGCTGGGGTAAGTCTGCTTTTCTTTTTGATTATAACTAAGTCTTGGCTTCATACTTTACTATTTGTTCATCTTTTTCACCTGCTGTTTACATGCTGACCACTGGCTGACATGCCATATGTGGGTACTATCCCTGTCCTGACATCAGCCAAGGCTACTCTGAAATCTGTGAGACAGCCACACAATTTTCTAGAAATAACTAAAAATTTTGTAATAGTAAGTGGAAACTATTTATGCATGAAATGAAACAAAAGTTAAAAATAATTGAAGTTACTAATATAAAGTTGAAGCACTAGCAGCACAAGTGATGAAAATTTAAAATATACTAGGATTTCCAGAGAGAGAAAGAGAAAAAAATAACAAATGGAAAGAAAATAATAATAATATAAAATGCCTGAGTTGACAAAAATAAACTTTTATTCTCTGATTAAGAAGTCATTCTGATTACAATGATATATTAGTGAAGAAATACACATGCATATTCTAAAGAGATCCCTACACGCCAATGAAAAAGATGAAACCTCAAAGCTTTTCTCATTGTTACTTTTTAAATAAATAATTCATTTTCACAATAAAGAGGATTTAAATATTATCAGACATGTCATTTGCTATAGTGGAAGTTAGAAAAGTTTAAACTGTATGTAGTTTTTGTTAGAAAATAAATGTTTTTCAGCAGTACACCAAGTGATGCCATCCTTCAGTCTTTTATTGAGAACCAAGAGAATTTTTGATATTTAAGATATGAAAAGATTCAGAAAATAGTATGTTCATGTTCTCTCTCTAAATAAGTTATTTTTAGGAAGTAATTTAACCAGAAATATTGAATCAGGGGAAAGGTTAAGATAGAGCAAGACTGAATGTGAAAGAAATAGTAATGAGAAAACAGACTGTGTAAAATATTGATATAGCAATTAATAAGAATGCAACTTGGGATTGTAATTCCAGTAATAATATTCTTAAAAATAAGGATACATTCCCAGAATTCTAAATTCCAAACTATCAGAAAGCCAAGGTTGGTATATCTGTGACATTAGAAGAAGAGTAAAGTACAACCACTCCAAAGGTTTCATCTAAGAATAAAGAGTAAACAGACAAGAAAAATACCTCAGTGTGAGAATATGGTTATTAGTTTTTATGCCTTATGAAAGAAATATCAGTTGAATGGTTACCCTTAGAGGAGTGGATTATCATTATCAGTGATCATTCATTATCATTAGGAGCAAACCATAATTATATTTCCCAATTAATGTGTGGGTTTGTGTGGGAGGGAAATAAAGGATGATGAGAACCCAAAACCTGCCAGAAAAATGGGAAAGAAAAAAATAGGAAAAGATTAAAACTGAAAGAATGAATACATATAAAATAGATGTTAGAAATTAAACTAAATAAACATATAAAATGCAAATATTACATCCATATAAAACTGTATAGTCATTTTTGATCTTAAAAATCCAGCTAAATTAGCAGAAATAAGCATATCATACTCCCAAAGAAAGGTAGAAGGAGGAAAAGGAGGAGGAGGAAGAAAAAGAAAAGGAGACTTGGAACAAGTTGACAAAGAAAATGTCAAACAGAAGAAAGTATTGTGTCAGTATTAATAACTATCAAATCACTTTAAATCAAATTATTTACAGGTGCAAATCTTCAAATGAGAAAAATAATGGTTATACAAAAATAAATATATAATAATAAAGATAATATATCCAGTAATAAAAAAAACAAAACTTATATACAGATAATTTAATAATAATAAGACTGTATAAAAAATTAGTAAACACTTTTTAGTTCAAAATGCATAACTAAATAACTCATTGATGGGTAGAGAGTACACCACATTCAGTAAAAGAGAGCTTAGTGTGCTTGGAGATTCTTCAGTAGAGAATATTAAAATTAAATTGTAGAGATTAAAATTTAACTAAAAATTAAGGAACATAAACGAAATGTGGGTAACCAACAACAAACATAGGAAATGTGTATTTAGGTTCTCAGAGAGAAGAAAGAGAATGGAAAACAAGCAACATTTAAAAACAAAGAAACCTAAAATACTTAAAAATTTCTAAGTTATATGAAAGCTATCAACCCACAGAGTCAAGAAATTCAGTGAACCCAAGTTGAATGACAAGAAAGTTAACCTCATATAGGCATATGAAAATTAAACATAAAACTCATAGATAAAGAGATAACTTGAAAGCAAGCAAAACAAATATATGATGTATATCCTTCAAGTAAATAATAATAAAAATGACAGCTGACTTCTGAACAGAAGCAATGGAATCCAGAAGACAAGTGAAAAAGATTTTGAAGTAGTGAAGGAAAAGAAATGGAAAATTACCAGACTATTATTCTACATCCAGCAGATTTCCTTCAAAACTAAAAGAGCAATGTAAATGTCTCAGACAAACTCTGCCAGCATACCTGCACTATTAGAAGCTCTAAAGGAAGTTCCTCAGCCTAAATACAAATGATCCAGATTGAAGCACAGAGGTGGCCTGAGTATCACCAGAAAGAATGCGATCATTGGCTCCTTGACTTGGTTTTGACACCAGAACACTTATGACAGGGATGGCATGACAGCAGTGGAAAATTATGGCATTGTTTCCTTTGGTTTACATGCTGCTTCTACTGGCAGAGCAAATTTATCTCTTGTTAAAACCAGTGATTTTTTTCTTTTTTATGTGCCACTTGCATTTTATTTTATTATTATTTTTTTAACATCTTTATTGGAGTATAATTGTTTTACAATGATGTGTTAGTTTCTGCTTTATAACAAAGTGTCAGTTATACATACACAAATATCCCCATATCTCTTCCCTCTTGCATCTCCCTCTCTCCCACCCTCCCTATCCCACCCCCTAGGTGGTCACAAAGCACTGAGCTGATCTTCCTGTGCTATGCATCTGCTTCCCACTAGCTATCAGTTTTACATTTGGTAGTGTATATATGTCCATACCACTCTCTCACTTTGTCTCAGCTTACCCTTCCCCCTCCCCGTGTCCTCAAGTCCATTCTCTAGTAGGTCTGCATCTTTATTCCTGTCTTGCTCCTAGAAAACCAGTGACATTTTTGACATGAAGTATCCTTTAAAAAGTTCCAGCTAAGAGCTTCCCTGGTGGTGCAGTGGTTGAGAGTCTGCTTGCCGATGCAAGGGACACGGGTTCGTGCCCCGGTCCGGGAAGATCCCACATGCCATGGAGCGGCTGGGCCCGTGAGCCATGGCCGCTGAGCCTGCGCATCCAGAGCCTGTTGTTCTGCAACAGGAGAGGCCACAACAGTGAGAGGCCCGTGTACCGCCAAAAAAAAAAAAGTTCCAGCTAATAAATATGAAAAGAATGACAGAAGTAAAAATTTATTTCATAAGTGCTGTTTAAAGTATTGATTGGAGACAGTGATTATGGATTGTTGATAAAATCTTTGGGTGAATGAATAAGGGGTAACTTTCTGCTATGGACAGAACTGTGCCAACCCCTACCCTCCCTGCAAACACATATGCTGAAACCCTAACCTCTAGCATGTTTGTATTTGGAGATACTTCCTCTAAGGAAGCAATTAAGATTAAGTGAGGGTGTAAGGATGGGGCCCTAATCTGATAGGGTTACTGTCCTTATAAGAAGAAACACCAGAAGCTGTCTGTCTCTCTTTTTGTCTTTCTCTGCACACCAAGGAAAGACTATGTGAGGACACAGTGAGAAGGGTGACATCTGCAAGCCAGGAAGAGAGTTCTCACCAGAAACCAAATCATCCAGAGCCTTGATATTGGACTTCTAGCCTCAGAACTGTGAGAAAAAACAAATTTCTAACACACCGTTGTAAAGCAATTATACCCCAATAAAGATGTTAAAAAAATAAATAAATAAAAAATAAGTGGAAAAAACCCCCAAAAAACAAAAAACAAATTTCTATTGTTTAGGTCACTCAGTATATGTTATTTTGTTGTGCTAGCTTGAACAGACTACTACACTGGGCATTTGTGTAATGCCCCCTCCCTCAAATGAAGACTATACAATGAAGGGACTGAGCTATCATTCTAACTCGGTGGTTAACATTAATATTACATGTCTCTTGATGTGATTCAACATCAATAATTCAACATCACCTATGTTTTGTCCTATAAAAACAACACAACTTTAAGCATTTAGATACAATTTCCAGTTCATGGAAATACAGGGAATGAAGATCAAATTACTGGACCCCAAGAGGAAGCAGAAACAAATTAAAATTGTGGCTCTTTCTGTAGGCACCAAGCTAAGCCTCTTTAATAATCAGTGTTTTTTATTATTTTTTTAAGGGCTCTGCTATATTTTTTTAAAGAAATGACTAATGGGAAATAACAAATGTAAAGCTCGTCCTAGATTCTGACAATTTAGATTGAAAGAGCACTTTTAAGTTCAATTAGGAAAATTTAAACAGAATCTGGGTTTTGAAAGTAAAAGATTAACCCTGAAAAAAGAAAACAAGAACTTTAATGAGAGCATGCACTATAAGGTCTTGTTTTGATTAAAATATGTGTGTGTGTGTGTGTGTGTGTGCGTGTGTGTGTGTGTGTATGTGTGTGTGTGTACATAGGAAAAGTCCTAGATGGTTAGTTACAAGAAGATTTAAAAGGTTAGTGATGATCTCTGGATGATGAGGGAATGGCTTTTCAATGTGTTTAATTTTGCTTGTCTGTGTTTTCTAGTTTCCTACAATATACATGTACAACACGTATAAAGGTAAATGCTGTTAGAAATCAGCTCCTTGAGGAGCACACTCTATCACTAGCTACCAATCAGTGACCTCCCTTTATTTTACTAAAAAATGAAATCCCTAAATTACTGTGTTTCTCTTGACCCTGACTTCTAGCATATTCCTTGATGAATTCAACATTTGTAATAATGGCCCATATACACAGGGCCTCTGAATTTTGTGATCTTTTCTTTTCATCCATCTCACTTTAGCCACTCCCTCTAAGAGTAGTATTTGTGACGTTGTCAATCCCACTAATGCACCACCTCTGAAATTTTGATTCAAATATCCCATTCTGATTTAAGCATCTTCCTATGTAAATCATCACACTGAGGACGTTTCCCCATGAATGAGATCTCCTTTCAGTGACCCAACCTGTTTTTCTTATTTTCACCCCCCATCATATTCTCAACTCTATTCTCGGGGATATATCATTATCACATCCTCTTAAAAAGACCTTTATTTTCCTTGACACTTTCTTTTTTTTGGTCACACTCATCTGTAGAAAGCCGAAACCTCAAAAACCCAACTATTCTCCATGTTCAAAAGCAGCGATACATGTCTAGAGAAAAACGCTTGACCACACTTACTGGTATCACCTTAAATTCATGACCACAGTTCTCAAACTGGCTCTTAGATCTCTTCCAATTTTGATTACACTTTAGTAGGTTTGCTTTCCTGCTCTCCTAAACAACAATTTCCTCCTTCTCAACATTTTAATAAAAGATCTCCCTCTCAGCTGATGACCTTTCCTCACTTGTGCTTGGAAACGTAGGTGCACCCAGACTGACTTCCGCCATTAAACACACCAGCCGACCCACACTGTGTTGCCACTCCGCCCTCCGACTTCCAAGGATGGATGAAGTGTCTCTGGGCCCATCAGTGGTAAATCCCTCCAGTGGCTCATTTTTGCCCTTAGAGTGAAATCCAAACTCCTCAGCATGGCTCCTGCCTGCCTCTTTCTTGTCCTGTTGTATAACGTTCAACAGGCTCCACTCACGTCACCATCAGCATCAGCATCTTTTTTGTTTTTGTCACGGGGCCCTTGTGTTTGCTGCTTCTCCAACTGGAAAGCTCTACTACAGGTCCTCGCAAGGTTGTTTCCTTTTCAGACCAGGCAAGACATAGCTCAAGTGTCACCATCTCAGAGAGACCTTCCCAAACAGTTCAAACATGATTAGCTGCCCCTGGGACATTCTCTCATATATTTTTTTTCTCTGCCTATGTTCTCCTTCCTTCCTTCCTTCCTTCCTTCCTTCCTTCCTTCCTTCCTCCTTCCTTCCCTCTTTCCTTATGGAGTGCAAGCATAGTCCATTTAGCTTTATCAGAACTAAGAGTGATGGGGATGAGAGGAGAAAGGGAGATTTTAATATATGTCTGCATAATTGATCTCCCGGAAGACAACATACTAAGTGCTGTGTGAGCATCATCATCTCATGCACTTTCACCAGAATGGAAAATCAGCTTTTAACCTCTTTTTATTCATTTTGTTGGGAAAATGTCTTGTTATTAAATTGTCTTTTATTTATTTACTATTAATTTAAAAAAAACATTAAATATGACGTGCAACTTTAAAACTAAATTCTAAGTTCTGTCTCATATTTTTGTGAGTAAATAAAATGTATGCTGATCACATTCATGCACTCTGCTATGTGTCCATAACTCCAAAAGTAATAGGAAGACTTCTAAGAAGTACTTTTATCCACTTCCTCCTTTGAATCAGGATTCTACATTAGGTATACACCTAATTCCATATCTCAGATCCTGCATGGAGTTTTTGAACCAGTGAATGTTGTTAATATGGTGTGTGGGAATAACCTGGGAGAGCTTGTCTCCCAGGAGCAGGAGAAAATGGAACACAAGGCTGCTGCAGTGAGTTCAGATCTAGTCTTGTTCTGGTGCTCCCCAGGACACTAAAGCAAGGAGAAAATGGCAACACTAACAGTTTAGGTACAGCACTAGAGATGAGAGCATACACACTTCTGAAGCGTCAGAGGAAAATAGCTCTTTCCTAGAAGTCAAGTTGATAGTTACATTTTCTGACTTTGACCTCAAGTAGGTTACTTAACCTCTTGGTAATAGGAATGTTTCTATAGAGGCAAAGTATTTTCAGTACCTTACTTTATTTGCCTAATCGCTCCTTCCTATTGCATGATTCTTATTATCAGAGAGTCCATTTTATTGTCTTATTTATTTTTGTAAACTCCTCGGCATTCAACTTGTGACATAGATAGATACATAGATAGATACATAGATGCTTAAAAATA
>NW_020173927.1:4403641-4404210 GCF_003031525.2 Neophocaena asiaeorientalis asiaeorientalis
GAGGCCCGCGTAAAAAAAAAAAAAAAAAAAAAAAAAATATATATATATGTATATGTGTGTGTGTGTGTATGTGTGTATAGGAGGTGCTCAGAAATAAAAGACAAGAGGAAGGAAGGAAGAAAGAAAGGGGGAACAGATAGGAGGGTGAAAGGGAGGGAGAGAAGAAGGGAGAAAAAGATAAAAATAATGTCTATCCAGTAATTACAAAGAAGGTTTTCTGGAATATCCTTTTTTTCACTTGCTTTTCTTCTTTTATTTAAGTATAATTGCTGTACAATATTATATAAGTCATCAGTGTACAATATTATTTTATACAGAGTAGCTTGTACCTCTTAATCCCCTACCCTTCCTTGCCCCTCCCCCCTTCCCTCTCCACACTGGTAACCACTAGTTTGTTCTCTATATCTGTGAGTCTTCTTCTCTTTTGTTATAAAAATATGGAACACATCACAAATTTGCATGTCCTCTTTGCACGGGGGCCATGCTAATCTTCCAATTTTAATGTATGTACTGCAGAAGCGAGCACTGGAATATTCTTTTTTTTTTTTTTTTTTTTTTTTTCGCGGGCC
>NW_020173927.1:4404527-4579907 GCF_003031525.2 Neophocaena asiaeorientalis asiaeorientalis
GCACAGGCTCCGGATGCGCAGGCTCAACGCCCATGGCTCACGGGCCCAGCCGCTCGCGGCATGTGGGATCTTCCCGGACCGGGGCACGAACCAGTGTCCCCCTCATCGGCAGGCGGACTCCCAACCACTGCGCCACCAGGGAAGCCCTGGAATATTCTTAATACTTATCAAACCTAAAGCTCAATTATTGCTCTTTATTAAATAATTTATTTTAACACATTTAGACACTAGAGAGCTTATGTATAATAAAGCACTTCAAATGTATGAAGAAATTCCAACTGAACTATTACTAAATAAAAATACAAAGATGGACAATTCATAAGCAATGAATTTTTTCTTTTAGCTAACTTGGTAGAATAAAAGGGCATTTTTATGAAATACCTATATTTATGTTGATGTGCATATCAGTCTATGAGTACTTTTATTGTTACTAGGATTAGGAGTTTATTTTTAGTAGTTCTTATGTCAACTTGGTAGTATAGTTACTATTATTGACCATTTAAAAATTTTCCTCATTTTTATTGTCAGTTCCAAATTGTTTAGGAGCAAAAAAAAATAGTCTGAAGTGTGATTTGCTCCTAAACCCACAGAAATCCATGATATGGAAGGGTTTTCTTAGATCCAACAGGCGTGGCATTTGATGACGTGAAAGTGCTTAGTAAATTTGGGGACTGCACATCTCTGGGTTCAGGAGTCAAGGAAGCTTCCTGCAGAAGCATGAGTTTCAGAGTTCGAGAAGCGAACGCCACCTTGAAAGTGGTTAATAATACACTAACTTATAAGCTGAGTGTAAGAAATGCCTATGTAAAATATAATGGGGTCTTTTTTCTCTCCATTGGTATATATTTAAAAATCTTTAAAAATATTCTAGGAAGAAAGTGGGTGTTACATTCCTTCCTGTGTGCTTTAAAAAAGGACTTTCCACTTGCTCATCTCTAGAAGGTCATCTCAGAGATGTACATGCCGGGCCTTCATTAGGTCTCCTCTTGCATTCATATTTAACTTTCTTTCATTCTGTGGCCTTTATTAGCTGAGCTCCTGGAGCTTGTATCACATTTTAAACAGCAACACTGGGAGGATGTAAATGCAGAATAATGTATCAGGACTCAAATTTGCATGGTCAAATGTCAAAAAAATTAGACCTTCCCCAGAACCATGTCAAGAGGAATAACATAAGTGGGCAAACTCAACAGCAGGCATGCCATTATCATTTAGCGAAAGCTGTCATCACTGCCAGCAAGTGGAAGCAGTGGTCATTAGCTGGAGCTCTGCCGGGGGACGTTGCAATTCTTCCTTTTCCTTTTTTTTTTTAAAGATTTATATTTTTTCCCCATCATCTGACAGTATTTCACAGAACGCCACAGTGCGATGTTGCCTCCCTGACAGGAAAGTCAAGAGGTGGGGGAGGGCTCCTTTGGAGTCGGGGGAGTGGAGGGCTAAGGAGAAAAATCCATAATCGTCCACTGTCAGCTGGAGGGTGCTGGAATTGCATTACCTATTGGATAAATACTCATTAAGAGTAATCACTTTATTTCAGCTCTGTAATGACATTAACAAGCTTGGAATACAGGGAATTACATGAGTCAGAACAAATAATTGAATATTCTACTGTGGAGGGAACACAGCACAAGTCGGCCTTCATGTCATGCCATCTCTGAAGCTAGCACAGCATGCAATTAGATAATAAGCTTAAACAGCATTAAATTGGCACTGCTCATACCACCACTGAGAAAAAAGAAGTATTAATTGTTCAACTCTCACCTGCTTGTAATTTCATGCAATGCAAATACCAGCAAGTCTGCCCTATTTTGATTTAAATGGACTTATACAAAGGATTTAAACAAACCAATAAAAATGGAATATAAAGAGAACCTGAGATAATGAAAAGTGAAAACAGATGCTGATTACAAACCATGTTCAGTGGGGAAGGGTTCCTCTTTGAATGGGAGGTGGACGAAAATTTGGCTACATTTTAAAATGTACAGTTACCATAATAATGTGACAGGTGTCCTAGATATTTTTTTCTCAATATTTCTAGCCGGCGATTTCCTTTCAACATTATTTTACAATCTCCTGAATATGTGCGCTGAGATGGGATTCATACAGTTCAGTGCAATCAGCACAGCTGGGTAGATAGGCATTGATGATGATATAGATACAGATATCGCTATAGAAACAGATATAAACAGAGATACAGACATGATTAATGTCGGTGCATCATTAATCGTGGAGAATGTTAAAGGTACGTAAAGCTTTCAAACAGAACAGGATGATTTTGTGTTGTGACAAACAAGAAAAGGTGGTCAAAAGCAGGTAAACCACGTGAGACCCTTTCCTAACTGGTTTGACGTATTAGCAAGCTAGGACCCTGAGAGAAGAGAAAGCTGCCTTTTTGACATCCCATCCCAGTGCCACAGGAGTGTCATTTAGTGTGCTGTATCCATAAGCATGAGTTAACCTAATGTGATGCATCAAATTACACAAGCTGTTAGAGAATGCCAAGGAGAACCCAGAATGATGCTGCTTCTTCTGGCTCCACACAGAGAAAGGTGCCTTCCTCTCCCAGGGTGGCTGCCCAGATCAGAGCAGATTGAGATGAGCCGTGAGAGCCTGGATGCTCGGGGGATAGCAATTTGGGAAGTATCAGTTTACAGTCAATTCTACCACCATTCCAAATCTGTGTAGTTATTCAGACGAGCCAATCAGCACCGGATATTTGATAGGCAAACTCAATAATCATTTATAATCTTGACAGGTTAAGGGTCTCTAAGGTAAAGCTTAATATACACAGTGGGTTTGAAAATAAGAGAAAACAAATAAAGGAATCTCTATATTCTTGAGCAAATATCTTTTCTTTCTCTAGTCCTACAATCTTCCAATCAGGGATTTTCTTTATCATTCCCAGCCTCACAGGACACACAAAACCATTTTGAATCTATTTTTCTAAGTAGACCACCATACAGCCTTCACCTCAGTACTTGCCTATAACTCATGTGGGTGTTTGAAAGTTATTCTTTAATAAAGGCAAGGGGGAAAAAGAAACTAGGTCCTACTTTAGGACAATTTAGAATGTGTCAATAAATTCAAGATTGAGAACTAAAATAGAAATTTGAGTATTTATCATGTCTGTCCTATAAAATAAATTGAAACTCTTAGAAGAAAGATTATCCACTAGCCCAATCTTTCTGAGGGAATAACATCTAGCATACTGCATTGTGTAGCAGGTACCCAATTCATCTTAAAAAAATACAGGAAAAGGACATACTGCAAGTAAAAATCTGGAATTAAAGTCAGCATTAGCAGAATGCTGTCTCTCTCTCTCTTCCTCCTTCCTTGTTTTTCTTCTCTCTCCATCCTTTTCCCTCTTTTTCATGCCCTCTTTCTCTCTCTCATTATATCAATAAAATGATTCTAGTTTCAGTCTACTTATAATGAGAGGCAGTTATACTGGATCTTAGCTTTCATAAAATATGTACTAGTTATACAAAGAACTATCTTAATTACTCTTTGGTAAAAAATAATGTATATACTGATGATTCTCTATCTATCTTATCATGTGCTAGGCACTGTAGGGGATATCTTCAAGTATGTACATTTCTATTGGGTCCAAAATCATGTATGAGACAATTAAGAAAGGATACAAACAAAATTAAGAGTTACATTGTATAACAGGATAATCCAAAATTAATTCACAGAAGAGATCTATTTATGTAGTCATTCAATAAATATTGATTGATTATGTGATGTATGCCAGGCACTACGTTGTTTAAAACACAAAGACGTGCCCAGTTTCCTCAAGGAACTGTATTTCCTTGGAGCAGACAAGCATGCACAATGTGATGGAGAATGTGATTCTCACTATAACTTTTTAGTGCAAAGGTATTTATTGGGAAGAAATGTTCTTGTCAAGATGAAATCAAGAGAGACATGGCTTTTGGCAGTGAAGTCCTGTGGGAAGTGTGGCAAACAAAGGACACAAGTGTGACCCCTGCTAGGGAGATGGAAAATGTCAAGTGCCCTCCAAGTGACCCTTCCCCATGACCATCCCATTTAACTTCCAGATTCCAGATCTTTGTAGAGCTGTTAAACTCACTGCAGGCAGACTGGAGAAGAGGATGCTGGAGGAGTTCTGTTATTTTATTTTATTTTTTTCATTGAAACAGACAGGACCATGGTGTTGTGTACATGCAGAAACTTGGGAAAGAAAGGATGACTCATATGGTGGGGACTTTCAGGAAGGGGGAGAAGGCTTTGGCTGATCCTGCAAAGGAATTTTAGCTCTCTCAATCTTGGTTTGATCCTTGCTGAAGAAATTTCATCTGACCTGAGCCTTAGAAAGAGGTAAACTGAGATAGATTGTTTCATGCAGATAGATAGCTTGTGCAAACCAAGAAGGCATAGGAGAACATATCTTCCCCTGCAGTATTGTTACAAGATAAAGTTCATTAGGGTAAGTACCATGAATGAGGCTGATTTTTAGGTCATGAGAATGGGATTATAAATTTTCTTAAAGGTAATGAAGAACTATGGAGAATATACCTAGGAAAGGAATATCTCAAGGCCCACAACAAACAAAAATGAATGCAGTATTCCTATAATACAATGTATAAATGGGCAATGACTGGGAATAAGAAATTTATAAGAAGGGAAACCTGAAATGTCCAAGGTTTTCCACCATTACAATGTCACACAAAAGAGTTTCACAGCTCTAAAAATCCTATGTTTCACCTGTTTATCCCTATCCACAATCCAGACCTGTGGCAACTGCTTATCTTTGTACTGTCTCTACAGTTTTGCTTTTTCTTGTTGCTGAGTAATATTATATGGTATGGATGTATCACACTTTGTTTGAAGGTTATATTGTTTGCTTCCAGTTTCTGAAGATTAAGAATAAATTTGCTACCAAAGTTCTTTTGCTGGATACACACACACACACACACACACACACACACACACAATAATTTTCAACTCCATTGGATAAGTACTTAGGAGCACAATTGCTGAATCACATGGTAAGACAACATTTAGCTTAGTAAGAATCTGAGAAACTATCTTCCACGATGGCAATGCCATTTTGTAATACTTGTAGCAGTAAATGTGAGTTCCTATCAGTCTGCATCCTTTCCAGCAGTTGGTATTACAGATTTTGAGTTTATTTTGTTGTTGTTGTTTTGGTTTTATTTTAGCCATTTTAATAGATGTGTAATGACATCTCATCATTGTTTTAATTTTCACTTCTTTAAAAACATATGATGTTGAATGTCTTTTCATCTACTTATTTGCCATGTGTGTATCTTCTTTGGTAAGGTGTCTGCTCAGACCTTTCACACATTTTTAACTGGATTGTCTTCTTATTGTTGAGTTTAAGACTTCTTTGTATATTTTGAATAAAATCCTCTAACAGATATGGATTTTGAAATATCTTCTGCCAGGCTGTGTCTTGTTTTTTATGTTTGTTTGTTTGTTTTTTTGTCTCTTAATAGTAACTTTCACAGAGCATAATTTTTATTTTCATAAAGTCCAACTTTTTCATTTATCTTTTCATAGATCATGCTTTTGGTGTCGTGTCTAAATACTCCTCACCAAACACAGACTGCTTAGATCTTTTCCTATGTTTTCTTTCAGAAGTTTTACAGTTTTTCATTTTACATTTGGTCTATAATGCATTTTGAGTTAGATTTGGTGAAAGGTGTAAATTCTGTGCCTGGACTCATTCCTTCCTCCTTCCCTCCCTCCCTCCTTCCCTCTCTCTCTTTCTTTCTTTCTTTCTTTCTTTCTTTCTTTCTTTCTTTCTTCACAAATGGTTGTCCAATTTTTCTAAAACCATTTGTGGAAAGATTATCTTTGTTGATTGAATTACCTTTGTTCCTTTCCAAAGGTAGACATTGGTATCTATAATGTCTCAGCTTTCACCAATTCCAAGCTGCTGTGATTACTGTAGATTTTTTGTAAGTCATGAAGTTAGGTAATGCCAATCCCTTAACCGTTCTTTTTCTTAATTATTCTGTTGGCTATTCTGGGTCTTTTGACTTTCTATGTAAACTTTAGAATTAGTTTAGCATGAAATACTGTGAACTAGCTTCCCGGGATTTTATTTGGGATTGTGTTGAACATATATATCAAGTTAAGAAGAACTGACTACAAAAAATGTTGAGTCATCCTACCTGTGAACCTGGATTATTTCTCCACTTATTTAAATCTTTGACTTTCTCTTATTTTTTTTCATCCAAACTTCATAGTTTTGTGGATATAGACTCTGTACATATTTCATCAAATTTATATGTATTATATTTTGTGATGATGGTATTATGATTTTGATTTCAACCTCCAATTGGTATAATTGATATGTAGAAAAACAATTGTTTTGTTTATTAACATTGTAGAAAACCTGTACCCTGTAGTCCTTTTGATAATCCTTGTGATAATTAGTTTCAAGAGTTTTGCTGTTATTATTTTTGTTGTTGCAGTTGTTAATTCTCGGGGATTTTTTAACTAGACCCACATGGAACAAACCAGCTTTATTCCTTTATTCCCAGTCTGTAAACCTTTCATGCACTTTCCTTTGATTGCATTAGATAGTGCCTCCAGTGTAACGTTGAGTAGCAGTAGTGAGAGCAAACATTCTTGCTTTGATCCTGATCTTAAGAGGAGAGCATCTTGTTTTTCATCATTAAATATCATGTTAACTCTAGGACTTTTGTCTGTTTTTGAATGTTCATTATCAAGTTGAGAAAATTTGCCTCTATTTCTAGTTTCCTGAGAGTTATAAATAAATAAGTTTGGATTTTGTCAAGTGCTTTTCCCTCACCTATTAATGTAATCATATAACTTTTCTTTCTTAGGCTCCTGATGGATTACATTAATTGATTTTCAAAGGTTGAACCAGCCTTGCATACCTGGAATAAATCTCTCTTTTCCATGGTATATACTTATTTTTATAAATCATTGCATTTAATTTGCTAATATTTTGTTGACGTTTTTATACCTATGTTTATTAGAGATATCAGTCTGTAGTTTTCCTTTTTGTAATTCTTTATAAGGTTTTGACATTAAGATAATGGTGATCTGATGGAAGGAGCTATAAAGTGTCCCCTTTGTTTCTATTTTTGGAAGGAGTTTTAGAGAATTAGTATGATTTCTACATTAAATTTTAGCAGAATTCACAAGTGAAACATTTAGGACATGTTGGTTTCTTTTTTTGGAACATTATTAACTATTGATCACTTCCTTTTATAGATATAGTTCTATTCATATTATCCTTTTATCCTGTATACATTTTGATGGTTTATGATCTTTCAAGTTATTGGCCCAAATAAAATGTCAAATTTGTGGACATAGAGTTTTTCCTAATTTTCATTTATTATTTTACTATCCATCAGATCAATAGTGATGATCCCTCTTTAGTTTTCATATTAATAAATCATTTCATCTCTTTTTTCATGCTTAGACTGGATACAGTTTCATTAATTTTATTGATCTTTCCAAAGAATCAGTTTGGTTTTCTTGATTTGTTCCATTGGTTTCCTGTTTACAATTTAATTTATTTATGTTTTAATTTTTATTGCTTTTTTTTCTTAATTTAAGTTTAAATTGCTTTTCTTTCTTTGGTTTAGTAAGGTAGAAGTTTAGCCTATTGATTCCACAAATTGTCCCATATATATGCATGCAATGCTGTAAATTTCTCTCTAAACACTGTTTTCGCATCACAAAAATTTTGGTAAGTTTCTTACTTGTTTTCATCTAATTCAAACATCTTACGTGTTTCAAAGGTTGGAAATATTTTTAAAAGTCTCAAGACTTTTCTTTGTCTCGAGTGTTATTTACACATGTTGTATTTAATCTCCAAAACTGTTAGTGGTTGTGCTAGAATTTGCAATACACATTTACCACTAATCTACATCTACTTTCAAGTAACACTTTATTGTTTCACAGATAGTATAGGTAACAGAGAAGTGAGTATTCAAAATTCCTCCCTCTCAATGTTATAAGTAAATAACATTTCTGTCATCCATTACACTCATCCATATGCTATAATCACCCAGTACATTTTTGCTATTATTACTTTAAACAGATCAATTTAGATCAATTAAGAATAAGAAAAAAGAAAAAAATATATTTTGCCTAAATTTATTCCTTTTTTGATGCACTTCCTTTCTTTATGTAGATCTAACTTACTGGCCTAAATAATTTTCCTTCTCTCTGAAGAACTTCTTTAAACATTTCTTGTAAGGCAGCTCTGTTAGCTCCAAAATCCCTTAGGTTTGTTCCTTCCTATGAAAGTGTTTCTTTCTGCTTCAACTTTGTTTTTCTTTCTTTTTTTTTTCTTTTTTTTTAACATCTTTATTGGAGTATAATTGCTTTGCAATGGTGTGTTAGTTTCTGCTTTATAACAAAGTGAATCAGCTATATATCTATATATCCCCATATCTCCTCCCCCTTGTGTCTCCCTCCCATCCTCCCTATCCCACCCCTCTAGGTAGTCACACTTTGAACAGTAATTTTACTGTGTGCAGAATTATCATTGGTTGAAGCTTTTCATTTACCACTTTAAACATTTTACTCTATGCTTCTTGTTTGCATAATTTCTGATGAGATATCTCATGTAATTCTTACCCTTATTCCACTATAGGTAAGGTGTTTCTTTCTTCTGGCTTATTCTAAGATTTTCTCTTTGCCTTTATTCTTTTGCATTGTGAGTAGTGATAGACATTTTTTTTTTTTTTTTTGTATTTACCCTGCTTGGTGTTCTTTGAGCTTCCTAGCTCTGTGACTTTGTGTCTGTCATTAATGTTGGATATCTTTCAGCCATTATTACTTCAAACATTACTTCTGTTCCTTGTTTCTTTTCTTTGTCTGTTATTCCCATTTGGCATGTGTTACACTTTTCGTAATTGCCCCAAACTTCTTGAATATTATGTTCCATCTTGTTCATTCCCTTTTCTCTTCGTATTTCAGTTTCAGAAGTTCCTGTTGACTTATTTTCAAACTGATTGGTCCTTATTGTCCTTCCTGTCTCTCCTGGGTCACACATTGCTCCTTCTATGTGTCCATTCTGAGACTTCTGTGTACTTTACTTCTAAGGATGTGTATTTGGGATTCTCTTGGGAGGAGAAAACTTGGGTTACTGGGCAAAGTTACCTTCAGGTTCAGGAGGCAAAATGTCTGTCATTTAATGTGGACTTGACCCGGGTGTAGGAGTATAAGAGCACAGGTGCTTTGGCTCAAGAATAGACAAACTCAGAGGCACAATTTACACTTTAGAGCTCCCTGAAGATTGAAACTAAGAATGAAAGGACACTACTGTTTAACTTCTTCCTCTTCCCTCTCTGACTTCCACAGTTTCTCACTGTGTTTTCATGGAGCAATTCCTTAATCAATCACTTGCACATGAATCCTGATTTCAGGGTCTGCTTCTGGGGAGTACAACTTAAGCCATTGGTCCAGCAATCTCTTATTATTTCATTAAAGATTTGATATTTTTAAGGTTTATTTTTTTCTTTATTATGTTGTCTAGCTTCTGATTTACCTTCAGCAGGAAGCTGGGGACAAATTGCCTAGTCCACTCGGAGCAAAGTCGAAGTCTGCATTCTCAGTTTGGTGCCGTTATCTGAATATCAATGCCTTGAGTGCGGTGAGCAGCTCTCCGTTTGCTCAGGATCATTCTGTCCTGGTTTTACTACTGAAGGTCCTGTGTCCAGAGAAACCCTGCAGTTCTGGGCAAACAGGGTCAGTTGGCTATCTTAACCAACTTGAAAAAATTCCTCTTGGTAGGGCAATTGGGAGCAGTGCCTGTTCTGTGCCATCTCAGACTTTTTCTTTCCTTTACATATTTTAACTCCAACTGTGTTCTTTATCTTGCCTCAGTCTTTGTGGTAAGAATGTCTCCACTGCCTCTTTACTTTCTGTCTCTCCCAATGTCTCTTCTAAGTTATCTCAATGCCATTCCTACTAGTGAAACCTGAAACATCTCTCTCCTATAATAAAATGGATTTTACTTCTTACCCACTCTACTCAACAAAATCTTCTAGACTTGGAATGGAAACAGGGCAGATCTGGAGATCTATGATGCTGGTTTAGTGCCCTGTCACTGGAGCACTAGCTATCATTGTGGCTCTGTTTTAAACAAAGTTGCCTTATCTCTCTCCCTTTTTAATTCTATGTTCCTGGGAGAGAGTAACTGATTGGTCAGCATGTATTGCTTGTTTATCCTAGATGGATGTACTCTGGCAAGGGGGTGGAGCTATATGACACAGACATGAGTGGACAGAGGGCGTTTAATTCAATTATCTAAGAGTGATCCTTAGATAAAGGAGATCATTGTGAGTCAGGAAGTATACGTACAACATCTGTTAGGTCAGTGGTCCTCAAAGCATGGTCCCCAGACCACAGCATCATCAGCACTACCTGGGAATGTATAACAAATGCAAATTATTGAGCCCTATTCTAGAACTACTAGATCAGAAACTCAGAGCTGGGTTCAAATAAGCCCTTCTGGTGATCTTATTGCATAGTAAATTTGATTTTTTAATTTTCTTTTTATTTTGGCCACTCTGTGTGTCATGTGGGATCTTAGCTCCCAGACCAGGGATTGAACCTGCAGTGGAAGTGCATAGTCTTAACCACTGGACCACCAGGGAAATCTGATGCATGGTAAATTTGAAAGCTCATCTTCCAGAGGACACCCTTGACTTTGTAACCCTGCTTTTATCATACTCTAATTTAGTTTTTCATAAAATAAGAAGAGATGATTGAACAATTTTTCTCAATAATGAGGAATAAAAAAGTATAACCCCATTCCTTGTGATGATAGTGATCACCCCTCAGGCAGCAAGTGTCTTCCTGGAGAGTAGTACACAACAACAGCGTGAGCCTAGGAATGACAAACAGCGCCATTCCAGAATTCCATGAGGCTGGCTGCTCCTGGAAGGTTTGGTGTATGAAAAAAAAACAAAAAACTAAATTGGATCCCATGGTCCAGAGCTCCCTTCTACACCTGCGTGTCATGAAGTGTGTTCCCTGATCAGATTCTGTCCTGTGTGGGATTCTATGCTTGCAGAGTGGGGCTGATTGAGGCTTTGCTGGCTGGAAAGAAAAACTCACTCCTGTAATAGTTATTTCTGTGAGGACAAACCCTTGGTTGTTGCTGAATGGTCCAGTGGAGTCTCTTTACCAAACCACGTAGTGGCTGGTTGGTCTCCTCAAGGAATAGTGTCATATGGGGGAGGCTTAATATTGGTCCTTTTTACCTTGAATATGAATCTTTGGTAAGTGCTACCCCATGCTGTGTCCATGTGTACCTTCAAGCCAACAATCATTCATTCTGTACACGTACCTATTATGCAAATTCCCTGTTGGCCAATGATGATGGCTACTTAATGTTGACTGGCTATTTTGTCTATTTGGTTGTTCAATGCTTCTTCCTTAATGGTCCCCTTCCAGTGGGCATTAGCATGTAATACAAATATCGTCACACATTGTACTCACTCCTATATATGCATCTAGTTCCTTTAATCAGAGTTATTTGCCTGTAATATTCCAGTCCTTTTTTCTTCAGGTCCCTATCCAACTGGCCAGACCATTGACAATTGTCTAGAAATACGTGTACATTCTCACATTGGTCCACTTCTCTTTCCCCACAAAGTGGATGGCCAGGTACATCATCATGACCAGTTATGCCCACTGGGGAGATTTTCTTTCTCTGCTGGCTGTTATGGACATCCCAGAATGTCAGTAGTGGAGCTGTCATTCATTTTCAGCTTGCATCCATATCCCAAGCCAGCCTATCCTTCAGCTGATCATATGAGACCACCTCTAGGGTTGTAAGAAGGAGTTGGAGATGGGTGATGCTGCAATCATAGTGGGTGGTAGTTGGTTCTGGGATACCTGGTCATGCAGCTCCCTTGTGCCTTCTGGTCTTGCTTTACTTGATCATGGATATTCAGTTCCCATCTTACAACAGATTGTTACAACATCTATATGGTTTTGTAGCTTGGTGGGGGTGACAGAACGCTGTTCATAAGGTGCAGGCTGGATTTATGGTCTTTCTGCCCCACGTTCAATTGTTCTATCTACCAGAACCCAGGAACATAGTAGGAACTCTTTCTCAAGAGGTGTATCATTCTCCATTGTGATGCTGCAGCTTTGCTCTGGAACCTCATGTCCATTTATTGTGATTCTTCCAGTGGGACTTTCCATAAACTTCACCTTCATTTTTCCCCACTGCTGATGCCTCTAACTCATAGTATCTGCTGCATCATAGGGTCCAAATGGAAGGACTGCTTGGTCTGAAGCCTGACCTTCTAAAGATGCCATTTCTGATCTGGGCACCACTCAAAGCTGTCAACCTTCTATGTCACCCAGTATAAGGGTTTGCCATTCATCGTTCTTCTTTGTAATAGGGCATGAAAGATAACATCAATTTCTGTTACTTTGGAGGGGCTATCCTGGCATACCTCTGCACATTGAACCCCTTAAGTTTTATCGAAGTGGCATCTCCCTAAATCTCCAGAGTCTATTTCTCACACTCTGGAATGCATGTGCATTACCAAGGTCTCCAGCATAACAGGCATTTCTTGTTCACTGCCCTTTGTACTATGTCATCCATGCAATGGACCAATGTAAGGTCCTTCAGGTATTCCACTGTTCTGAGGCCCATGAAACTGAGCACCACGTCTATAGTGGTGGTCCTTTCCCCTCCTGACCTTCCTCTGTTCCATCTGCTGTCTGGTCAGAGGCTGACTTTGGAGGCATTTAATAGAATGAGAGAGCTTGGAGTTACACCTGCGCTGAGCCCTGTTGGTCATTCTTATCCAATTGTGCTGGAGATATGAAGTTCCTATTGTCATCTAGTCTCAGGAATCCAGGAGCTTCTGTCTCAGGTAAGCGACCTGTCTCTTAGGGTTGTGCTCCACCTTGACTCAACTAATCAAATTTTCTGACCCCCATGACCACTCCTGACTCCTTCCCTAGAAGTCTCTGTATGTATTTTAACCCCCACCAATTTCCCCATTTTCAATAATATTTTCTTATACTCAGAGAAATCAAAGAAGCTCACAACTGGCTGTGTCCCTCAGTCTCTGAACCTCAGTCTCTGAACCTCAGTTTCTGCTTCTGTGGAATAGGAGTAATAACTGTATTGTTAAAACATGTAAATGAGTTTGAATGCATGTTATAATCTGTAAACTCTAAACTCGGGATTATCATTATCAGCAGAAGAGAATAAAGACTCTTATTATGAAGCACTATGAACACTGCAAACTAGCCTGTTTGTTTTCCCTTTATTATTCCAGTTTTGTAATGTTTGTGAGAGGGAACGGGAGACCCTACAAATACCTGGGTCTGTTCATGAAGGAGTGTCTACATGGGGCAGTTTGTAAAGTCCCCAGGCATGTAAGCACCTGGTGGATGATGGCTGCCCATCATGACGGTGTTGAGGAGCTGAGCCCAGGCACCTGGACAGCAGGCGTGATCTCTGACTCTAGACCACCTGTCAAAGCACCTGGGTGTGGACATCACTCAGCGTCGCCCACCCCCTTCACTCTCAGAAGCAGGGTCAGAACCCCCTTCTGTGCCTCCCCACAGCCTCTCTGCCCTCCATCCTTCCTGAGTCTCATCCACACTGACCCTTTTCCCACCCTGCTCTGGCTCTGGCCGTGCCCTCTATTCACTTTATCCTGCTCTCCTGAAGCTCATCTCTTCTGCTTCTCAAGAGCCAGTTTGAAAGAAAACAAAAATAAAGCATTTTTACCTGGTAAAACCTCTTCACATTTCTGCCCTAACAGTCTAATTCTTCTCCAGGCCTGAATGAATTGAAGAAGGGTCAGGAATTATGGAAAAGAAAGCTGGAAGATTACTATTGTAAAAGCTTAAGACTTCACAAAATGCACACATGAAGATGATGACTGTGAGAATAAACTGTGTACCAAAATTGAGCTTATCCTGGGTGATTCAGCCATGGCCCTTGTTTGCTAAGGTGTGCTCTCAGAGCCAGCGTCTGTCCCTGACTCTGACATCCAACACATACATTGTGATACATGATAAGCTACTCAGGGGGTTTCTATTTCCCAATTTTTATTGTCATTCCCCCTTTTTATCTTATTTTCCACCTGAATGAAGACCGCAGCCTAGGAACCCATGGTATTATGAGCAAATGCCTTTATGAGAGAGTAAAGATGGGAGAGATATCTAGCTTTAGTTCCTTCAGCTTCCCCACCTCTGCATAGATCCCTTCACTGCTAATAGACTTGAAGGGGCTAAGAAAGGAACTTCCCTGGCAGTCCAGTGGTTAAGACTCTGCATTCCCAATGCAGGGCACATGGATTCGATCCCTGGTTGGGGAACTAAGATCCCTCATGCTGCACCGCACGGCCAAAAAAAAAATAAAATAAAAGGATCTAGGAGAGCTGTATATTATAGTCGTTATCAGTCATTGGAGGGTTACTTTTTCTTTGTTCAAGGACACTTACTGGTCACCTAAAGATTGACTTTTTAATACAACCTTGGCTATTTAGTCACATATTATCAGTTTAACCCCTCCATCAACTCCCCCTCTATTTTATAGCTACTTTACATAAAGCACACACATCCTACTCTTTCCATATCTTCAAGTCATGAACAGGCTGCTACCCTCATGGAGAAGCCACAACAGGTCCTGGGTGAGGGTTGGCATTTTCATGTAAATGGCAAGTTTTATATCAATGTCAGATTAGCTATGCAGTTGTTTAAACACTGAAACCTTCTGACCAGTTGACAAGACAGGATTCCCATGAAGAAGGTGACATTTCTGAGGTATCCGTACCTCCAAGGTTTTGATGTATTAGTTGAGATTTCCTGATGGCTCGTGATACAGACACTCTTGTAAGTATTTTAAAAATAATAAAAGGCACATTTTTTCTTGCTCTATATTTTTCACTTCAAAATTATTCTGCTACTAAATTACCTATTCAGTATTAGCACTAAAGGTTTAGGCTAAGGGAAGCAGAAGCCACTGTGACAACGTGCCGGCAGCAGAGCAGGGGTTGTGCATGTGAAGATGTCTGTGCAGCCAGGACATCCTCGGAGCCAAACCAGGCTCCTGTCTGCAGTGTTGCTCACTAGGAACGTGACTGTATACCTGCAGGGGTGCTGCACCCAGAGCACAGTACACCCGCAGAGGTGCTGCACCCAGAGCACAGTACACCCGCAGAGGTGCTGCACCCAGAGCACAGTACTCCTGCAGTGCATACAAAGGACACTCCAGGCATTGCAGACAGAGATTTCATAGTCCATCACTATGACTCACTCGCTGGGCGCTAGGAGCAGTCCCTCTCTATTAGTCTCCTTATATCTTTGTTCTTCCTTTTCTCTACCCTATGTTTTAGACATAAAGTGTCTGCTAAAGTGGGTGAAGTTATACAATGATTCCTTGTACTTGCAGGAATAGTCAGAGCTCAGGTCAGTGGGGCACAGCCAACTCCTACCCATACCCAGACCCTGCTCCTCTTCGCCAAGTCCTGATGGATATGTGTCCTTGGTTGAGTCATTTTCACGTGTTGTTACTTTCCCCAAACCACTGGAAACACTCATTCCCTGAGTTCTAGCAATAATAATAATGATAACATTGATAATAGGACTGCTTCCCAAGTTGCCCCAATTCCCCCTTTCCTTCACTTATAACCCAGGGGAATTTTGAGCAATAAAATTTCTAAAAAATGGCTATATTTATATTTTTCTTGCTCAGAAACATTAACAGAAGCTTACTGCCTACCAGATAATTCTAAAGCTCTTATCCTTGTAATCAATGCTCTCCATGGTTATTCCTCCACTAAGTTTTCATAATTGACACCCAGTTCTCCTCTGTATTCATTCAGTTAAAGTCATACGGTATGTGTGTCCCCAAACATGGCCCCAGGTTTCCTTCCCATCTCCATCCCACCTCCAATTCTTTCTGGCTAAATCCTACACATGCTGCAGAACCCAGATCAAACAACATCATCTTCTTGAAGCACTTCCACTCTTGTCGGAAAGGAGATATTCCCTTCTTCATAAATGTTATAATTTACTCATAAACTGAGCATAGAGATGATGCTTTTCTTTGTCTCTGCATGCCTATGACTCACCACATAGTACTTTGTGCCCAGAAGAAAGAGTCAATGAGAACAATTGGTATTTTTAAGGGATTGAAGGGTAAGAGAGGAAAATACATCCACTGCCTGCCCAAAGGCTTTACTTTTATCACATCTAAACTAATTTACCTGAGGATCAGAGGGCACCATTAGGTTCACGGATTTCTATTTTGGCTTTTAGGGTTAAGTGAACATGAGTACTTATAGCGTGTGCATTTGAACAGCTCCAATATGGACAGTGGCTGAAAGGCTGCTGGTTGAGGCAGCAAGGTTGTGCATACCAGAGGGGTGAGAATTCTCTTTTACAAAGTAAAAGTTTAGGTTTTAAATAAGATATGCAATGCATGAAAATCTAGATACACAACTAAGTCATACCAGCTACAACGTTAATTAAAATGTATATGAAAATACTAGAATTAAGTTAGGAATCAGTAGAGAAACAATTTAAGCTCCTCTGTATTTTAGCTTGAGTGATCATTCAGGCAAATATTCTGAACCTGCTTTGAAAGTCATTCTGAATAAATTGTGTTCTGATAATTATTTGCCTTGAGTACCAAGTTTCCTCCCTTAAATCGACACAAGGTGAAGACTTCAAACTCAAAGAAGAGGAGAAAATTGATTAACATGGACCTCAATCCCTAAGCCATCTTGTTGTTTATGATATTTTTTCTAGCTTTGTGTCAGTGGAATGTGAAGAGGAAAAGCCTGCCTAACTTAATGGGGACTCTGTAAAAAGGAAAAAAAATGTCAAATTCAGTTTGTAAAATACTCAGAGATTGGGTAGTCTAATATAAACAAAGGTGCTATTATAGACTACATTAGGATTTTAATCTAAGGAAATTTAAAACATATTTCAGAGTGAGTGTTGCAGTTTCTGTATGACTGCAAGACTTTTACTTGTCAATATAAAATATATTTCAGAATATGTGGTAAGACAAGGAAATGCATCATAATGATTTTTTATCTCATGTGCTAGTTACCAGCCCCTTCTCCATAAGGGCCAGTGGAAGTCAGTGGTGCCCAGGAGAAAGCCAACAATGCCTTGACTTAAGTATATTTGCACATACAAAGAGATTATTTAAACATTAGTAGATGGTAAACTATTAAAGTTCCTTCGAAGATCATAATATGAAGTGTCATTTGGAACAAAGTTAAAAATACTTTTTCTTTGGGGAAGGATGGGGAGTTTGGGATTAGCAGATACAAACTATTATATACAGGATGGATAAAAGACAAGGTCCTACTGCATAGCACAGGCAACTATGTTCAATATCCTGTGATAAACCACAATGGAAAATAATATGAAAAAGACTGTATATAGATGTATAACTGAATCACATTGCTGTACAGCAGAAATTAACACAACATTGTAAATCAACTATAGTTCAATAAAATAACTTTTTAAAAGAGAGAGATTATATTGTGTAAGACACTGCATTTCTCAGTCATAAACCAGTGTCATTTTGGTGACACCAGGGACAAAAAGAGACCAATGTGAGACAATTAGGTTAGGTTCTAAAATGATTGGTGACCATGGACTGGTTCTTTAATTTCCTTCTTCTCACAAAATTCCAACCCACCTTCCTGGACAGGTGAGCATAGACAGTGTTAGATCCAATTTACTTTGGATTTTCAAATCAGGAGGGATATTTGGTTCTCTCCATCAGATTAAAAAGAGAAGACTCTCCCTGTGGGGATTTGTTTAATTGAAGAGAGAGTCATAACATAAATAATCACAACATTGATTAACTATAATTGTAGTAATTTTATTCAATCTGGGAACATCTGCAAAACATACTTAGTTCCACAGGGCCCATCACCTGTGTCATATTTAGCCAAGTGTAAAGTTGAGTTGCAAGTTTCAATTATTAAACTTGTGGAGGTGCTTGTGCAAAACTCTTGCTAATCAATTGTAATTCATTTTTACTCATTTATTGATCACCGACTACAGTTTAATTCTCTAAACTAATACTCTCTAATCGTTTGCATCTATTACACTAATGGTCTTACCCAGATGCTAGGAGCTGCGGTAACCCAAAGACATGATATATATTAGGTGGCTGACACGCCAAGCCCTGCTCCAATAGAAAACAATGAAGTAGAAAAATATATAACAATAAAGTCAGCTGTAGTAGTTTGGCTAGTGAGGGAACAGCTGAAAAGAATGGCTGAAGTAAATCTATTTTTTTAAATGATGCCATTTTCAGACTGTCTGTAAGGATACCTACTGGACAACTGGTTGAAGGTTCACATGGATGAGATGGCAGGAGTCGCCACATGTGTTGTCTGTATGCATTGTGTACCCTTTAATACATAGCTCTGTGTTCTTGTTGATTTCTATCTTTACCACCATGGTTTGTGTTCAGTTCTGAAATGTCACTGTTTTTCACCTTGCTGACCATATGACAGATACTAGTTAGATGTTCACGAACCTCCTGGACCCACAGGGATGCTTTGTTTCCCAGACATCCTTTCAGTCAGTTTGGGGCCGTGGGTGGCTTCAGCTCACTCTCTGCCCTCTGTTCACAGATTAGAAGAGATACAGCCTGAGAGGACACAGCTGCACCATGGGAGGATTCGCACATGTGGAGCCACTGCTTGGAAGAGATTACCCAGGGTATCCATTCAGTCTGCCCAGGTTCTGAATGAAAAGCAAGCCTGTTAAGTTTGCTCACTAAGTTTTTGCTTCTACCTGACTCACACAGAAATCAGCAAGTCTTATGACAAGGCAGTAAACAACGTGGCCCTGGGTTGTGGGCAGTGAGGCAGCCGCTGGGGTCTGGGAGATAGGGCAGTTCCAGGGATGGCATGAAACGTGGAGCACTGTCAGGTGTGCACTGGGTAGCCTTTGTCCGTTTGCTTGTTTGTTCATTGTTCTGTATGTGTAACTCCTCCATCATTCTGCTCATTAGAATGGGCTTTCCCATATTTCACTCACTTGGTTAGAAAATCTACAATGGAGATGATTAAAAAACACCACTAGAAATATGGTTTCTCTTCCAGCTTCGGCTCCTCAGCTGACCTGTAATGTGTGGTAAGACCCAAGCGGAAGTTTCCTCTGCCCTGGGCCGTATGGTTCATACTGGATGACACAGTAAAAATACAACTTGAGGGTTTAAAATTTGCCAAAGTAAAAAGGAGATTTGATTTAGGGAAAAAGTAATCTACGTGCTCTCTGATGCACTAGACCATCCTTCATCAGAGTTCATGGGCAAAGACCACTGACGTTAAAATGACATTGAAATAGATGGAATTGTTGGGATTGTTTCGTGCAACACAACTGTTTGACATGACTCACTTGTTTTAAACCTCCCCACCTTATATTACACTGTATTAGGTTGTATTCCCACATCTTTTAAAAATTGTATTGGAAAACCTCCTTAGGTAGATACAAAGACACATTACTATGATAAAATATTTCATGCTAAGGAATATTTGGCCAATAATACTGGCTGTGTTTTCATTCTTAGGTTAAGTGGCATTGAAAAATCTTTTCTTACAAACCAATGATTTTAATACTTTTGTTGATATTTTTAGTAAATATCAATTTTAGGGTACATTCTATCTAATAACTTATTGCATGGATAAATGAACCAGAGAGAAACTGAGCTGCTGCAATGAAGCTGTGTAGAGGGCCTGTGGAGACTTCAGTGTGAACACTCCTTAACTAAGGTCACCCATCACCCAATAAACTGTTCAAGGGGTCCTGAGTGCAGGACTGGCAAGTGTGGACCTTCAATCAGCATTTTATTTTAATACTTCTTGATTTCAAATTAATGCGACTGTTTCTCTCTAGTGCTAGATCCACACACAGAATTGGTCACTTTTGGTTTTATACCAATCATTGTAATCACGAGTGATGTTCTAATCTGTTGGCACCACATCATCTGGCCAAACAAGCTTCTACTTGCAGAAATGCAATGATGATCTCTCTAGTATCAGAATTTCTCTATCTTCAACTCATGTATAATTCTCTAAATGTGTCTTGCTACCAAAAGTTAAAGATATTATTTTATCAGTCTTTGAGATAAAGCTGAGCTGAAAGCGAACATTTGCGTCTATAAGGGAATACCCAGCCTTCACACATTTCTTAACCAAAACAGTGTAGGCTACACCAGCTAAATGGCGCTGTACGTGGTCCACACTTGCAATATGCATATTGTCCAATAACACTCCTAACTGTATCAACAAAACAACACAGCATCTATCAGCCAGACTTTAAACCATCATGAGGCATTCACACTGCAGCTCCCTGTCAATCTCCTCGTCGGCTTTCCCTCAATTCGGTGTATCTGTATTCCATATGCAAATTCTCCAGTGAATGATTTTCCTGTTTTGTAAGCTAGACTGCACCTGTAACATGTGGGATTGAGTTAAAAATGACAAGCAGACAAGCACAGGCACATTATCTTGACAAACTCAGCCTCCGAAAATTACCTTGGGCCTGAATTATTAAAATAACAAGGAATGTTTCACTCAGCTGTGCAGAAATGATCCTAATTGTCCACTTTAGCTAAATCCTTTCAGTCTCTGAGATCGGTCAATTTACACTGGTGGCTTGCAAATTCCTCAACTCCCATTAGAGGAAAGAAGAACAGCAGTCCAATGCACCCTCATTTATTTTAATAGCCTGCCAAGCAGACATGAAAATGTTAAAGTTGGAAGGCTATAACATGACAGGATCCTGACTTGTCAGAGCCACGTTATAATCCAGTTAAAACACTTTCTTTTTCCCTTTCATGTCTTCTCAGGTAAGTGGGGAACTAATTGTCAAATTACTAATTTTGTTGGCATTAATATCAATACTAAGACAAGAGGAGCATGAACTGTTGAGTGAGAGGTTTTTCTTCTACACCCTCTGCTGCTGATGGGGGAATTACCCTGGAATCAAGTAAAGAATTAAATTTGTATGATCCATTTGCTATTTGCTACTAACCCATTCCTGCTAGCCCTGTGTGCTAATCCTGTCAGGTGAACAGGATGCTTTGACATCATCTGGCATGTGTTTGTGGTTCCTAGTGTGCAGGGCATTGCAATGATGAATCAAATTAAGCATTTACTCTGTGCTACATTTCATACAAGTACACAATGCAGCGTGAATGTGTAGAAGCTAAGAGACTTGCTATTCAAAGTCCTTAAAGGTAAAGAACTTTCAATCTGGTCATAGATTTTGTTATCAACATTTAGAATGTGTATGTTGTCCTGGAAAAACATTAATATCAGCACCATTCACTCTCAAACGTGTCCTGTTTTGATGGTAAATTAGATGATTACCCTAGTTACCAATAATACACTAAAATGTGGGCTAAGTCATATGGCATCGCCTAAAACATACTTTTTGAAGTAGTTGGTGAAGAGTGTTCACACATGCGGGAGACAGTGGGGAGACAAGGTCTGTGCTAAAAGCCAGGTTGTTTGGTAGGAAGGTGAAAAGGAACCAGAAGGAGGAAGTGGCTGGAAGGTCAGGCTGTAACCATTCTGCTTTGACAAGCAAAGCAAAGGAAAATGTTTTCCAAAGCTTGAGGTTTTGGGTGCTGTCTACACATTGGGTTTTGCTCTTGGAAAATGGTGGGTCTTCAGCTGTGGAATCCAGGTCTATTTTATACTCAATTTTTACAATACTTAACAAAGGAAAGAGAAGAAAAACAACACTATAAACAAAATGGGCTTTATTTTATGAATGACAAAACTCAGAACATACCTCTGTTTGAGTCTCCAGTGAAAGCTATTTGTGAACTTCAGTTGCTTTGTGACCATTGATTTTCCAGTATAGCAAATTCTTCAGTTAATAGAGTAAAGCCTTTGTTTTGCACTATTGGCATCAACTGTGGCAGTTAAAGTGTGGGATGCCACAGATTCTGGGATATGGGAAATGTAAAGGAACAACATTGCTAATTCATCAATATTTACATTTCCTATAGTAGACTTAATTTTTCTATTTTTTTCTCAGCAATTTTAAGGTAAAATCCATTCAGAACCATTGTAGATCACAACATCTTTCCTAGTTTTCCCTGGGAGGAATCTGATTATTTGTTTTGATGCCTTTCATTTAAAGAATCAAATAAAATTAACTTTTCCTTTATAAAAAGTTCATTTCTTTCCTACACCTGTTTTTTAAAATTAAACTTCTCAGGAGTTCAGACAACTATGAGTTTGTGTTTAGCCTTAATTTTCACATTCACTGGTGCAATTAGCAGCTAGGTATTTCAGGTGAGCTTAGACACCTATGTCAGATATAAAACAATTATTGCTTCTTTGTTGCACTGTGAATATGCTCAACAGCTCCGTTGCAGAATAAAACAACAACAATAAGAACAACAAAAAAAAAACCCCGTGGTTTCCTTTCCTGAAATGGAAATATCATTAAGCACAGAACTGTGCTTAACAAAGAGATTTATTTGTCAAGGTGCCCAGTGGAAACCTGTGACACTGGGAGTCCATGGGTCATGAACGCCATGTGTGGAATGGAAATCCAGAAGGACAGCAGTACCTCGAAGCAGACAGTGTAAACTGATGACCCAAGATCTGATCGCTGAAAACCAGGAGAAAACCAATACTTTAGTTTTGAAAGTGTAACAAACACTGCTTTCTATTACACTTAAAATTCAAACCCCAAGGGGGAGAAGCCAAGGCGACAATACACAGTATCTACTGAGTACATCAAGTGGGGCTGTGGAGCCCAGTCTTCTCGTTAGGGTCAGGGAGTTCAGTATTTCCTTTTTGACTTGTTTCTCAAGCCCATCTGTGTGGTTTGGAGATGAAGGAGACAGTGTGCTGGTCATGGATTTTCAACTAGCTCGAGTATGCCGTCCAGCTCCCATGCAAGCACCATTTTGCAAAAGAGGCATGAAATAAATGAGCCGTTCAGTGGAGTAAGGGTTTCCTTCCTGACTTTCTAACGTCCCAACTTCAGGCTTCACCCCAGACCTCTTCTTGCTCTTCCCTGAGTACCATTCGGACGCACAGGCTGAGCATCCCCCACCAACACGCCCTCCCTTGGCTGGTGTGCAGAGCTGGATTTCCAACTGGGCATCCCTGTCTTGGTCATCCATCAGCATCTCATCACCCACCTTTCTAAACCCAACCTGCTCCTCCACATGAGTCCTTATTAATTAATGGTATTTCCATTTCAAGCAAAAATCTGCAGGTTTCAATTGTTTGAGTCAATGTGGCCTCAGAACTGTCTCCCAGCCCCTCTCCTTTCTTTTCCCTTTATCACCATTTTTTCCTGGTTTACTTACCAGTCTCACCCGGACCCTCATTTTTTAACCTGGAAAACATGATCATCTTGTCAATACCTTGTTTAAAATCCCTGATGGGCTCTGTGTTACCTACAGCAGTAACATTCCAAAGGGGTCTGTAAGTTATGCCTCTCAGGCATGGCCTTGGACCTTCTTTGAAGAGAGAATATTCGGGGAGCATCTAGAGCCACATGGAAAGTGTCCTAACCTCAAATCTGCTACATGGTTTCTCATGGAATCTTGTAGTGTTTACTTGAACGAAGGCCCCACTGATGGAGCAAAGATAGTCTTTCAACAAGTGATGCTGGAACAACTGTACATCCAATTGAAAAAAAAAATGAATCTAGAGACACAGACCTTACACCCTTCACAAAAATAAACACAAAATAAATCATAGACTTAGATGTAAAATGCAAAACTATAGCACTCCTAAAAGTTAACATAGGTGACACTTAGATGACCTTGGATATGGTCATGGCTTTCTAGATACAACTCAGTCATGATCCATGAAGGAAATATTTGATAAGCTGGACTTTATTAAATTATATTAAAATTACAAACTTCTGCTCTGGGAAAGACAATTCCAAGAGAATGAAGAGATATGCCACAGACTGGGAGAAAATATTTACAAGGACACTTTTGATAAAGGACTATTATATAAAATATACAAAGAAAACTGAAAACTCAACAATAAGAATATAAACAACCTGATTTAAAAATGGGCCAAAGACCTGAACAGACACCTTGTCAAATAAGATACACAGATGGAAATAAGCAGACAAAATTATTCTCCATATTGTATGTCATCTTGGAAATACAAACATTAAAAATTGAACAGTGAGATAGCACTGTATACCTATTAGAATTCCAGAACTGACAACACCAAATTCTGGCAGGGATGTGAAGCAACAGGAACTCTCATTTATTGCTGGAGGGGCTGCAAAATGGTACAGACACTTTGGACGACAGTCTAGCAGTTTCTTATAAAACTAAACTTATTCTTACCATACATTCCATCAATCATGCTCTTTGGTATTTACGCAAAGGAGTTGAAAACTTATGTCCACACAAAAACCTTCACAGAGATGTTACTTTATTTATAACTTTATTCATAACTGCCAAAACTTGGAAGCAACCATGATGTCCTTCAGTAGGTGAATGCATAAACTATGGTACATTCAAACAATAGAATACTATTCAGTGCTAAAAATAAATGAGTTATCAAGCCATGAAAAGTCATGGAGGAAACTTAAATGTGTATTACTAAGGGAAAGAAGCCAATATGAAAAGGATGCATCCTAGATAATTTCAACTGTATGACATTCTTAAAAAGGCAAGACTATGGAGATAGTAAAAAGATCAGGGATTGCCAGGGGTAGAGCAGTGTGGGAGAAATCTATGGGCAGAGCAGAGGATTGTTAGGCAGTGAAAATACCCTATGTGATACTACAACGATAGATATAACACATTTGTCTAAACTCAAATAATATACAAAGCCAAGAGAGAACAGCATTGTAAGCAGTGGACTTTGGGTGACAATCAAGCGTCCATGTAGGATCATTGATTGTAACAAATGTACTGTTCTAGTGTAGGATGTTGATAATGGGGGACACGGTGCATGTACTGGGACAGGAGGTACATGCAGAATATGTACGTTCCTCTTGATTTGGCTGTGCACCTAAAACCGCTCTAAAAATAAAAACCAAGTCAAAATAAGGGCTCATAGTTTAACAAAGAAGAAAAAAAAAAAGATTGTTTGCAAACCCAATGAACCACTACATAAAATCCAACTTAACATTCACTGGATCTTTGAGTGCTCTCTCCAGACTCTCTTCCATCACTGTTTCAGGCAGAATCTAGGGTGTGATCACATGCCTTTCCAGGAGTTCTCTTTCATATCTCGTGGTGCTGTGCCTGCTGCTTGCTCTGCGTGGAAGACCCTCACTCTCTTATCCAAATGGAGCACCTTTTGAGATCCTGCTCAATCTCTTCTTTGTGAAGCTTTTCCTGACCCTGCCTTCCTCTCTGCTACATAGTGATTAGACCAACAGTTAGTTCATACTGCCAGTTTAGTGTGATTTTTGTCCATCTGTCTCCCTGCACACAAAAATTAATGGCATCAAGGTAAGGGGCATGTTTCAGTCATGCCTGCATCTCAGTAGGAGTAAAATGGAAACATTATCATATTGTTAACTGTAAGGAAAATAATGATATAAACAGAGACACAGAAATTCAAAGAGGGTAGTTTCTCGGCCACCAAGTTTATTAAACCACTTCCAATGCTATGTTATTACCAGATGTCCTAAAACTCTCTCAGTGGAATGATTTATTTAGACCTTAATATGTGCTTTGTTTGCAGTGGAGTTTTCTCTAAAACCCTTCCCACCTCAATCCACACACACAGGGATGGCACTGCCCTGGCTCTCTCTTTCCACTTTCATCACAAAATGGAAGCCCAAGCCTTGGGCCAGTGACCAGTTTCAGGCTGGGGAGGAACACTGTTTACTCCTGTGTTCTCTTCCACAGAAACTGAGATGTTTACTTGTTAATTTGTTTGCTTGTTAGCATTAGGCTTTGTAGGAAAAACACCTTTAGAATTAACATGTGGGAAGGGAAGTTTTCTCAGTCAAGTAAATTAATCAATATTTAATGGCATTTTTAGAAGCAGTATTTGTCTATGATAATGTTGAAAGGTTTGTAACTTGGAAATTAAAACACCATGGCTGTGAGTTTTTGAAGAGCATTTAACCTTACATGTGAGATGGATCTTGGGTAGAGGAAGATGAAGTCAAGGAACTATAGATATTTTTAGAAAACAGAGTGCCAGCAGGAAAATAAGAGATGCATATATCAGGACCTGTTGAAGGCAAATCCATGTTCCCAGGGATAAGAAGTGGAACAGGAAGGAATGATGGGACAGTCATGATGTGGTGGTTTCAGGGTCACCACTGTCCACAGTGAGGAGGTTCACTACAGAGCAAAGCATCCAGCTGTTCCTAGCCATGCACCACACTTCATGCTTTAAAATTATCTGTGCTACTGGAGATCAAATTGAAAGATGGCTGCTTTATCCAGTCTGCCACTCCTCAGGTTCCAAGACCACACTGTGTATGGTACTGACAAGCATCCTTCTGGAGACAAGCCTAAAGACAGTGCCTCCCTTTACTGTGTTTCCTGCTGAATCAGGAGGACGCCACACAGGGACCACTCCCAAGAGTGTGGAAATTCACCGTTTCTGGTACTCCTTTGAGTAATCAGGCAGAGGACTGCATCCTCCAACAGAATGCAAATTAATTGAGGAACTGGTCTTTTTTACAGCAGAAGCACAATGTACAAGGGTTGTGAAAGTGAGAGTATTGGTTGGTGTGGGCTGCCATAACTAAACGCTGCAGACTGGGCAGCCTACGCAACAGAAATTTACTTTCTCCTGGTTTCAGAGGCTGGAAGTCCGAGATCAGAATGCCAACATAGTTGGATTCTGGTGATAGCTTTCTTCCTGGCTTGCAGATGGCCACCTTCTCACTGTGTCCTCAAGTGGTCAAGAGGAACATCCAAGTCTCTGCTGTCTCGTCTTATGAGGGCACTAATCCCATCATGGGATCCATCCTAACGACCTCATCTAAACTTAATTACTTTCCAAAGGCCCCATATCCAAATACTATCACATAATGGGCTAGAGCTTCAAAGTATTATTTTTGAGGGGATACAATTCATTGCAAAAAACAATTAACATGGAGTCCAACATAAACAGGTACCAGGCAGGCATCTCTGACAGCTGATCACACTTAAGGGTAAGATTCATGAAAAAAAACATAAAATATTTGGACATTTCCTTACGTAGAGTTTTATGGATCAGATAATAGTAGAAAGGAAAACTTAAGGAGAATAACACTAAGCATCTGCCTTCCTTAGAAATGTGGCTGAGAGACATGTCCAGAGGGATGACAACTCCTCCTCTCTCACTCTGTGTATGTGTGTGTGTGTGTCTTTCTCTTTCTCAGGCCAACCATAGCATAAGTGCTGAATTCAGGTTGTAAAATTGCTTCTATATAATTATTTAGCTTTACTTTAACTATTTATTTAGTGTAAGTAATCTGCTCACCATCAAGTTAGGATGTATAGAATTGATCACATTTTGCATAATGACCTTAAAGAGTTGTATTGGAACACTGCTAAACCATCACCAACTTCAAACACTGAATTTATTCAGCAAATCTTTCTTGAGCACCACTGTTTCAATGCTAAGATTCAGGAACAGAACAGACAAAAATTTCTTCTCCCTTAGTATTTATTCTTAAGTTACAAGTAAAGGGGACTTCTATGTAACATCCAAAATTATATCAAAATTCATACAGGTAGGGACTTAAGTGCCATCCAAGATAGAGTAGCAGGGAATGGATTTTACTTCTCCCAAAACAATAAAAAATGGACAAAGTATATAAAACACTGGTTTTCAAGACACAGGACAACAGCTTACTCTTCAGATAGAGAACAAGGGAAGGACGCTCTTTCCCACCACTTCTATGCAAACTTTTTCTGGAAGTCTTAACTACTATAATAAGATAGAAAAAGAAAAATATGTATATATATATACAGAGAAACAAATCTCTATTTATAGGTGACATGATTATCTATGGAGGAAAACCCAAACAATCAACAACAACAACAAAAAACCCTTCCTGGTACTAGTAAGAAAGTAAGGAAAGGCCACAGAATATGACATTATTGTATAAAATGTGATTGCTTTTCTATATACCAGATATGAACAACTTGAATTTGAACTTTGAAAAGCAATGCAACTTACAATATCAATGAAAAGTGAAACAGGTTCAAATCCAACAAAATATGTACAAAGTTCATATATGGAAAACTATAATATACTCATGAAAAATATAAAGGAAATCTAAATAAATGGAGAGTAGTCCATATTCATGGATATCAAAACTCAATGTTGTTAGGGTGTCAATTCTTCCCAAACTGACTATAGAATGAATACAATCAAAATCAAAATCCTAGCAATATATTTTGTAGATATTGACAAACTTATTCTGAAATTTATAGTGAAAGGTAAAATAACTAGAATAGCTAACACAATACTGAAGAAGAACATATTTGAATTTTTTTTAATATCTAATTTCAAGATAAAATAAAAACTACAGTAAGAAGACAACAGTGTGTTGGTGAAAGAAGACATATAGATCAATAGAACAGAAGGCAAAGCCCAGAAATAGACCCCCCCACACACAGTCAATGGATCTTTGCAAAAAGAGAAAAAGCAATGTGATAGAGGAAGGAAAATCTTTTTGACAAATGCCCTGGAACAATTAGATGTCTGATTGCAGAAAAAAATAGAGTGCACAGACAAAGACATTACACTTGAGAAAAAAATAACTCATAATGGAATATAGACCTACACGTAAACTGCAAAACTATAACATTTCCAGAACAAAAAGTCTTAGGAGAAAATCTTTATGACCTCGGTGTGGTAATAAGATTTCAGGTACATCATAAAAAGCATGATGCATGAAAGAAACTGTTAATAAATTGCAATTTATTAAAATTTTATGTTCTTTATGCAAAATACACTGTTAAAATAATGAAACAACAGTCCACAGATGAGTAAACTGTTTGCAAGACACATTTCTGTTAAATAATTTGTATCCAAAATATTCAAAGAATTCTCAAAACTCAAAAGAAAGACCAAAAAATCAATAAATTGTCAAAATATCTGAAGAGATACTCACCAAATAGTCATAGAGATGGAAAGTGTACATGTGAAAAGAGGCTCAACATCATTTGTCATAACAAGGTCAGTGATTCAAAATAGCAGAGGCACCTCCACATGTCTATAAAAATGGCTCAGAATTAAAACAAAAGCAATAAACTGAACCAAAACAAACCAAAATCTCCTAAAACCTGAAAATATCAATTGTTGGCAAAATTGTAGAACAATAGGAACTCTCACTCATTATGGTGAGAGTACAAAATGGTGTAGATGCTTTGGACGATACTTTCTCAGTTTCTAACAAAGCCAGACATAGTCTCCCCATATGATTTGGTAATTACACTCCTAGGTATTTATTCAACTGATTTGGAATCTATATTAACATAATACCTTCCATGTGTATATGTATAGCATCTTTATTCATAACCACCTAAAACTAGAAGCAACCAAGATGACTTTCCATGTGTGCATGGGTAAACAAACTTGGTACATCCCTCCAAGGAAATATTATTCAGCAATGAAAAGAAATGGGATAGTGGTTTCCACCAACAGTGTATGGAGGTTCCTTAGAAAACTAAAAATAGAATTACCATACAATCCAGCAATCACACTCCTGGGCATATATTCTGAAAAAAACTATAATTCAAAAAGATACATGCACCCCTATGTTCATAACAGCACTATTCACAATAGCCAATACATGGAAACAACCTAAATGTCCACCAACAGATGCATGGATAAAGAAGATGTGGTACCTTGAGGACACTGGCAGGGGGAAGGGTAAGCTGGGACGAAGTGAGAGAGTAGCATTGACATATATACACTACTAAATGTAAAATAGCTAGTGGGAAGAAGCTGCATAGCATAGGGAGATCAGCTTGGTGCTTTGTGACCACGTAGAGGGGTGGGATAGGGAGGGATATGCAAGAGGGAGGGGATATAGGGATATATGTATGCATATAGCTGGTTCACTTTGTTATACAGCAGAAACTAACACAACATTTTTAATTACACTCCAATAAAGATGCTAAAAAAATATATGAGATATCAAACCATGATAATACATGGAGGCCTCTTAACTATGTGAGCTAAATGAAAGAAACCAGTCTGAAAAGATTATATACTGTGATTCCAGTTATATGATGTTCTTGGAAAGAACAATATTTAGGGAGAGAAAAAGATCTATTGTTGTCATGGAGAGAGGGATGAATAGATGAATTGCAGGGAATATCTTAGAGCACTGAAACTATTTTGTTTAATAGTGTAATAGTGCATACATGATACTGTGTATATGTTAAAGCGCACAGGTCTTTATAGCACAAGAATGAACCTTAATCTGTGCAAATTTACTTAAAAAAAATCCTTTAGGAGGTTAAAGGATCCCAGAATAGAATACAGAATCTGACAAAATAGTCTGACTAAGTCACAAATATATGAGAGAGCTTTGCTGAACGAGGTCAGGGAAAATGGTGGTAACTTAGGTAATTTGGAAGTGAGTGGAGTCTATAAGACTAAAAACAAAATAAACTGTACATAAGCACTGCAGTCTGGTTGTTTTCCATGGGTGTGGGTTAGCAATTTTGATACTGCTCTATACATGCTATAATTGAACAATTAGGTAAATGGATGATGGATGATGAGGGCCTAGATTTTCACTGTTGGAGGTGAAGGTTACAGGTGAGCAAGGGAGTTGACTAGAATGAATTAGAGCTGCAGACATCAAAGTGAACTCATATACAGCTGAAAAATATACAACTTGTTACACATATGAATTTTGTAGATATTTGTAAATGCACAAGTTACTATATACATATAAAACATACATCTCCTTGCTCTGTTGGTTGAGGGATATAGAAACAGTATATCCTCTTGTAAGGACACTAGTGATTACATTCAGGGACCATCCAAATAATCAAGAAAATCTCCCCATCACATAATTATTTACTTAATCACATCTACAAAGTTTATTTTGCTCTAAAAGGTAACTTTCACAAGTTCCAGGGATTAGGATGTGGAAATCTTTAGGGGGTGGCCCATGATTTATTCTCCAACAATGACCTTAGAACATCTTGTAGTGAGAGAAAGTAAAGAAATACTCAAAAAAGAATGATGGGGTTTCCCTGATGACACAGTGGTTGAGAGTCCGCTTGCCGATGCGGGGGACATGGGTTCGTGCCCCGGTCTGGGAGGATCCCACATGCCGTGGAGTGGCTGGGCCCATGAGCCATGGCCGCTGAGCCTGCATATCCGGAGCCTGTGCTCTGCAATGGGAGAGACCACAACAGTGAGAGGCCCGCGTACCACAAAAAAAAAAAAGAAAGAAAGAAAGAAAAGAATGATGAAGGTATGTTGTAGGGACACAGAGCAAGGAGCTAGCTGACAGAGCTCCTAATGACCAAATCTAGAACAATTAAGAAAATAAAGCCTTGGATTATAATCCAAAGTACAAAATAAATATCCATGAGTCCATACTGATAAATAATTAAATAAATAAGCAAATGGGAGAGAGTTCCAAATAATTTACGCATTTACTCTCTCCCTACTCTCAAGTGTGGGATGTTATAGTAACTTTACAGTAGAGAAACCTGACAAGCACTGACTCCACTAAATAATCATTATTAATGTCAACAGTTACAAGTCATATTACTACTGCATACCCTTAGAACGATGTTATGAAAATCACACTTTATCTTCCACAAAACACATAACCCTACGCTAAACATGAGAGAAACATCAGGTAGATTATATTTGGGGACATTATGCAAAATACTTGACCTATACTCCTCAAAACTGTCAAGAACATAAAAAACAAGGAAAGTCTGATGAACTGTCACTGTCAAGAGGAACCTATGCAGACATGATGGCATGATGACTAAATGTAATGTAGGATCCTGATTGGGATCCTGGAATAGAAAAAAGACTTTAGGTAAAACCAAGGAAATCTGAATAAAATATAGAATCTAGTTAATTATAAAACATCAATATTTATTCATTAGTTGAAGAAATTACACTATACTAATATAATAAAAGAGGAAACGTGTGGGTATATGGGAATTCACTGTACTATCTTCACAATGTTATTTTTAAAAAAGTTATTATAATCTTATTCAATGGAAGATATAAAAAGGAGCTAAATTAAGCTTCTGAAGATCTAAACTACATTGTATGAGACAAAAATACCCTGAGTAGAGTGAAAAGCAGATTAAAAATTGCAGGATAAAAGATAAGTAAACTTGAAATGACAGCAATTGAAACTATCAAACTTTAAGCACAGAGAGAAAAGAGAATCATGAGAAATGAGAGGAGAACCAGTGGTGTGTGGGATGACACCAGGTAGCTGGATAGAAGTATAGTTCACATACTCAAAATGGAGGAGAGAAATGGAAGACACTGAAACAATATCAGCTGATTTTTATTTTTTTCAAATTTGATGCAAACTATAAAACACCAGGTACAAGAAACTCAGTTAAAATCAAGTGTAAGAAACATGAGGAAAATTACATCAAGGCACATAGTGATCTTTTTTTTTTTTTTTTTTCCAAACCAGTGATAAAGAGGAAATCTTAGAAGCAATGAGAGGAGAAAAACAAAATGTTACACAGGGACACAAAAAGAAGCAGGAGAGCAGATTTTTCTTCAAAATAAATGCCAGTAAGAAGACCGGTTCAATGACTTTAAAGTACTGAAAAAAAAAAAAAAAAAAAAAAAAAAAAAAGCTTCTGAAGATCTAAACTACATTGTATGAGACAAAAATACCCTGAGTAGAGTGAAAAGCAGATTAAAAATTGCAGGATAAAAGATAAGTAAACTTGAAATGACAGCAATTGAAACTATCAAACTTTAAGCACAGAGAGAAAAGAGAATCATGAGAAATGAGAGGAGAACCAGTGGTGTGTGGGATGACACCAGGTAGCTGGATAGAAGTATAGTTCACATACTCAAAATGGAGGAGAGAAATGGAAGACACTGAAACAATATCAGCTGATTTTTATTTTTTTCAAATTTGATGCAAACTATAAAACACCAGGTACAAGAAACTCAGTTAAAATCAAGTGTAAGAAACATGAGGAAAATTACATCAAGGCACATAGTGATCTTTTTTTTTTTTTTTTTTCCAAACCAGTGATAAAGAGGAAATCTTAGAAGCAATGAGAGGAGAAAAACAAAATGTTACACAGGGACACAAAAAGAAGCAGGAGAGCAGATTTTTCTTCAAAATAAATGCCAGTAAGAAGACCGGTTCAATGACTTTAAAGTACTGAAAAAAAAAAAAAAAAAACTTACAGACAAATTGTGTAAAAAGAGGAAACAAAGACATTACCAGACATGCAAATGATGAAAGAATTTATCACTTGTAAATGTGCACTACAAGACACGTTAAAAGAAATCCTTCAGGCAAAAGACAAGTGATATCTGATGAAACACAAATTCATGTAAAGGAATGAAGAGCACTGGAAATCATAACTACATCAATAAATACATGATACTTTTTCTCTTCATTCAACTTAATTGTTTAAATTAAAATAATAAAAATTTGGGTAGGTCTTATAGCACATGTAAAATTAAATGTGTGACAATATTAACATAAAATCCTGTAGGGGGAAAATGGAAGCATACTACTGTAACATTTTTATATTCTACATGCAGTCATATATTATTACTTGAAAATGGATTGTAATAAATTTAAGATGTACACTATAAAAAAAAATGTCATTGCTGTCAAGAGTGCATGAAGGTAAGTGAAATCACAAAACATGCTCAATAATCCAAAAAATGGCAAAAAAAAAAAAATAGAAGAAAAAGGACAAAGAAAATGTGGGAGGAAATATAAACAGTAGAGAGTTGACTAAAACTTAAACATGTCAGTAATCACATTAACTATAAATGGTCTAAACCTCCTACTAAAAGGCACAGATTGGGACTTTTCTGGTGGCACAGTGGTTAAGAATCTGCCTGCCAATGCAGGGGACACGGGCTCCATCCTTGCTCTGGGAAGATTCCACATGTTGTGGAGCAACTAAGCCTGTGTGCCATAAATACTGAGCCTGCACTTTAGAGCCTGTGCACTGCAACTACTGAGCCTGCATGCTGCAACTACTGAAGCCCATGCACCTAGAGCCCACGCTCCACAACAAGAGAAGCCACTGCAATGAGAAGCCCACACACTGCAAAAAGGAGTAGACCCTGCTTACCCCAACTAGAGAAAGCCTGCGTGCAGCAATGAAGACCCAATGCAGCCAAATGAATAAATAAATAAATAATAAAAAATAAAATAACTAAAAAAAAAAGGCCCAGATTGTCATATTTGATAAAAAAGCAAGACACACATATTTTCAGCCTGCAAGAAAAGTACTTTAAATATAAAGTCACATGTAAGCTAAAAGTAAGATGAAAAATATATTATATGTTAACACTAATTTTAAAAAGCTGACTTGACTATATTAACCTGAAACAATGTAGGTTTCAGAGCAAATATATATAACCAGGGAAAAATAAGGACATTTCATAATGGCAAAGGGGTAAATTCATCAAGAAGACATTACAAAGTACAAATATTTATTCACCTAATAACAGAGCATCCTAAAATATGAAGTGCAAAGGAAGGGTCCCAGAACAACATCATGCCTCACCTGCATTCCCAAGGAAAACATTGTGCTGGGTACAGGATGTGCTGGTAAGCTCACAAATTGCATTGCATGCAAAGAGCTCAGAGCTCAGCCAGTGTATCCCTGTTTCCTCTGCATTGCGAGCATGTAAATGTTTCAGAAACTGCTTAGCTATGTACGTATCAATGGCCCTCAGGCATGCCCCCCAGCTTTTTGCGTCTTGAAGCCCTCTAGGCAGGGGGTGGGGGACCTTCTACTGAAGGACCAAATGCTGTTAAGACATACTGCCAACATCAGCTACAGAATGGATCCAATTGCCATGGGGGCAGACACATTGCCAGGGGCTGGATCCTGAGTACTTTCTTTCCCCTCTTGCTGTGAGTAAACATTGGAGCATTTGATTCTCAGTGCCCTTGAATTATAGTCCCTTCTCTGGGTGGTACTTATCTGCCTTTCGACCTTGCCCACACTCACATTATAGTCTATTCTGTATGCAACCCAGCATGCAGTGAAATATCATAGGTATTTCAAATCCATGAGAAAAGCATATCTTGCATCTAGTTAGGTCTCCTTTAATTTTTCTCACCAGTTTTATAGAGTTTATTATATAGGACTTGCAAATCTTCTGTAATTCTATCCCTAAGTATTTCATATTCGTATAATGTCATAAGTAATATTTAAAAATTGAATTTCCAATGGTTTTTGGCTAGAATATAGAAATACCATGTCTTCTTGTGTATTGTTCTTGTATGCAATTACCTTGATAAACTCAGTTATTAGTTCTCTTATTTTTTTGTAGATCCCATCAGATTTTTATGTTGACAATCATGACATCTGAGAATAAAGATGATTTACTTTTTCTTTTCCGATCTGGATGTCTTTTATTTGTATATTTTTTTGATTTTCTTTCTTATTGCACTAGCTAAAACTTTTAGTACTAGTTTGTATAGAAGTGATGAGAGCAGACAAGATTTTCTTGTTTCTGATCTTAGAAAGAAAGCATAAGTTTTTCCAGCGTTAAGTATGCTGTTAGCTGTAAGTTTTCTGTAGATGTCATTTCAAGTTCAAGATGTCACCCTCTCTTTCTAGTTTGCTAGGATTATTTATCAGTAATGAATATTAAATATTGTCAAATAATTTTTCTATTTCTATTGAGATGATATATGGTTTCTGTCTATTTGTTTCATCAATTGTTGAAAAAGGGTATTGAAGTCTCTGAATATTATTATTTGTCTATCTCTCCTCATTCATACATTAAAGTCCTAACTCCTGGTACCTCAGAATGTGACTGCATTTGGAGATAGGCCCTTTAAATAGGTAATTAAGGTAAGATGAGGTCATTTGGGTGGCCCTGATCTTATGACCAGTGTCATTATAAGAAGAGGAGATTAAGGCACAGACAACACACACCAAAGGGGTCTGTGTGAGCACATAGCAAGAAACACCATCTGAAAGCCAAGGAGAGAAGCCTCAGGAGAAAGCAAACCTTCCACCACCTTAATCGTGGACTTTCCAGCCTCCAGAACTGTGAGAAAATACATTTCTGTTGCTTAAGTCACCCAGTCTGTGGTATTTTGCTATGGCAGCATTAGCAATATAATATAGATATTAATAGGCAAGAATCAAAATAAAACCAAACAAAAATCTTTCAATTCATACCACATACTACACACAAAATTATTTAGATGTAAAATGTAAAACTATAAAACACACATCAGACAACACAGGAGAAATATTGTGTTATCTTGGTATAACAAAGTTTATTTTTAAGAAGTGACTCTCAAAACTTTCACATAGGATGACATTCTTATACTGCCTTGAAACAATGAATTTAGAGGTAACAGTCTGGGTAGAAAATCAACTGTGTTTTAAAAATTATGAGTTGAAAAAAATTCCAAATGTATAAGCATTTTGCTTGTATATTAATGTCAAGCAATTAAGTAATAGTTTAGCTAGGAGATATTATTAGTTTAAAGTCATTTTACAATTATTCATACAATTGACTTTTTTAAAAAAATTTTTTCAAAAGGAGCATATTACAGGAGCACTGGAACTAGCAAAATGCACTACAAAATTCTAAGTTCTATGGAAGAGATTCTAAGAGAATCTAAGATGTTTCTGAATATTTATTATCTCTAGTGGATTTTAACTTCAAATTTCAATGCTAAATGTATAAATAAATAAACTTTATACTCATATGAGAGAAAATTTATAGACTTATCAAAGACATGGTATTCCAAAATAGGGAATCATTTCAGTAAATTATCTAATATGAAATATCGCTATGCTATACTATATATAGTATATATATATATACATATATATATATATATATTTAGCATAATGTAGTACGTTGTGTATGTACTATGGTATACCATATATACACGTTATGTAGCAATAAGTAAGCAATAACATAGTGTTAAAGTATGTGGCTTTTAAATATTTATACTCTAAAAAAACAGGGATGATTTTCATTCATCCCAACATGAAAGAAAAGAATATTGCTACAACCACTTACATTTCAGTTACAGTCTGTTGATAGGTTGTTCTGAATGAAAATAAACATCTCTCCAAACAGCTTGACTGTTTTCCACAGAAAAATTTAAAAGGAAGCATCAAAGTGCTTAGTAGGCTTATAAAATTGGATATGGCAAAATAAATGAACCTTAATCCCTCTCTAACTTGAGTAATAAATACTGCTTTAATTCAGAGACCCTTTGCCTTTAGGTCCCTGCTTTCTGTTAACATCACCTGTCAGCGGTAATACCATGTAAATGAGCAAGGCTGAGTCTCTCCCCAGCATCATTGCTAATCCCCTCCCATTCTTCTAATCATGCTACACAGGAGCCAATATCTATTTTCATCAGGCAGATAGGATCTCTTAAGGAATTAAAGAGGTTTTCCACTTAGTTCTACAGTGGGCAAGGCCATGGCTGCGATCTGGGGCTTTAAGGGTTTCTCATTATGCACAGGAGCTTGCTGGATCGAAGGACTGCGTTCTGGCTACTGGATTTTTAATCCGCTTGCGGTTAGGGTTAGAACTTCCAGTTATTAAGATCTTTGATTACTCAGCACTTGGCTTTTGATTGAGTGAACTTCTGAAGACAGCACAGGACTGTGATTTCAAGTTAGCAGTTTTAAAGTAACTACTGGAAAAAACAGATAGGAAAAGTCCTGTGATTAAGCTACACTATCCCTTTTTAATTGACTTTCTGAAGTTATTTGATGCTTAACTCTTCATGTGCCAAAAGAAAAAGGAAATAAACTGAGTGAGTGAATTTAATGTTTTCCCCTACAGGGGCAAACGTCAATGAAATTTGCAAGATTCTTGGCAATGGAGGAGCTCAGAGAGACTTGGCTTTAACCAAGGGTAATGATTGACACACAGAGGATGTGATATGAACATGATGAAGCAGATTTCCACCAGTAGGTAGAAATTCCCTCTGTTGATGATTTAAGTCTTAGAGCAAAAGTAGAAACAAGGCCACCAGGTGATGATGTCTAGAGGAGAGTGTATGTATTTTTATTATTACAAAAATATACTATGAATAGAAATACTTTTGTACCGGTTAACATAACTCACACTAAATAATCTTAAATGTCTGTCTATGTAACATGAGGAAGTAAAGAGCTCTGGTCTCTTTCTCTGTGTCCTAGAAGGAAGTTACTCTTACAGTCTGATTTCCTTCAGACTTTGACATGATAGGAAACCCAGAGGAAGCAGAATCAATGAAAACAACAGCTCTCCACTCCCGGGCACAGATGGTTGAAGATGGATACTAGGAGTCCTACTTAGTCTCAAAGTGAGCCCTCTATGTTTTTTGTTAAAAAAAAAAAAAAAAAAATTCACTCGATGAGTCTTATAGTAGAATAAAGATTCTAGAAGAAAATAGTAAAACTGGTTAAATAAATAGAAATTATTCAACCCAAAGAGCATAGAATAAGCAAATTGAAAAAAAAAATCAATTAAGCCTCAATGCTCTTTGGGGCAATGTCAAAAGAGCTAACACACGTGCGATAGGAATCTGGGAGAAAGTGAGGGGGTGGAGCAGAAAATATATTTGAAGACGTAATGGTCAAACATTTTCAGTCATGACCAAGTGGAGCAAGGCCCCAAGTTCAGTGGAGTTGCTTTGGAATCAGAAAGGAAAGACATGCCATCAGCACTTTATCAGAGATGGGAATCTATTTCTGTCTTGACTCTTGTTTCTGTGACTCAGAAGCTGAACTGGGCTTTCTAGGCATCCATGGCAGAGGCAGGACTTTCCTGGGCTCCAGAGGCTTGAGCTGGTCTATCAGTGTGTATGTCAGTTGCACACACACGTACATGCGTGTGTGTGTATGTTTGAAGTTCTACAGCTGAGAATGACTATAAAGTCAGGCAAGGATATCAGGTTATAACTTTGGAAAGGTATTTTGGTAACTGGGACCCTGACTATGGGGAAAAGTGTCTCACCAATAGATTTGAGTGTTATCTTCATTGCAGTGATAACTATTGACAAATTTCATGAGGATAATGTACATGAATTTTTAGAAAAACACTTCTGGTGGCATTTTGGAAGATGAATTAAAGTGTGGTTAATTTCTAGGTAGGTTATCAGTACAGGAGCATTGGAAGCATCTTGGTAATACATTTGACCCATGAAACTGAAAAGGAGACAGACTTCAAGTAGATTTTGAATAAAGCAAAGTACAAACCTGATTTCTGTGGGGAGTACCAGAAGCGAAGGCATCTAGAAGTCACAGATGAGTGGATGTCAGGTTTGGGCAGAGTAAGAGAAGACATTTATGAGGTAGGAGAGGTGGTAGAAGCTGAGGTCAGTGGAGGACGTTGGGATTTTGAGGTGTCCAGGAAACATTAACTGTGGGTGTGCAATAGACAGTAAGGTGCATATACCTGGAGCTCTGTGTTCCTTAGAGGTAAAGACACTGACTTCTTTTGGGTAGAAGTCAGTGGTGTCTCCACAAGAATAGATGCAATCACTCAAACAGAGTTATTGCCAGGGAAAATCATTGAAGATGGATGTGGGCTTAATGGCATTTGAAGGAAATTGTAAGGTCATCTCAAGGAAAGTCAGAGTAATAGAAACCCTAAAATATCCTGAGAAAGAGATAGGAGGACATTCTGGAGAGAAAGAATGCTCAGCCCATGTAGGCAATGTGGGGAGAAGAAAAGCCAGAGGGACAGGAGTCTTTGGATTCAGCAGTTGGACAGTTGTTAAAAGTCAGGAGACTGTGTCTGCATCACAGTCACAAAAATCCTGCAGAGAATAGTATCCCCCAAAAAAGAAATAGTGGTGGAAGAAACTGGATTTCAGTGGCTTAAGAAGAAATATGAGGAGCATGGTAACTACCGTGAGAGTGGATTTCTCAGTCATCTGTTTGAACTGTTCTATTGAATATTTTAACATGTCTACTGCTGGATAGGGGTCTTTTGTGGCAAGATTCTAGGGTCACAGTGGGTCACTTTTAGTGCATGTCTTTGGAGGAATTTCATCCAGTGTGGTAGCCAACTTACAAGATGACCCCAATAATTCTTACCTTTAGTGTTTCTAGCTCATTGTAGTTATCCACAATGAATCAGAATGACCTCTGTATTCAGTGGTAAATTAAAGATACAACAGAATGTCGCTTCTGAGGATAGGTCATATAAGACATGGTAGCTTTGGCCTTGCTTTCTCTTGACTCAGTTACTTTGGGAGAAGCCAGCTGCCATGTCATGAGGACATGCACGAGGTCTGTGTGGAGAGGATGTAAGGACTCCTGCTCATAGCCAGTAGCAGTCTGTCAGCTGTGTGGGGAGCCATGCTGGACAGGACTCCATAGCCCCATCAAGTCTTCAGGTGACTGGAGCCCTGCCCAACATCTTGACTGACCTGAACCAGAACTACCCAAAATCTTGGTACCCAGAAACTGTGAGATAATTAATGATGACTCTTGTTTTAGGTGCTTACCTGTTGGTGTAATTTCATAGGCAGCAATAAATGACTAATATCTATGTCCCTATATTATCTTCCCATTATTTTGTGTTATTATTTTTATAGAATCTTTTGATTTATGATCATACTCAATGAATCATTTTAACTTTCACAAACTTTCCCTTACTGTATGGACAGGATCTCAGGGTACAAATTATAGAGTTAGAGAAAAGTCAGATTTGTGTCTCCCATTCTCACCATGGAGTCTCTCTTCTGTCTTTAAGTTCCATCTAAACAATAATCCTATACTCAGTGATTTAGATGTCTTCTCGTGAGAATTTCAGGCATGAGCCATGTGGTTCTTTCAGACTCTGGTTTTCAAATGATGAAAACCACACACAGGGAAATGATGAACAGCCTGAGTGGAACATAAACTTGCATAAACTGGCCAAACTCACTTTGTCTTAATCTCCATGTTTACAGGGACCAGTAAAATTGCAATTTTCCTGTGTTTAAAAAGTCATTTCTAACTAAAATTTATTCTAAAAATATTATAATTGTGTCTTTAAATTCACTGTAATACGAAATGTAGTAAAGTTCCCATAATGCAATATTCTTCATGCTAAAAATAGTAATTTTGTTTCTACCAATGTGGAAACCAGGTATATGGGTGGTGTGTGTAACCTGAGTCTCTGGGCTTTCTCTACCCCTGTGAGTAGGTTCTTCTCCCTTTACCAACCCTTTAGAGCTCCCTTCTCTTTTCATTCTTCCACAGTCACCAAGATGTTCTTAATTCCCCAAATGGCTACCTTTTTGTTATTTACTTAACTCTTTTCTGGACATCAACTTCATACCCCAAATTTAATCTCATTTCTCTCTTTTTCAGACATTGTTTCATGAAGCTCACTTGTTTTCATACACACTTTAGTACAAGCCATTTTTACCTGGAGACAACCTTCCTGGTCTATAGATGTTTAGTATTTCCATAGCTACCTGTAGAACTGGAGCTGCTTGGGAAACAAAAATAAAATAAAAATTTAAAAAGGATGAAGCACATAAAACGGAAATGAATATTTATCACACATCTTCCTTAACTAATGGACATTTTCCTCATTGGATGTGTGAAGAGGAAATTATAGAATCAATATCAAATCCATGACTAAAGTTGTAATTTCAATTTCAACTATTCTATAACCCTAACTTCTCTACATGTTGCAATAAATTGTAGAGTTTAATAAATATTTTTCCTTTTTGCATTATATTTATTATAAATTACAAAATTTATTCAGAAAGATTTTGTTTTTTTTCTTTTACTGTAACAAAAATATAAATGAAGTGAACTGTGATGGAGAAGTGATCATATTATTCTACCTGGATACAACAGTAAGGGATCAGTGGTCCTAGATTTGTGCACTCTTTTAAAGCTTTGTAAAAATATCCTCCAGGCCCCTGTGACTGTTGTTGAACTTTTCTTTAGATTCTCCACTTGAAATATTGAACACTTGCCTACCTCACCATCACAGATTTCAAGGGCTTAACTATCATCATGAAACAGCAAAGATCATAAATAAATAATTCCTTCTTTCCTAGGTACTACCTGGTACCCCAGAACTTTTCACAAAAATCATGCAAATAGCTGCGCTAAAGCAAGAACGTGCCCGTTTATCTGCATTAATTTATATTGGGTGGCAAGCCTGGGAAAGTCCATGTTTTGTCTCAGTGTGCCAGTTACAGCACAGTGTCCAAGTGCTAATTCAAAACCTTGACTCATTCCTTCCATGTAATGTGTTACTAGAGGAACCCTGTTTCAAAGTTTGTTCTGCTTCAACTCATGATTGGATTCAATCAGTGAGCAGATGTCTTTTTGTGTCTTTTGAGATGTACTGGCATGTTTCCTCTAATCATTTAATCTACCAATGTCTAGGGCCAATTTAGAAATGAAATTGAACATCTTCAACCCAGAGCCGAATCTCCTTTGCACAGGCTGACTGTGGAAGATGGATTTCTAGGTAGGTTACCAAGAGAGGAGGTGGTTGGAATCGTCTTGGTGAAACATTATGATCAATGGAAATGAAAAGAGAGAGACTTCATCACTTCAGCTCTCTAAATATCTGGATTGTGATTAAAGGATAAATGGCCAATGAGGCTGGAAGAGAGGGGCAGGAATCTTCCCTCTCTTCATAACTAGAAGTCCACTTCACAAATGAGATTATTTTTTTTTGGAGGAGGGTAGACCATAGAGCAGGATCAAACCAGCCTGTCTTATTTTCATAAATTCCAGGATATTAATGATGTTTTAATGGCTTTGGTAATGTTCATCTATGCTCTGCTCAAAGAATTTGGTTACAGAGAAAGCATTTCAGGACCCTCAGTATTAGGCCTTTTTAAAATAACTTCCTTGGTAGATACCTGGTTCCAAACACCTCACTGTTAGCTGATTAAAAAATAACTTTCTAAATGCATCTGCACTTTTCTTTATTTAAAAAGGATACTGAACGTATAGTTTTTATTTTGGTGCTATTTTTTCCCATAGTAAATGAAAACTCAATATCTCTGTCCTAGAAAAAAATAAGTCACTAATTGGATCACCTTTGATTAACTTGCTTGTACTCTCCATTCTTTGTGTACTGAAAACATTTTTGCAAAGGCTGCTCTATTCTTAGGGACAAATTGATTCACAAATAGAATTTGGTGGAAAATGCAATGGGAGAGAAGGAGCCAGAGGGAAATCAGAGTAAGAGAGAAGAGAGTCAGCAAATTAGGAGAGAGTTAAAAATAACACTGGTGTAGATACACCTTAATTAAGGGATCAATATCTTCTAGGTAGATATACTACAGTCCTTCACAATTTTCATTAAAAAAAACAAATGCATCTGGCAAACCAAGGTTTCTATGATATATTTAATAGAGGCTTAGTTATGAATTTTTCATGGAAATGTTAACATCTTTCATTGACCAGTGTATTTTCCTCTCCATCCTATGACCATCTTGTTAGTTATCACTTGCCAGGGCTATTGAATCAGATTTATAACTTCTTTCACTCTCTTCTTCACAGTTATCCACCCAACCCTCAGTCCATGTATTTCTCTACTTTGTTATCAGGGTAATTTCCTTAATTCAGTGAATCAGTTATGGATCTTTCCTAGAGCATCTACCATACACGGTGCTCCTTCCTCGGTAACAGAAATTCAAGTAAAATTGATAATTAATCCTCTGACCTCAAGGAAATCCCCAGCTAATGGAACAACCTCAGGACAATTATGGGGAAGTAGGATTAAGTGCCTGGGAGAGGGGTTCACCTAGATTGTAACGGAGAGGCCCCGCAGATGACACCTGAGCACTTATCCTAGGGATAAAGGAAGAATGTCCTGGCCTCAGGGTAGAAAACAGAGAAGGTGGAATGTGCAAGGCATGGGTGGACCTGAGAGTCAGGACACACCAGGGAACCCCAAAGGGAAGCCTGAATTGTGAGCTGGGGAATAGAGAGGGGTGAGGTTGCAGAGATGGGCAGGATCAGACCATGAATGACAGTTCAGGCCATATTTAGGATCATTTTGCAGTGGTATAATGTTCTCTTGAATGCTTCAACTGAATTCAATTGTCTCAGGTGAGATTGTAAATGGTTGGCTGAGTAAGATCATCAGGGGATCCTGGCAGCCTCTTGACTCATTTTGCAGAGAGCCTGGACTTGAGTTACTATAACCCACGGAGTCAGCTACTGTGATTTAATCAACCTGTTGTCCCCATTTGAGGATAAATGATTCTTAAGGGGGGTTTCATTAGCTTCCCCCTGCACCAGTCCACAAATCAAGGACAAGCCCCTCCACTCCTCTTCATGTCAACTCTCCACAGCCTCCACCCAACCGTCCCATCCAATCCTGCTTCCCTAGCTAATCAGCTCCATGCAACCCACTTCCTTCCCACTCTGATCCTACAATGTCCATAACAAATGCAGAAAGAGAAGGAGGGTGGAAAATCATTAAATCATATATTGCATATATGAGAAATGCAAGACATATTTGGGTTTAAAATGATATGTTTGCTAACTTGTGAAAAGACCAAGTAATTATGGTTTTTAAAAGTCAGTGACAAAATTTTAAGATCCGTTTAAATTCCGAGAGAATACAATGCCAAGATAAGACAAAACTAATGATTTACTACCTGTCACTTAGAGAGGTTATGAGTTCACAATAGCTTTTATAATGGTTGAGAATACAAATATGTATCAGATAATATACAGGGTAACTAATGGGAATGATTCACTTTTTAGGTAATTTGAGATTTGAGTGTAGACTGACAGATCAGTGTTAGAGGTCATAGAGGTTTTCTTCTGGTATGATTTTCTCATGCCAAATGATCAACTATCCCCCTAAAATAAATGTGATGGGCCTCAAATAGTGCAAATTAACAAATAAGTATAAGCAGCAGTTCTGTAATTTTCCTCCTACTTTATGGTGTGCCCTTTGCTAAAATCCTATATCTTTAGGCTTCATTTTCCTCATAAACATTTCATGTAACAAGCAAACAAAAGTACTCATTGCAAAAGGAATGAATTAATAAATACATGATTTTTTAATTTTGACTTTAATCTGATTAGTGATTAAAACCTTCCAGAAATTAAGTCTCAGATTCGCTGGATTATAAACGTGTTTAAGAGGGTAAAAGGACGTATATCCATCTACCCAGTCTTACCCAGTACATGACCCAAAAATGCCAGATTTAAGGGAACGATCCATTCTACTTTTGATGAGACATTAATGAGGCAATGTCTGTTTTTATTAAATATTATACATTATTCATGAACTTTCCATTCTGGAAACTAAAATATAGACATTTTCATATTATAAGCATCAATACTACATGAGATTAGCCTGGGGGTCACCTAGAGGGACCTCTGGGACCAGCATACATCCCAGAACAATTTCTGAACAGTTGCTCTAAAAGACACCAATTGGTGGATTTGGAATAGTTGCTCTTTGGAAGAAAAATATATCCATTCTAAAAAGTTTATTTTTACCATATTTCTTTATTCTTCTAGCCTATAAAATAGACCTTTTGCTATGATGAATATGTTAAATAAAAATGATGATTTTAAGTTCTCCAAAATAAACATGAGTTTACTCAGAACTCTGCAGTGAAGAGCTGTGCAAGATTACTTTGACACAATAATAAACCTTATTCCTTCAACTTCCAATGAAAGAGAAATACACTTTAGATATGACTTTATTTCTTGTGTCCACAAATAATGTCACACTAAAAATACATTCACTACCCCATGAATGAAAAGACCAAGCAAAACAACTCTAAAATACTGTAGGCACACTCTGAGGGACAATGACGAATTTAAGTGCTGTTATTCTTTGATAAATCAAAAAAAAAATTTTAGTTAGGTGATTTTTATAGCCCGTAAGAGAAATAATATGTAAAAGAACATAATTATTTGTGGTTTGAACTACCCTGAGATTTACTTTGTAAGTAACGTTTACTTGTTTTAAATGAAGAAAGAACAATTTTATTACCCTAATTCATGGTTACTACATGATTGTAACTACTCTCACTGTTATAGGATGAATTGTTCCCCCTAAAATTCATATGTTGAAGTCCTAACCCCTAGTACATCAAAATGTGACCCTTTCTGGGGATGAGGGGTCTTTACAAAGGTAATTAAGTTAAAATGAGGGCATTGGAGTAAGTCTTAATCCAATATGACTGGCATACTTATAAAAAGGGGGATATTTATGGGACACAGACAAGCACATAAGGAGAATATCATGCAAACATGAAGGCAGAGATTGGGGAGGTGCTTCTAACAGCCAAGGATGGTCCGCAACCACCAGCAGGAGAGGGGCCTGGAGCAGAGTCTCGCCCCAGCCTCAGAAGGACCAACCCTGCCCACACCTGGACCTTGGACTTCTGGCCTCCAGACTGTGAGACAATACATGTATGTTGTTTAATCCACTCAGTCTGTGGTATTTTGCTGAGAATCCCCAGCAGACGAACACACCCACTGTCTCCTGGTCTAACAAATGTCCATATTGCTCCTCTTTTGAGCTCTTTTTACTTTTAAGAATAAAACAAGTAGATGCTCAATTATATGCCAGTCGGCGCTCTCCCTTCCATGTCCCCAAGTCTTCAGGAGAACCACGGTTGGCAACCCCTGGTGAGTTCGGTTTCACCACAAAGAAAGACACTTGATAAAATGTTTCTTGGTTGATAAATGTTTAATAACTTGACCTTGCTTGTTTCCTCTGGGCAGATCCCTCCCCAAAGAGCCCTCAAAGGCAGCCACCCCACTGGACAGCCAGAGCCCTGACCATGTGGGGCACCAGCCTTGGCAGGGGCCTCTGTCCTTCTGACAGTCTTTCCACACCCATTGACTGACCACCTCCTCTCCACACAAAGACAGGGTCACCTGTACTTCAAGAGCCCTGTTCCATGTTCAGCCCTCCAAGACCAGCCAGCAGGACTAAACATGGGCCTAGAGCCAGGGCCTGGGTCCCAACCTCAGCTGCCCATTTAAGGAATGATGGGCCCTCTTTGTGCCTCAGTTTTTACCACTGATGAGAGAGCTTGGCTGTGCTGTGCTGTGAACCACCTGTAAAATGTCTAAACCGATTCCTGGGAAATGGAAAGTGCTTAATTATATGTTTTTATCTACTCCCATAGCACCATGTACATCCTTCTGTTTAAAACACCACACCGTGACTAAGACCCAGTGCAGCCAAAATAAATACATAAATAAAAAATATTTTTAAAAATAAATAAAGTAAAATACTTACCACACTGCATTTCAATCTTCTATTTACTTGCCTACCTTGCCCACAATTTATGTCTATATTTGTATAAATAAGCAATTGGCTACAGCTAGTTATTGAGTACTCCTTACAAACATTTTATAGCATTTAATCCTTAAGTTTTAATCCTTGCTATTTAAACTCAACACTCTACTTCCCTTTATATAGATGAGAAGATCAGACTTAAACAGGTTAAGAATTACCTGGGTGTAATCACTGTAAATGGAAAGTAACCTTTAAAAATTGTATAAAAATACATTTTAAAAAAATGGAAGAAAATTACCTGGGTGTTTGTAATGCCTCTTCAAAATCTGTGTGCATTTTCTATCTCAGACACACTAAGGAAAGAATTTGGCCAAGCAAAGGCTCTGGTTGGGTGCCCTGAAGTCAGAAAATTGCCATGACAAGGTGACAATATGGTGAGGTTCACAGGCCCACAGGTGAGTAGGCCCTTCCTACTGCCAGGTCCTTGCAACAGCCCCATGAAAGAGGACTAGTAAAGCCCTCTAGTCCAGTTAACTCATCGGTTACTCAAAGGGTCAGTTAAGGCATGGAATCGTCGGTGAGACTCATAGGCTGGGTGGGGAGCCCGTCACTGTGCACCAAGACCGCATTCAGAGCATCAAGTCCTCAGATGCTCCTGTGCAGAATGGCAGCTAGCTGCCGCCTGGTCCGTAACACTCACTCAGTGCCTTTCTACTTCCCTCCTGGTGGGTCCCTGGAACGTCCGGATTCCACAAATTAAAAGATTAACACCAGGCACAACACTGTGATATACCTAACACCTCAAGACCATGCCTGCCCTCCCCAGAGGGCTTTCACACAGAACCGATCTGAATGATTTTGGCCACGCCCTACCCACCAGTTATTAAATATTTTAACCACAACCCCTGGGAAACCACATTTCTTAAAATTTAAACTCTAAGTGTACATTTATTTGCCAATCTTTTGAAAAGGGTAGAGACCATTTATTAAAATAAGTTCTGTTGAGGTTGAATTTCCAAATCCTCCTTCTTTAAAAAATGTACACTTAGGCTTAGCCTATGATGTCTGCATTTTTAATAAGGGAATGAAAACTCGCAGATACTTTGTGGAGTAATTGTAATAGTCTATGTCCAGTTTTCATACTTTGTCTTCTAAATGTGAGTTGCTTGAATACTTCATTTTATAGGATATTTTAGTCACGTGCCTTAATCACATTTTTTCTTCACATGGTTATCAGGAATGTAAAGGAGGAATAAGGAATAGGGGTTAATTTGGCTAGTTTGTCGAGTCAAAATTGGTTGAGAGCCATTTTATTGCAGTATAACCCTTAGTTTGAAAAATAAAGTGGAGCTCAGAGAGGTTAAGTAGGCTATTTAAAGACCAACAGGTAGTAAACAGCAGACATCTATCCCCATAGCCAGCAGCTACCAGCATCAAGATCTTTGTTGGTGATCTCTTTCATTAAGAGGACCATTTCTCCTTGGAGAAATGGCTGGTTCCAATCTGGATATGAGCCTGGAGCAGCACATAGTTCCAGGGTGCTTTGTGACCACCTAGAGGGGTGGGATAGGGAGGGGTGGAGGGAGGGAGACACACAAGGGAAGAGATATGGGGATATATGTATATTTATAGCTGATTCACTTTGTTATAAAGTAGAAACTAGCACACTATTGTAAAGCAATTATACTCCAATAAAGATGTTAAAAACAAAAATAAAAAGAAAGTGTTCAAAAAAACAATAAAAAGCAGCAATGATGGGAGTGTGTCAAAGGTACACAGGAGCCAAGTGACACAATCCCCATGGCCAAAACTGGAACCATTTACCAACACAGTAAATAACACAGTATCAGTATGGGATGATAAAGCAAAGCATAAAGTAAACATCCCTGAGTCCGTAATGATACAATTAAATGATTGAAGAAGGAAATAAATGGAGAGAAGAGATATATCTCCTCTGCAGAATTCTGAAAATGTTACCTATCTCATCTGCCCACAGGAGGTGGTAGAGTCCCCAGTCCTTAAGTGCCAGCTGTGACTGTGCTCCGTGACTCTAATTACTGTATTACACAGTGACAGTGGAGCAGCCTGAAGATCACCACCTGGCCAGGTGATCAGATTAACATCAGTCGTGACAAGTATAGACATGCATCAGTTCCTGGGGCTGCCGTAATGAATTACCTCAAACTGGGTGGGTGGGGGTGGGGTAAAACAACAGAAATTTGGACTTCCATGGTGGTCCAGTGGTTAAGACTCCACACTTCCAATACAGGGGGCACGGGTTCGACCCCTGGTCGGGGAACTAAGATCCCACATACTGCGAGGCCAAAAGAAAAAACAAAAATTGGTAAAACAACAGAAATTTATTCTCCCACAGTTGTGAAGGCTGGAAGTCCTAAACCAAGGTGTCAGCAGGGCCACACTCCCTCTGAAGGATTTAGGACAGGATCCTTCCTCGCCTCCTTCAGCTTCCGGCAGCTCTAGGCTCCTTGGCTGGGGACCACACCATTCCAACATCTGCCCCCATCTTCACATGGCCCTTCCCCTTGTCTCAAATCTCCCTCTCCTCTCCCTAATAAGGACACGAGTTCCTGGGTTAGTGACCACCCTAAACCCAGGATGGTCTCATCTCAAGATCCTTAATGTAATTACACCTGCAGAGAGCCTATATCCGCATAAGGTCACATTCGTAAATCCCAAGGATTAGGATTTGGAGACCACTATTATACCCAGTACGATATTCCTAATTGAGGGGATGAAGATGACACTTTACTTCCATGGTTTTCTTCCTAAAAAGAGCTAACCCATGTCTAACTTTGAGAAAAACATCAGACTAATACCAGTTGAAGATCACTCTACAAAACACCTGACCAGCACTCCTCAGAACCACCAAGGTCATCAAAAGTGAAAAGAGTCTCAGAAACTGTCACATGCAAGAGGATCTCATGGAGACATGACAACTAGCCTAATGGGGTGTCTTGTATGGGATCCTGGAGCAGAAAAAAGGACATTAGTAATAACCAATAATAACCAGGGAAGTCTGAAAGTACGGACTTTAGCTACTAATAATATACCAGTATTGGTTCATTAATTTTAACAAAGGCACCATGCTAATGGAAGATGTTAATATAGGGGAGCTGGGTATGGAAACTTTCTATACTATCTTCATAATTTTTTTCTGCAAATCTAAAACTGTTCTAAAATAGAAAATCTATTCTAAGAAGAAAAATGAGACTTGAATTTTTCATGGTTCAGCTCTTAACCACAAAGCCATGCTCTTTTCACAGCACCATATGTGCCATCTTGAAGTGCTTTGTCTTGGGTTCAGAAAGCAGGTCACATGCATCCATCCTTATCCTGTGCCTCATGAAGAATCACCAGTTCAGAGGTTATTCTGAATGTACAATGGGCTGTTTTCTTTTTGTTGCTGTTTAAATAAAAACAGGATGTTTTCTTAAGCATAAATTATAAAGCTATAGGGTACATTCCAAAGAGGAGAGGACTTTCACTTTTACCTGTATATATACTTCTGCAGCATTGGAATTTCCTCTTCTCTTTGCCTCCCCTTCACCTCCAAGATGTTTACTTAGCATTGTTCTGGCTAAGGTGACATTGACCCAATGTTCCCCAGAGTGTTCAGAATTTTAATTACTCATAATAGTTTTTAGGTATTAAAGTCAATAGTCTTTCTCCTTTAATTGGTGATTAACACTTGGAAAGTGAAATACAGGTATCTCTGCCTTATTGTTGGGCAACGTGGAGTGGGGTTGGGGACAAATGAGAAGAGAAAACATATTTGCCTTCTAAATGAGGCTCAGAGTTAGGAGTCCAAAATGAAGTGCTTAAGAACAGACAATAATCTGGTGATCATGACCACATCTCTCATCCTATTGCTCCCCAAGTCATCCCCACATTTCTTTTATGTGAGTGGGAGCCTAGGGAAAATGCAGCTGCCCCCTCTAAATGTCTCATGTCCTATTCCATCAGCTAAGTTGACCACCTGATGCCAATCAACGTGGCTGGGCTAATTCTGCATTGGTGGGGAGACCAGCCAGTTGAATTCAGCTGTCCCACATAATGAAAGTATCACTGAAATTAATAAACAGAAGGAAGACATCTATTTCTGTCTTCTCTTTGTCCAAACCTGATTTCTCAGAGTGGCAGAGCTCAGACCATACAACCAGCTATACAGAGAATAGTACAACTGCTGGTCATATGGTAACACACTTTTGGTTTGATATTTAAGTCATGACACATATTTAAGGCCATAATTCTCAGTTCCTTCCTTTAATTCTCTGAAGGGAAAAATTCAGTATGAAAATTCAGAAGGCCGTAACTCTAAAATTCATTGGCGTGAAGAAATATTTGACATTCCCAAGAAAGGGGGCGGATTCTAGCGATTATGCGGTTAAGCTACAGCTGGATTGCTATTTGTCTGCAATTTTAAACCCTGGCTGTTAAAATTAATTACATTCAAGGAGAGTTTATCAGAATAAAAGTCTCAGACGTGATATTTTTAGTCTCTGGAATTAAAGTGGCACCCGTGAGCCAATAGATCACAGTGAAAACAGCCAGCCTTGCCGTTTTGAATTCTTTAAACAGACTTATTCTGATTGTAACAAAAACACCCATAAATCTATGCACATATATATTGATCTTGGCTTCCTCTTAAAAATGACTCTGTCCTAGTAAGTTGGCATATTTCATAAACAAACCAACAAATTATTGATCTATCATATACTCTAAAAGTCCTATGAAGAATCTAGGTTGCTTTTAAGTTCATACGGCACCTAAGGGAATGAGAAACTCTGAAATGAAAAATAGAGATTTAAAACGAAGCCCAGAAGATATATAGCTGTCTCCTTCTACTTCTTTCCAAGTGCCTATTGTGATTCAATCTGTGTATCCCATATCCCTCTCTGTATCTACTGATATGGCATAGGGTCCATTAATGCCATTCCTTCCAGAGGCTTCTGTAATTAAGTTACTGCATTTAATAATTGCTTTGTGAAAAAGCCTGTCTAGATATTGCTTTGCTTAAACAAAGCATGTGTAAATGAATGTATTTGTAGGGTATGCTCTATTAACAACTCACTGTGGAATTAGATGAAAAAATAGTTTCTATTAATTTAGTCCAAAAAGGATATTACTGAAATATTTTATTAATAAAATTCAAAGGGTAACTGATACATTCATCATTGTACTGAATCAAAGAAGGACCCATATAATGTCATGTCCTCAGATGTTTTTCCCATGAGTAAGGCAGGTTCTGTCATAAGCTCGAGTCACTCAGACAACATCAGTTACAGTAATCATCAAGATTGCAGTGAACGTGTGGAGCAGCATTTGGCTTCAGCTAAAGCTGGGGCAGGGCCTAGGCCAGTATTGGGAACGTATGTTTGCACCGATATGTATTTCTGTAAGACCAAATAATGTCCTCATCTTTCAGAAGAAGGAGACAGAAAGTAAACATTAGGCAAGATGACTCAAGAGATCTTAATGCACCTTAGAACGTGCAAAGTGATAGGAAGGAAAAGAAGTTACATAGAGCAGGTCATAATATAATGGAGTATGGTCAGGGCAGGAGTGTCTGCCAGGGAGGCACTTGATCAAAGTCTTTAGGAAGGGGGAGGAGTCAACCATGCAGATAAGGGGAGCGGAGAGGTCCAGGGCCATGGCAAGTCCGTGAGATGGGAGTGTGTGAGTGGGGTCAGAAGGGCAGGCTGGAGTGCCAACTACCCAGCAAAAATGCAGCAGGAGAGAAGCCAGAAGGGCAGGCTGTGTTGAGCGCATCTCAGTAGCATGTTGAGGGTCGTTTGAGGACCTCAACTTCCACTGAGAGACATAGAGAGCTTTGCTGCTGAGGGTAAAGCACAAAAGCAAGCAGACCCCCAGATGCAGGCAACAGGGCGCACACCTGGGAAAGAGCTCAGGGCAGTGAGAAGGGGTCAGATTCTGCAGAGGAGTGGTGGCTTAGTCAACAAGACCCCCTCACCAGCTGGCTCTGGGATGCAAGGAAAAGAGGAGTGGAGCTTGCTCACCAAGTTCTCTGGTCTGACAGCCCCAAAGTCAGAATGGCCACCTACCAAGAAAGGTACCAGAAAGTAAATCTGGCCTGGGGGAAGGCGGGTGAGGGCTCCAGAGTTCATATTTGGACCTGCCAATCTGAAATGCCTGCCAGACATTCAAACAAAACAGGAGTGGGATGTCTGGAGTACAGCAGAGAGACTTCAGCAGCTAGAAGGGGCTTTCCTTGTTGTAGAGATATATTCAAAGCCAAAAGAAAGGCAAGATCAGCAAGGAAATGCACGCACAAGACAAGTGTGTGGATATTACGAAATATCTTTGAAATCTAAATTTAGCTTCTGACACAGAATCTGTTATATTTGTATGTAATAAAGAATCTTACCAAGCAATATGGCTTATTCAGGATGATGATTGCTATTTTTCACAGCGTAAACATATATTAACACAATATCCAGTCTTTATAACCCATGCAATATAAATATTAATACAATTTAACAACTTAAAGATGAGAGTAGTTAGGTTATTTTAGGCCTGCATATATTTCCTATGATAGGCTCACAAATCCCAGGATATTCAAGAATTAACTTCATTAGGTAAAATGACGTATTTTTTGGCATCATCAACTATACAAGTTATTTTGTGTACAGACTTAGCATTATGAAGAACAGTTTCTCAAATCAAAAGATTTGACTTTAATTTCTGGTTTTGGCATTTCCTTATGATATCTTGGGCAAAACACTGAAGCATGTGTCTAATTTTCAGCTTCCTTGGCTATGAAATGGAATAATAATATTTACATCAACTAAGATGTTGAAATCACATTTTTCTAACTTTCAATATTTCATCATCAATTTATCTTTCATACATTATATTTTAGAAAAGTGTTCTTCTAATTATAAGATGTTTGCGTTATCTTTTCAGTATTGATTTGTAATTATTTCAAAGGGTCAAAGTCAGAGAATACGGTAGACACCATAAAGATATCTTTATAATATGTTTGCGATATGTTTTACTGGCTATAGTATGTATAATTTTCATAAATTCTCTGTGTGCTTTAAAAATCATTCTCTAAATATTGAGTATAGGACACACTATATTCCATGATGACATGAATGTTAAGTGTGTTATTCAGAATTTCTATATCTACTATTTTTTCATCTATTTAATCTATCAATTTCTAAGAAAGTTATGTAAAATCCACACAATTGTGATTTTTATCTATTTCTTATTGTAATCTTAATGTTCTGCATTTTATAATTCTTGTTAGGTGCCTACAGATCCAAGAATGCTGTATCTTTTAAGTGAAATGAGTCTTTTATCAGGAGTAAAGATGGTATTCACCTATTGTGACGTCTGTTTTGCTTAATGTCTATTTTATCATCTCTTAATATAGATTCACCAACTTCCTTTCTGTTTATATTTGCCTGATATAAGATCAAGGTTTTGGAAGGGATTTTGGTCTCATTTAATTTATCTATTTTTGATTTTTTAAAGATTTTTTTGATGTGGACCAATTTTTAAAGTCTTTATTGAATTGTTACAATATTGCTTCTGTTTTATGTTTTGGTTTTTTGGCTGTGAGGCATGTGGGATCTTAGCTCCCTGACCAGAGATTGAACCCACAACCCCTGTACTGGAAGGTGAAGCCTTAACCACTGGACTGCCAGGGAAGTCCCAAATTTATCTATTTTTAAATGTTTGGTTCTAATTGGGAAGTCCCCATATTTTAACAGGAAAAGCAGTCCATTAAATTTTTTGCTATTACTAATTATCTTAGACCAGGTCCTCAGGAGCAGACCCTTGGAGGGAAGGAGGACAAGTAAGTGTGGGATTAAGTTGGATGGAAGGTAGCTTTAACTCTGTCCTTTCTGAGACATCTGGGAAGAGGAGAGACACAGCCATAGCTCAGAGCTGTCTGACCAGGAGCACAGGAGTTGGTTCATTTCACGTTTTTGTGTGTATTTGTCATCAGTTAAGGGTCGGCCTTTAGTGAGAGGTGAACAGTGGTGTAAATGGAGAGACAGGGGTGCAGGCTGTCAGGGTGAAAATAATAAAGGGGTCTGAGAGGATGTGGGTAGAAAACTGACATTTTCAGTTATACTGATACATTTTTGTACCATCTTATCTATACTCTACAATTTTTTGCTTCTTTCTTACTTCTTTTTCATATCTGTTGGTTCAATTCATTTATCTATCTATCTATCTATCTATCTATCTATCTACCTATCCCTTATTTTTTCCAAATGTAAGTTTGAAGCCATAAATTATTTATATTTTAGGTAACCTTAAATATTTAACATATTTGTGTGAAAATATCTAAAGTTAATCAGTATAATATATAAATATAACAAATCTCTTCCTAACTGGTAGTTGATATATAGAAAGATAAAACTCCAAACACCTTCTCCATTTCCCATGCCATGGTTGTAGAGTATTTTATTTTCACCTTTCATAGAATGTTGAGAAATAATGTAATCATTGTGTTTTCACCCAATATAATACTTATTTGGATTTACAGAAAAAAGTCTTAGTTTCTTTCTTTGTTTTTCTTTTTCATATTCTTCTTCTTCTATCTTTGTTCAGTTTTCTCAAAATTCATCCTTTAAATAATTCCTTTGGAAAAATTATATGACTTGGATACATCTTTAGTTTAAGCATGTCTTTATTTTGCCCTGATTCATGGGGTACAAAATTCTTTTCTGAGAGATAGTTTACATCAACTCTTTCAAGATACCACTCGTTGGCTTTCTGACCTCTACAGTCACTGCTACAGCCCAGTGTGTTTTCAGGCAGGGTAGGTTAAATATTTTACTTACATTTTATAAAATTAATAAATTATAAAATTAATATATTTGGATTTTTTTTTTCAAGTACCTTAATTTGAGTGCTCCAAAATTTGTTAACACACCATTGTAAAGCAATTATACTCCAATACAGATGCTAAAATTAAAAAATAAAAATTTCCCCTCCCCTTTACCCCCAAGGGAGCTGAGCCTGAGATCACCACGGTATTAAATTATCTTGAGCTCAGAGTGGACTTTGTGATGTGGATTAGAGAATTTTTAAAAACCACTTCAACTGATTATGGAAAATCAGTAAGAACAAACTTTAATCGTACAACCTATGGAGAAAGATAAACAGTCTCCAAGTTACTGGTTTGAGATGCAATTTGTGGTAATAAATAGAAAAATAAAACAACATAAATAAATGCATTAGATAAAAACAGAAAAATCACACACATGATAAGCCTGGGAATGTTAGTGATATGGCTTCTAAGAAGAAAGAAGGTTTTTCCCCCAGTTTAAACATAATTAAAATACACACATCAAAGCCCTTGAAGAATAACTACATGTGACCATTCCTAGATGTGGCTACGCATATAAATGCAAATAGGTAAGGGAGCGTAATCTCCAGCATATTAATCTTGTGAAAATGGGTGTGAAAGAATATTTAATTATCTGGATCCCAAATACGTTATTTTCTTGCCATTTTTATAAACTGAGTTCAGCTCTCTAAACTCGTGGAACTCCCAGGTATTTTTATGATAGGGCTCTATTAATATTTACTCTTACAAGATATTTGTTTAAAGCCTAAAATGAAAGAAGTTCTCAGACAAGACTTTTCAACTATCAGGACTATTCTAGTCTGCTTAAAAAGCAGTTTATGTTATCAATTTATTTGCTCCTATAACCGTGAATGATATGATCCCAATAGTATGGTCTTGGTTTTTACTCAATTTTATAGAAAAAAAAGAAAAGAAAAGAAAAAAATGACTTGTCTTGCGTTCCAGCCTACTAACTTGTTGAATAATAAGATATTTAAGTGTTCTGGACTTTTCTTTTCCTCCAGGGCAACTACAAAATAATCCTGTGTGATCATTTTACATGAGAAATATATGGATTTCAAGCACAGTTATTCTATTATTCAGCTTGTTCACACTTTTGTTGCATTTGGAGAAATATGTTAGCAATTTGACAACCATTTGAGCTTTATTTAGTTTTTGCAGTTTTGAATTAAAGCTCTCAGTCTTGATGGTACAGACCTTACTGTGGTCTGCTTTAACTCAGAGATCTTTGCATCACTTTTTGAGTACATGTCTCAGTACTCATCCTGCCCTGGAGGGACTTGATCATAATTTCCCTCTCCCTTTACTTAGAAACCTCACTATCAGCTAATCACTCACGAGAAAGGGAGATAACATTTACTGAACACCTAATATGTGTCAGGTCCAGTAAATTTGGAGAGCTAGGAAGCAGAAAGAGAGTGGATCATTTCCATCATCTATATCTCTAATATTGACTACTAGAGGAAATCCACAAATAAACACAGGAAGTGGCCAGTTAAGGGACTGGTACATTTGCAAAAGGAAAACTTGCCTTTTTTGGTAGAAGCATGGAGAAATAGAATTCACTTATTTTTCATTTATTAGTTTGAATGAAAATGTCCCCAGCCTCTGCAAGAATTCTTCTCTGCTGGGACAAAGCCCCGAGAATCATGAATATTGTACGTTGTGTGGCAACCGCATATTCGATACGTTGGTTCTCATAATTTTGGGGAAACTGAAATGTAGATAATGGCTACAAAACCATAGCAAAAGTTTCCATTGCATTTCTCACTTTGAAAGGTCAATACCAAGACTCACATGAATCTTTTAACAGAAGCACTTACCCATAGAGGTCAAACTACCGAGAAAATTAAGTTGGCTGGGACATTGGAGGGTTCTGATAATGACCTATAAGGCCAGTAGTGTTTGGAATTGTCAATATTTTTTTACCAACCTCAAGCTTGTTATTCTTTCCCTGGACCGTACCAGCCCTGAATTCATCAGACATTACTCTTTTTGGAACGTTCTCTAACACGTGAAAAATTTCACAGTCCTGTGGGCCAGACGTGAATGCTCGTTTCAGTCACTATAATTTATGTTTCCTGATCTCACTCTACTTGCTTTCCCCTGTAAGGCATTACTAGGTCTCGCTATATTAGCTTAGGTTTCAGAGCCAAAGAGAAGGCTTAATCTTGCAATTTGTGTGCCATACTCTTCAAGGAGAAAAGTCCTCATAGCAAGAAAGAATAAGACTATCTTTAAGATCTCTCTCTACTTCTGGGGAAGGGTAGATTAATTGAGTATGATGTTGAGTTAGAGGTAGAAATATTAAGCCTGGAACGATCTCAGAGACCCCTCAAGACTGACCTAAATATGTAATTTTTGTTGCCACTGCTGAGTGCAGCCTTAAAAGCAGCTCTTTTTTTTTTTTGATGATGATGATGAATATCATCCAGTTTCTTTTTCTACTTTCTGACTCATTGTACTTAGAGCCAGGCACCAAATACAAGCAAATAAACAAACAAACATGCATATTCTCTCTCTTCTTTTCTTTAACACATTTTTATCACCAGTATGTTTACCTGTTTTCAACCTAGATGCATTAGGAACTGCTTCCTTGTATATCTTAGAAGTAGTATTAATGTTTGATGGTACAAAGGAAAAAGATTGCTTGTGCCTTGAATCTGTAGCATGGATTTTAAACTGTAAAGAACTAGAAAATGTGAAACTGCCTGTGTGGGAAAAAGACAGTCTTTCACCTGTTTACTCCTCTGCCCATTTTCAGCATGAGAATGGATGGCAATAGTCTGTCCATGGTCTGCTGCAAATGCACAGGGAAAACCCAGCTCACGATGAGAATTTCAGACACAGGTTCTTAAATACTGGGTCTAAAGCAATGCTTAGAACACTAGTTACTTACTGAGTGCATCCGATTCTTTAAGCAGAAGTCCCAAGCTTGACTGTGCCTGGGACAGCACGTGGAAATTAGAACAATGTGCATCAGTGCATCTTTCTTCACCGTGTCTATCATATACCATGTCCAGCATGAGGATTATCACTAAACTGAGCATTGGGTTCATCTGGGTCAGATACTCTTCCCTAACAGTATCTAAAGAGGAACTTTTACACTTAATCTGTTGTACAAAGAATAAAACAAATTCCTGAACAGAAATGAGCTCAGGTTTTGCAACAAGCTACAATAAACTTATTATACATACATATGTATAGAAACTAGAGGAAAATACATGATATTTCTATTTTCATCTCACTTGAGCCGTATTATTTTGAGTCCTTCAATGAAAAAAATATAATTATATAAATTAGGTCTCATACCGAATGAGATCATGTGATGCAGTCTTCCTGAATAAAACAAAGGAACCAAATGCACATTGCTCAAAGAAAACAATCAATAAAATTTACTTCTGCAAAAAGTTAGATCCAAATAAATAAAAATAATGTTGATATTTGGATTAGATAAAAAATTTAAATTATGGAGGACTTTAAAAAGAGCTATGAGCATTCTCTTTGCCATCTTATCAATCTCAAATATTCTTATTCTTGGCAACAAATAAGTACAGTCTTAAAGTCATATTTTAGCAAATTATAAACATTATAAGTTTCTTGGCCAGGAAAGGGGAGGCTAATTCAGTAAATATTTAAATTTTCCTAGACTCTGGAGTTAAGTCATGTCATATTATATCCTTTATACTGAACTCAATGACTTCACCTCTGGCAGTGTTTGTGACTTTAGTGCAGATTCAAATCTCAATTGAAAGATTCTTCTACAAGGAAGCAAATTTAAATAATAGTTTCAAAAAGGCTAAGATTTTACCACCAGAAAAATTACCATACCTTTCCTTTTTCAAGCAGAGCTTTTAGCAGGATTTCTCTGAGCCCTGAAGAGTTCATATAGCTATCTGCCATTAAATGTCTTACAAACCACCATCTAAACCAAAAGTTTGTAGACATTACAACTGCAGGGTTTCTTTTTTTTGAAATATTTTAAACATAGTTCATTTTATCTTTATCTTGCTCCTTTTATTTTTTTAATTGAAGTATAGTTGAGTTAAAATGTGCCCATCTCTGCTGTACAGCAAAGTGACTCTGTTATACATACATATATATATATATATATATTTATATATTTATATTCTTTTCCATTATGATTTATCCCAGGAAACTGGATATAGTTTCCCATGCTCTACAGTAGGACCTTGTTGCTTATCCATTCTCTATGCAATAGTTTGCATCTACCAATTCCAAACTCCCAGTCCATCCCTCTCCCTCCCCCCTTTCCCTTGGCAACCACAAATCTGATCGCTATGTCAAGACAGCAGGGTCTCTGAATTGAAGTGTTTACTTTATTCATAAAGCCAGAGATACTTCAAGTATACCACTTCATGAATGACCTCTTGTCTGTTCAATAGTTCATAAAATCAGTTTTATCCTGTTCTCCTCATTACTGAGAATTTCAATCAAACACTTGAAATTATCCTCTGGGATGCTCCATTTTCTCAGTAAAATGTCTTCAAAATGTGGTCGTTTATTTTTAGCTTTGTTGCAGTTAACCATGCAACATTAAAATAATTGTTTTGGGGATTTGGGGCAGCGTCCTTGTCAACAACACCTGTGGTTACGGAAGGCAGAGATTTGCTACAAGGTATGCAGCATTTTTTCTTGCCAAGCAGCAAAACTAGGTGTGTATATAGGACATAACTTGTTCTCCATCTGGGCCTCTGGCAGCTTGACTTTTCATTAACTTTATATTTTGCCTGGCAACAGAACTTTTCCAAGTTTATAAGATATTAATATATTTGAACTTCAGAATATAAGCATTTATCTTTGATGTCATTTGAGGGTTTTTTTTAACAAATGAAAAGCAGGAGCTGGTTCTCAAAACTCACTAATCTTTTCCTTCCGTCATAACTTGAGGGGAGGGACATTGCCGTCATTTGTCCTGTGACCTGCTACAAGCAATTAGCACCAATGTCAGTGATACCAGAGCTCATTTCATCATTTGACAGAGGAACTGTTTCTTCGTTCACTAATTTATTTATTTAAGAACTGTTTAGCAAGTGTCTAATAGGTTCTAGATACTGGGAATATAATGATGAAAAAGAAGATGCCTGTTTTGAGTAGCAGCATGGAGCATGTATTCTGATGAGGGAAGAAAGGATGGAAAACCAAAACGTAATATGATACCAGGTGGTGAACAATGCAATGCAGAAGAATTTAGTTGGGTGAAAACGTAGAAAGTGAAGAGGCAGAGCAGGGCTTGTCATTTTTGATATCTCCGTTTCCGTGGTTTGTTCTCAGACTCAAAACAGTTGAACTTTTCCAGAACATATGGCTATACATACAGTTCTTTAATAGTGTTGGCTTGTTTTATTTAGTTATTGGAAAAAAAATTAGGTTTTGGTATCATATTAATTATTTCGACATAATTTTTCTTCACAAAGCTATACAAAACATCTAATATAGATGTAGGCTGTACAGATATGAAGTATTTTTATAGCTAATTTGGTTTCATGTTTCTGTTGGCAAGAACGTTGCCACAAGAGAGGCACCAATTCTCCTGTACCCATCACAAAAGGAAACGAAAATAACGTGAAAAGACACATAAACATTACTATATTTTCCTTGATGTCTTAGACGTGGTCTAACCTCAAATAATAGGCTTAATGAATATGCCAATACATGGACATGATGATTATGACATTCGGTAGTGGATGAGGCTCAAATAAAGTGTGGTTCTTCTTCTGGTTCCTTATTGTGGTTCTGCTTTTCTGCTCTTCTCTGAAGCAGGAGTTGGTGGTCATCCTCCCTTACTAGAACCATGAACTTGTGTCAGAGGGACTTATCCATGGGAGGCACTTGCTTCTTGACTTGGTCAATCCTTGTCATATGGAGTTTATTTGGGGGGGTTAAATAATATCTCTGACCCAGTGACATGCATTCTATCAACAATATTTCTATCATTCTTGTTATGGATTTGTCTTTGCTAATTTTAGAAATCTCTACAATTGCAAATATCAGAGTTGTAGTTCTTCCCAAATAAATTTGTCCTAATAATTCCTTCAGTAACAGTAATCTCTACCTTTATGCTTTTATAAGTTCAGTATGAAATTAGGTATTAAAGATGTATTACATCCTGACACTGTATAAGCAGTGAAAATATAATGAAAAATAAAATTGTTATGTGTAAAATATGACTCTAATTTTACAAAACGGTCAATGGCACAAATGTCATTCCTCATATCTTTATAAACATACATACGTGCATATTTGCATCCATTATATGAGCTTGGAAACAAAGTAAAGAAGAAGAAAAAAAAAATCCACAATGATGAGACGTAAGATTATCAAGATATGCCTGCAGGGGGCGCCGGACACATGACGGTTATGCAGAAAGACTATGAAAACCGTAGCCCCTGTAGTTTTTAAGTTAGAATTGCACTCATATTGTTGTCTTTTGATATTTTGTTTAGCAAAAATGTTAAACTGTAGAATAATATAGTCAGTATAACTTTAGTTAAAGGGAAACAAAAGACCAAACTAAAATAAATAATCTTTCTTTCAAATCATATGAAAAATAGTGACATAAAATATACACTTATTACTCTCATGGATTCACAGATTGAGGAATTCGGACACCGCAGAGCTGGATGGCTTATCTCTGTTCCATGATGTTCAGAGTCTCAGCTGGAGACCTGAAGGCTGGGGTCTAGAATCATCCAAAATCTCGTTCATTCATATGTCTGGAGGTTCCTGCTGGCTTCTGGCTATTGGCAGAGGGCTGACATTTCCTTTGCGCTGTTTCCTCTATTTGAGTGGTTTCCAAAATCAAAGAGAGAGAGATGTGGAAACCTTAGTGCCTCATGATCTAACCTCAGAAGTCAAATTGCATTTCTTCTGCCACATTCTGTTAATTGACATCATCACAGACACCTGCCAGGTTTAAGGAGCAAATAAAAGAGAAGCCACCTCTTATGGAAGAGGTATTGGACCAGATATAATTCTGTGGTCACTAGAAGAAAATATATAATCTGCTACAAACAAACACACTAGGTTATTAACCTGATTTACCTTAGAGATGAAGAATAAAATTATTTTTTCTGCTACACTTATTTGCGTTATCTTATCTGTGCCACAAGCATGCATTACTTCTTCCATTTAAAACTTTCAGAAGAAGGAGTTTTTAAGAGAAAGAGACCCAACTGGAAACACCAAGAACTAGAAAAAAAAAAACAAAACAAAACAGAATCATTGACTCAATGAATAACTAATAGAAGGCCAAGAGTGAAGCAAGCTAACTGAGAAGACTGCAAGGGTCCCAGAGGAACCAGATGAGATGGAAGAGTTTGGAAAGGGATTAACAATGAAATCAAAATAACTTTAGTGTGGTGAAAAGCATACTCCATGTTGTAGAACAATATAGAAAAAGTGTGTGATGCACACTTTAGATTAGTAAAGTGTTGAAAACGATGACAGAAGGGTTTTGGTGTTAGAAGATAGAGAAAGTAGATCCATGGATGAGAAATTGGTTTCTTTATGGAAAATGTTCAAATAAAGCTAAAAATACAAAGTTATACACAGCAGTTTCCTCATTTGAAGATGAACCTAAACTACAGATGAGAAGCTCTTAGCAAGTGCCCAGAAAAAAGGGAGAATTTAAAAAAATCAAACATAGATGGATATATTGCTGCAATGTTAGTAGTGGTAGTTTACGTTATTATATGTCATTTCAAGGATAAAGAAATAATCTCAGAAGAATATGTTGGGTTGAGATTGTAGACGAGACAGAAAATCTATTATAGAATAATAAGGAAGGACATGAAGTAAGTTGTGTATCTGATATTGTGGAGTCAGAGAGATGGAACCAAAGCAAAGGTGTAGAATGATTTTCATTATTTCAACCTTAGAAACAAGGGGATTCAAAGATTTCAAAGACAGAGTAATCTAAAAGTAAGGGAAATAGTAAAACCGTACTCTCTTTGAATTAAACCGTACTCTTCTTCATTAAATCCTCAGCCTTAGTTAGATGGATGGCAGAAGAACCTTCTGTCTGTCACTTGGGAACATGTGACACTCTTCACTCTCTTTAGGCTTATTAAACACACCACTTACTCCACCTTAAGAAACCAGAAAAAGAAGAGCAAGCTAAAACCAAAACAAGCGAGAGAAAATAATAATAATAATAAAGATGAGAGCTGAATTCAAGAAAACTGAAAACGGAAAAGCAGTAGAAACAAACAATGAAGCAAAAACCCGTTTTTGTTTTGGTTTTGATAACCCTCTAGCTAGACTGATCAGGGAAAACAGAGAAAAGCCACAAATGACCAGTATCAGGAATAAAGGAGGAAAGGTCATTACAAACTCTAGAGACATTAAAATGATAATAAAGAAATATTAACAAATACATATTTATGAATTTGCCAGCTTAGATTAAATGGACAAATTATTTGAAAGGGATAAACTACCACGTTCATTCAAGAAGATAAATACACAATAGTCAAGGATTTGTTCTAAGAAATTGAATTTGCAATTTAAAAAAAACTTCCAACAGGAGAATTCCAGGGTCAGATGGCTTCACTGGAACATTCCACAATTTAAGAAATAAATAATATTAATGCTACACAAATTCCCCCAGAAAATAGAAAAGGAGAAAACATTTCCTAAGTGATTTATGAGAAAAATATCGTCTTAATATGCAAACCAAAGACAAACTACTACCATTGCAAAGAGAAAACCACCACCAATATCTCTCATGAACACAGGTGCAAAACTCTTCAATATACTACCATTGCAAAGAGAAAACCACCACCAATATCTCTCATGAACACAGGTGCAAAACTCTTCAATATACTACCATTGCAAAGAGAAACTCACCACCAACATCTCTCAGGAACACAGATGCAAAACTCTTCAATATACTACCATTGCAAAGAGAAAACCACCACCAATATCTCTCATGAACATAGATGCAAAACTCTTCAATAGAATATTGACAAATTAAATCCAGCAGTCTATAAAAAGGATAATACATCATGAACATGTTGGTTTACCCTAAGTATGCAAGATCTGTTCAACATTTGAAAATCAATCACTGTAGTTCACCATAACATCAGACTAAAAAATTCAAACCAAGTGATCATCTCAATAGATGCAGATTAAAAAAAAAAAAAAGAAAACCACCACCAATATCTCTCATGAACATAGATGCAAAACTCTTCAATAGAATATTGACAAATTAAATCCAGCAGTCTATAAAAAGGATAATACATCATGAACATGTTGGTTTACCCTAAGTATGCAAGATCTGTTCAACATTTGAAAATCAATCACTGTAGTTCACCATAACATCAGACTAAAAAATTCAAACCAAGTGATCATCTCAATAGATGCAGATTAAAAAAAAAAAAAAACCTGAAAAAAGTAAACATCCATTTATAGCAAAATCTCTTAGAAAACTGAGAATATAAAGAAATTTCCTCAAGCTGATAAAAAGCATTTATATCAAACCTACAATTAAAATGTTACTTAAAAGTAAAAGACCAAATATGTTTCCCCTAAGGTCGACACAAAGCAGGAGTGTCCATTCTCACCCCTCCTGTTCAACGGCTAGTAAATGTCCAGGCCAGAACAATAAGGTACTGGAGAAAAAGGCACAGATATTATAAAGGAAGTAATTATCCTGTATGTATTCCCAGATGACATAATCATCTATGAGGACAATCCCAAAGAATATAAAAAATGCTAATGAAATTAATGATTGGGTTTAATATGATCAAAGAACACAAGATCAAAAAAATCAATTTGAAATTGAAATTAAAAAGTGACAATTACATCATTTACAAAACACCTCAAATATTTAGATATAAATCTAAGAAATTGTGTGCAAAATCTTTATTTTGAAAGAGAAAATATATTTTTGAAATAAGTCAGAGAAAACATAAATAAATGGAGATATATATTCACAAATTGAGTAAAAATATTGTTAGGATTTCAGTTCATGTCAAATTGATATATAGGTTCAATAAAATCCCAATCAAAATCCCAGGAGGTTTCTTTTTGCTGAAATTACCAAGCGGATTTTAAAATTTATGTAGAAACGTGAAGGATTAGAAAAGCCAAATTATGTTGTAAAAGAAAGGCAAAGTTGGATGATTCGTACTACTTGATTTTAAGATCTACTATAAAACTACAGTACCTAAGATGGTGTGATACTGGTAAAAGTATAGAAATAAAAATCACCTTAAAAATATTAAGTCCAGATATAGATGTACATATGGTCAATTAATTTTCAACAAAGGCAATTTACCGAAAAAAAGAATAGCTTTTGAAGAAATGGTACTAAAACTATTAGGCATCTATATGCAAAGAAAATGAATCTTAGTGAAATTTACTCAAAATGATAATAGACAATGTTAAACTTAAAACTATAAAAATTATAAAAGAAAGCACAGAAGAACTCTTTGTGAACTTGGGTTAAGCAAAGAGTTGTTAGATATGGTATTCAAAGTTCAATCCATTAAAGAAAATAAATTGTATTCCCTCAAAATTAAAAATATTTGCTCTTCAAAAGTTATTGTTATGGAAATAAGGCAAGCCACTGACTTGATGAAAATACTTGAACAAAATATATATCTGACAAAGGATTTGCAAATAAATACATTGATGTAAAGAGCTCTTATAACTCAATCATACAGATACAAGTAACCCAATTAAATGAAAAACGGGCAAAATATTTCAGCAGACCCATTACCAAAGAAGACACATGGATGGCAAATAAACCCATGCAAAGATGCTCAACCTCATTAGTAATTAGGGAAATGTAATTTAAAGTCATGATAAGATACCACTACACACTGATTAAAATGCTTAGATTAAAAAGAGTGTTTAAGTGTTAGCAAGCATGTGAACAGCTGAAATTACCCTACACACTGCAGCTGGGAATGTAAAATACCGAAACCCTTTTCAAAACTTTTGGCAGTTTCTTAAAAAGTTAACACACATGTACCACATTATGTAGCCATTCAAATCCTAGGTATATTACCAAAAGAAATTAAGATGTATGCCCACCACATGGAGACTTCTGCATGGATATTTGTAACAGCTTTACTTCTTTTACCCCTAACTGGAAACAACCCAAACATCCATCATCAGGTGAAGGGATAAACAAGTTGTGTTTACAAAGGGAGACTATTTTGCAATAGAAAGAATTAACAATAGATACACAGAAGAATGGGGACGAATCTCCAAAAAATTGCGTGGAGTGAAAGAAGTCAGTCTTCTGCTACTTCTAAAAAGAAACAGAGTATATATTGTATAAACCCACGAATATAAATTTTTTTGAAAGTGAAAACTAATCTGCAATGACAAGCAGATGAGTGGGTCTTGGATGAGTGTGAAGAAAGTGTGTACATTGGGATGAAGAGGCATAAGGAAACTTTCGGGGGTTCATATTCCCAGTTTGATGATGGTTTTGTTGTTCTAGTCATACGCCAAAGCTCATCAAATTATGCACTTTAAGTACATGCAGTTTATTATGTGTCAAATATGAGAAAAATATACTGTAATATGAGGAAAACGTAGAAAAAGAGTGTCCCTTAAATATACATGATTGGATTAATAATAATTTGGAATTTTACCTGTCTTATCCTATTTTTCTGCTGAAAGCAGAGCCTAAAAGAAGAGCTGTGTGCTGGGGTATCAAGACAGAAACTGGGAGACAAGGGAAGTTAAATCAAGTGTGTGTTGGGGAGCTGACACCACTGCAGGCAAGCAGAACCTGGCTCCTGCCTGGACACAGAGAACCATGTGAAGTGGGGAAGCGAGACCTCCATCCACTGGCTCCCACCCTGTTTGGGTCCAGGGATGCTGCACGAGGTGCTGACTTCCTGGCTCTTCCAGGTTTGTGCATGAGTCAGGACGGCACAGGAGTCCAGCAGAGGGACAGCAGGGATGTGCCTGTGGAAGTGAAAGATTAGCGGGTGCAGCTGGTTGTTATGAGAACAGCTGCAGCAAAGTCTGGGGGAGACCATGTGAGGGGAAGCTTGTCAGGCGTCCAATATGGCGACACAATATCATCCTTGGCCCATGATTCATGACTCTCTTTGAATTTAATTAAGCAATCAATGGATTTAATACTATAATGAGCCTACTGCTCCACTCAACTACTGGAACATCACCAATACCGTACAGCTGCCGAGGGGTTCCTAATCCATCTCACCTGACTGCTGACCCATCATGTTAACTTCTATCCCGATGATCACGTCCATCAGTCCCTTACTTTAAAAAAAAAGTTTAATCTCTATGGTTCATTTCTGGACTTAATAGAAATATATATATATATATATATATATATCTATATTAGATATTATGCTCTGGGACTTGCTTTTCACTCAAATTACATTATTAAGATTCATGCATATTTGGGCATGTTTTTGTAATTCATTCACCTACACTGTTATTTCATTTTTCATCGTGAAGAAACTATTATCCACTCTCCTTAACTGGGCATTGAAGTTGTTTCTAGTTTTGCTATTACATATGTGCTGCTGTGAATATCCATGTGCGTGTTTCCTGGTCCTCATGAAAAAGTTTCTCTAGAAACTAGAAGGGATAGCGTAGCATGACAGAGAATGTGGACATACAAGATGGTGCTAAATGGTTTTCCAGATGACTCTAACTCCAGCTAGGGAGCTGAGTCAACTCATGGGATTAACACATGGTATGTAAGCCACCAAATTTGTTATGCAGCAACAGAGAACCAAAATGCAAATAATATTATTTCTGGGACTCTTTTGTAAAACAAATGTTGGAATCGCCTCAAGCATCCATTTTCTAAAATGTATCGAACATTTTTTTGAAACAGGAGAAAAGTATATCTACAAAAAATCTGTACAAGTTGTGGTTAACAGGGTATTCAGAGGCAAATTTAAAGTCCTTACCAGTTTCATAATAAAACAAAGAAAGAATTAAATGAAATGTACTAAGTTTCTTCTAAAGAATGTACCAAATTACAAGACACATCTAAAGAAAACATACAATGAATTTAGTAATTCCATCTGGAGAATAAGTAAATTAAAATATAAATAATAACATATTTGCAAATATAAATGTCAAATGCCTCACTAAAACACCTATAGGTAAAGCCAACATGCTTAAAAATATACATGTTTTAATATATATTTAAACATATATATGTATAGATAAACAAGAATGGTGCTCTGACAGTGCAGATGTGGTACCGGCCACACAAGATGGTGAATATTCGAAACCCCTAATGTGGCTCACATATTCATATGTGATCATTTCAATAGAGCTCAAAAGGCAGTTGATCAGATGCAATATTCCTGCAGGATTAAAAAAGCAAACAGACAAGCAAATGAAAATCACTTAGGAAACTGGAAGTGGAAATTTCCTTAACATTAGAAACTACTTTTTTAATGCAAAGAACCAACAGCTTATTTAAGAATATAGTTAGAGTTATTTCTATTAAAATAAAAAGTATTAAAGAATGTAGACTATCCCCTTTACCTTTGATATGTTTTCTTTAGTTTTTTAGATAATCACACAAAATGATAAAAACAAATGAAATATAGCTTTCCTAAAGATGAAAATTACATGTCAGTACTTGCAGGTACTCTGAAATTCCAACTGAAAAACTACCAAAAAATTGACTACTCATTTAAAATAATGTAAAATTCAACCAGATAGTCTATTATATAAAAGAAGTACACACAATTAAGAATATTCTTTAATGTTGGATATTACCATTTATACAAATATAATGGTAACAAAATCAAATTCTTAATGGCAAGGAACTAAAGCATAAAATATCTGTAAATACATTTAACGAAAAATACATAGAAGCACCAAAAAGAAAATTTCAAATATTCTCTGAAGGCTAAATATAGCTTAGATAAAAAGACATGACATGGTATAAAATATTAAAATCTATGCCTCAAAATATTACACAGATAAAACACAATTCTTTAATTTTTAAACTTTAGCACCCTTTTTATCAGTGTCCATTCAAATGGGATTATACAAGGCATCTATTAAATAAACAATAAGAAAACCAACACTTTAAAAATAACAATTAAAACTCCTGGTATTATTGTAGTGATCAGACAGTATGTAATTGATATAAGAAATGGCAATGCATCGAACAGAAGAAATTCATGGAACAAAACAAAAAATATATATTTTTTAACCTATTTAACACTTTTAAATTGATTTTTTATATTTGTTTATTGGTTTTCTAACAAACTGCATTGGAAAAACAGGTTAACTTCTGAGAAAAACTCAATTTAGATGATTTATTTTTTATAATACTCCACAATTAATTTCAGTTAGAACATATATTTAATAAAACTATTAACGAACTACAAAGACCAGATGAATGAATATCCATAGATACCAATGTCAGGAGGAAACTGCTAAAAGCAAAAGCAAAAAAAGAAAAAAAAGGGGAAAATATTTTGATAGATTTGTCTATGCAATTTCTGAACCTCAAAAAGGACACCATAATCAAAAAAGAAAGTCCATGTCAATATTTGCAGAAAAAAATAGATCGAGGATTAACAAGTTCACTATTTATATGAAATGTCATGCAAACTCAAAAGTAAAATAGAAGGAGTCTATTGTTGAAGACACCAGTAAATATTGATTGCAGGAGCCTGAGCCCACCCCTGAACACACACACACACACACACACACACACACACACACACACACACAACCCGTTCCCAGAGAAACTCTCTCTTGCTCTTGGGAGGAAAAACTCTGAAATAAAATTTGCAGGTGTAGTTATGGTGAGCTTATCTCATTTACTATTGGAAAAGTAATATGAGCAAGAGAGAGAGACAGAAAGATGCAGGGAAGTATGCAAAAATTGCAATTATGGTTTGCTTGGGTACACTCAGTAACAGAATTATAGATTGCTTTTATTTTATTTTTTACACTTTTAATTATTTTGTCTACTGAAAAAATTCTAATAAACAGATATTGCTATCATCATGAAGAGAAGAATCAATTAATGATTCATCGTAGTGTACACGATTCTGGTTTTCTTGTGGTTACATGTAATTCCTTTTGTGGACACTGTGCTAAACCACTAAGTGCCAGGACTTTGAAATCTATCAGACAGAGACAAGAAATCCATGGGATTTTTAAAGATTTTAGAAAAATATCATTTGTGTGGTGATGAAAACAGAAGGACCAGTATAAAACTAGATTTTATAATCCAAACTCTTTTATTTGCTTTTGACTCCAACAGAGGATCGATTTTCTCCAAAAGGTATTATAAAGTAGGTGTCTTGTTTTTAGTACAAGTTATAATATGCTCATGCATATGACCACATGAATAGTAACATTCAGTGAAGGAGAAAAGACCACTCAACTAAGTTCAAGAGAAATTATCTTCTACTTTAGTTCCATCACTAACCTGCTGTATAATCTGACTGGAGACCACACATAACTCCTCTGAGATGCAGCTTTCTTAAATACAAATATAGAAACAAGGTTTAGGGTTTTCTAAACTCATATTTTAGGACAAAGCATCCACAGATTATGTTTAAGCTAGAATCTTTCACCAAAGCAGTAATATGAGGCAGCTGAATCAAGGAAAATATTTTTTTCTCCTTCAGTTTGAACTAAACATTATACTAGGATTGTTTCCTTTCAATATTGAAAGTGAATGGAAATGAAACTCTACAGTTAAAACGTAACTTGAAAGAATTTATGTGGTTCAGTGGGTAATAATTGCAACATTTTCCATGGCTTATTAGAGAGCAATTTCTTTGGTTCTACTAGGTGTTTCAGAATATTTCGAAAGGTTTCTTCCTAGTGTATCTTTTCTTTTTAAATTTTCCTTCGAGTGGCATAATATTTCTGTATTTCAATGGAGAAAGTGGAACTAAATAAAATGAAAATTACCAATGCAGGTTCTTTAGTGCTACTTTACCCACTGTAACTGAAGAAGTACTAACCCTCAAATACTCCTGTGATTTGCTGTTTCCTTGAAACACATTGATTTACCTTTACTTTTCTTGATGCATAGAATTTTTAAAAAATACCTGGTTAGCTCATCACTACTCAGGAGTTTAATTAAAAATCTTCTGAAATGTATCTGATAATAACACATACATAAACACAGAAAACATTTCATTTCCTTATTTTGCCTGTTTTAAAGCTTCGGACCAAAGACTTTAAGAACCAGCAAGTCTTTAAGAGAAATCATTTTTCTCCTCCTCTGTGAGCTCCATGAATTTCACAGTCATCACTGGGGGATGAAAGTAGGAGTGAATCCGGTTGCGATGGCTGCTCTGTAGACGGCTTCCCAGAATCAGCCGGAGGGGGGCAGTATAAGACAACATTTTCATCGTTAGAGGCGGCAGCTGCCCGTGAATCAAATCTTCCTTAACAATTGCAACCGATAAAAATCAGCTTTTCCCCTTAATTACTGCTAAATGAATACCTTCTGATCTAGCAGTCAGATGGTAAGGCTGATGATTGAGCAGGCAACTAACACTTCTGGAGAGCTTGAAATTCCCTGGGTGCCGGATGGACCGTTTCCACAGACACATGAGATCTCACTAAGCAGGCAGCAATCCTGTGGCACAAACAGCCACGCTTTAGACGCGAGGACACTGAACTCGAAAAGTTTAAGCAGCCCCCCTCATGAGCAGTCTGCCATGATGTTCAGCTCCATGGAGCAGTGGTCCGGGGAGGTGAAAACACTCACAGGTGGGATGCTTTCCTTCCCCGTGAGTCTCAGTGCCTGCCCTGTTGAACCAGAACAGGGTCCCTCGGGCCTCACCACAACATCCAGAAATAATGCACAGAAGGAGCCGGCATTTACAAACAAGAAAGTTCCAGACGCTGCAGTGCTATTGCTGAGTGCCGTCGGCTGGGCTGGAAAGAGGTGAGAAGATTGAATCGTGTGGCAGGCCGTACCTAAGAAGAGGGCACCGAGCTTCTTTCCAAGTTAGAAACACGCATAAAAATATGAAGGGGATTTGATTTTTAAAAGACACTTAAATAATGGAGCAAATACCTTCCAGCAGCATTTTCTGTCTTCTGCATATTTCTAAAGGAGACATGCTTTGTAACCACATATCTACTCTCAGAAATGCTGCCCTAGATTTCCTATGGAGGTTGAAGTCACTGTATCATTGCCTGCATCCTCCCTTTGTTAAGTGATCACACACACACACACACACACACACACACACACACACAATTATATATAATCAACACATTACTCTGAGGAGACTTGCCCACATACAATGTGCAGGTGCCCGAGACTCATTCCATTTTCACGTCAGGTATCAGCTGTCACCTGTCACAGTATCTGCTGTGCATATGGAGACACTCCTCCCTGGCAGGTTTCACTGGACCAGCAGAAAATAAAAAGCACAGTCAAGCCCAAAACACTGATTCAGCAGCCTCCTGCAGACATGCATGGTGGAGGGAATTAAAAACACATATATGTTTATATATGGAAGCTGAAATGGACAGTAAGCCCATTGATGTGATGGTCTTAATAGGACTTTTTTGTTGATGTTGTTAGATAGCTTGATTGAGGTATACTTGACGTAAAATTGGCTGCACATAAAGTGTTCAATTTTATGTTTGACATATAAATCCTTACCCGTGAAACCATCACCAGAGTCAAGATAATGCATTAACCGTCGATGCCCAAAGTTTCATCGCAATCCCTTCCTTCCACTCCTTCTTGTCCCTCTGCCTCCGTCAACCACTGACGTGCTTTCTATCTTGTTTGCATTTTATAGAAATTTATGCAATATGAATCATACAATACTTATTTTTTTCTCTGGCCGTTTTCACTCAGAATAATTATTTTGATAACTGGCCATGTGATAGTATGTATAAACAGTTCACTCTATTTCATTGCTGGGTAGTATTCATTGTATGGATACACCACAGTTTACCCATTCACCTCAATGAGTATTTGAGTTGTTTTAGTTGTTGGCTAATACTAAGAAAGCTGTTAGAAACATTAGTGTGTGTGTGTGTGTGTGTGTGTGGTGTGTCTGTGCTGGGGGGCACATGCTTTCATTTCTGTAAGGTAAATACCTAGGAACGGGGTGGTTAGATCATACAGGAGGAGTGTGTTTAACTTTTTAAGAAACCTGAACTGTTTTTGAAAGTTATTTTAATGTTTTATGTTCCTACCAGCAGCATATGTATGTTTGTGTTCATCCCAATCTGCACTAAAAGTCTGTAAGTTTATAAGGTTTGTTCCAATGGGTGTGTAGTGGTATCCCACTGTGGTTTCATTTTGCATTTCCCTAATGACAACTGATCTTTTAATGTGCTTATTTGCCAGCTGTACATTTTCTTTGGTAATGTGTTTGTTCACGTAGTTTTCTCATTTTTAAATTGGGATTTTTGTTTCTCATTCTTGAGTTTTGGCGTTCATATTTTTTATAAAAATTTTTATTAGACATATGATTTACAAGCATTTTACTCAGCCTGTAGTTGTGTTTTCATTCTCTTTAAATGTATTTTTTTGAAGAATGAAAGTTCTTTTAACCTTTATAAAGTTTAACTTGTCATTTTTTTAATTTTATGGATTGGGCTTTTGATGTCATATCTAAAACATCTTTATCTAAGTGAAGGTCACAAGATCTTAAGTCATTTTCGTTTTTCATTATAACAAATGATGCCGCATTAAATATTCTTGTACATGTGGTCTTGTGAGCATATTTCTCTCTATATATATTCTCTGAAAATAATATATGTAAATTATATATATACACATTTATATTTTTTCCAGTTTTGTTGAGATATCATTGTCATATAACATTGTGTAAGTTTAAAGTGTACAACCTGTTGATTTCATACATTTGTATATTGCAGTATGATTAACACTTTAGAATTAGCTACACCTATATCATGTCATATAATTAGCATTTATTTTTTGTGGTGAGAACATTTAAGATGTACTCACTTAGCAACTTTCAAGTATACAGTTATCTATAATCCCATGTGCATTAGATCTCCATAACTTACTCATAACAAGAAGTTTGCATCCTTTGACCAATGTCTCCCCATTTCCCCAAACCCCAGCCCCCTGCAGCCAACACTGTTCTTATGAGTTTTTTTTTTTTTTTTAATTACACATATCAATGACATCATACTGTGTTTGTCTTCCTCTGTCTGACTTAGAATACATATTTGGAATGCATATTTGGGTGTGAGCATCTTCACATATACTAAGTATTGCCCAGTGTTTCAAAGTGGTTGGGTCAATATCTACTCCCACAAATGATGTAGAGTCCCCATTTCCTTCTATTTCTCACAATCCTCTCCCACATATGGCACCATCACACTCCTTAATTTTTGCCAGTGTCATCGCACTGCAGTTTTAATTTACACTTCCCATTTAAGACAAATTTAGCCATGTACCTATAGGTTTATTGGGAACTCATGTTTCTCCTTTTGTGAATTACCTTCTCTCGTCTGCAGTAAAGGGACCTGAGCAAACCCGGAGATCAGTGTTTCCTGGGATATTAAGGCAGAGACAATCGATCACTCATCCTGTTTTCAGTAAACGCATATGAATATACTCTTGTTTATTCTATTTTTGTTTTTGTTTCTCCAAATGCATAAACCCATGAGCCAGTAGAGCTGTAGCCAACTTCTCCAAAGTGTTTAGGGAGAGGCCAATGAGCAGGAAAGCACAAAACTCTCCCTGAGAATGGCAAAGTCAAGTGTCTGAATTCCAGAAGAATCCTTATATAATTCTGGTTAATTATCAGTAGTTGTTTGTCCCTGTGAAGAGCTTTGCCCTTGTAGACCTGGGAACACATTCCTTGGCTGGAAGTACACTACCTGCCCCACTTCTATTCAATGCCAAATGGGAGTTCCTATTCCTTTTCTAATGAGATATTACACCCTCTGTTTCTGATGCATGTTTCCATCAATCACGTGACAACAAAACTATACCTTTGCCTACTTACTCGTGTTTCAAATTTTTCTTATTAATTTGTTGGGATTTTAGTATATTCTGGAAACTGTTCTCTTAGTTGACCTACTGTGTGGTGTGTTCTTTATTCATTTAAGTAATAGTTCCAAGTCTTTGTTTCACCATGTGGTATTACTAGCTCTTTGATCTTGAAGAAATTTCATCATCTGCTATGCCTCAATATCACCACTGGAAAATTTATGATAACAACATTATCTACCTAATAGATATTTGGGGGATTAGGTGGGTTAATATATACACAGTGATAAGAACAAAACCATACATTTAATAAACACTATATAAATATTTGTTGTCATTATTATTAAAGGGGTCTTCGTAACAGAAAGGTTTTAATGTTACTGTAGTCTCAAAATATACAGTTGATTTGAGAGTACATTTTTGTCTTTTAAGACCTACTTAAGAAGTGCCTCCCTATACTGGTGTTGGATAGATATTTTCCAAGTTGTCTTCTGAAAGTTTTGTACTTTTGCATATTAATTATGTCTTTAATCTATCTGGGACTGATTTATAACTTGGTGTGATCTAAGGATCGATTTTATCTTCACATATAGACAATGCCAAAGTGCTTGTTTTAATATTCCAGTTTTTTCATTCATTTTTATTTCATCTTTTCATACTCTAAAAGTTCACATATTCATGGACTTTTGAGCATCTCCAGTTTGTCACAAAACTATTTCTTTGTCACAAACTTATTTCTATGTCCATACACAAATATCCGATCTTTAATACTATAGTTTTACTTTTGAATTCTGATTGCATTGGAATGTTTCTTCAATTCTCTTGGCTTACCTTGTTGCTTTAATTTTCCATAGGACTATAATGATCAACTTGTCAATTTCCATGTAATTTTATTGAATTGCATAAAATTTATAGATTAGAAATGTATTGCATTTATAGACCAGTTAGGGAATAATTAACAGCCTTCATTTCCATAAATAAGCATGGTAGAGTTTTCATTTTGGGAACCCTTCTTTTATGTCCTTCATTAACATACTTTTTTGGACATTTTCCTAAGTAGCTCAATAGTTTTTATTTCTACTGTAAATGACATCTTGCTTTTTTCTATTACATTTCACAGCTACTATTGTTGCACAATACCATTCATATATATATAATATTACTGTTTATATATGTGTATACTATGCATGTATGTAGTCTTATACATAGACATCTGTATTTCTTCCTTTATAATTCTTATAAAATATTTCTTGGCTTTCTACTTGGCTAGGACATTCAGCACAAAGTAGAATAGGACCAGTTATAACTGGCAATCCTGACATCAAAAGGAATGTTTTTGATATGAGTTTATACTGTTGGCTTTATACTCTAGTTTCATGAAAGAAATACTTAACGATGTTAAGAAAAATCCTTTCTATTCCAAATTTGGTTGGACTATAGCAAATAATATTGTGAATGGACTGAGGCAATATGCTTTTTCTTGTTTAATCTTCATTCAGTAACCTCCATTAATTCTTGCCAATGCCTATTGTACTAATTAGTAATGCTGCATGTTTTTTGTACATTCGCTACTATTTCATTTTGTGCTGTTACCTCTCTGGTGACAAATGAGATTGTTCTAGAATTTTTATTTTATATTTTTCCAGAGTACTCTAGGCTATATTAATTTTATAAATGAGTTATGAAGATCTTCTTTTGTTCTCTGAAAGGGTATATAACACAGAGATAATACACTCCTTAATATTTGAGGAAAACCCATTTGTAAAACAGTCTGTACCTTTTCTTATTTTGAGGAATTGGAGAGAAGTTTACTAATGATTTGATTTATTTAACAGTTTCCAGTTTATTCTGGTTTTCTGACTTTTTTTCTTAATTTTCATAAATTATATTTTTATAGAAATTATATATTTAAGCTTTCAAATTTGTCAGCATAAACTAGTTTGAAGTATCTCATAATTTTTGCACATTGCTTATATCATTTGATATGCCATAATTTTCAGATTTAATGTTGTTTTATTTTTTCTTTCCTATTTTATTGGTACATTTTGGCAAAGTCTCTTTAACTTTAAAATAAATCAGGATTGAGTTTTATTAATTCTTTGATTTTTTACTTTATTTTTTGCTCTGTATTTTCTTTTCTATGTATTTATATATAAATTGGGTTTATTCTTTTTGTTTTTTTCTAGATAATATAGTTGTCTTAAGACTATAATTCTAACTATAGTTCCTTTGAGATAGACTCTCGTTTTAGTTTGGATGATTTTAGGCTTCCCTTGTTTATGGAATTCAACTGTTTCACTAAGTCATGTCTAGGAGTAGATTTAATTTGATCCACTCTGTTTATAACAGATTTTACTTATTGTCAATCATCAATTCTGCAAAAAGTTCACCACTACTTTGTGAGTCTTGCCTTTCTCTATTTTCTCTTTTCTCCAAATTCTGAGTTGCATCTTTTCATACTACTCTGTGTTATTCTCCTAGTCTCTCATCCTATTTTCCATTTTTTAATCTCTTTAATCTATCCTGGTAATTTCCTTAATTCTATCTTCCACGTTATTAATTCTCTCTTCCTTAAACAAAATATGTTGTTAACTCATCTATTGGATTATACATTTTTTTAAATTTTATTTTTACTTCTAAAATCACATATTTTTTTATTTTAATGTATTTTTTGTTTTCATGGTATTTTCTTTTTCTTTGATTTCTTAAAACTTTATCTATTTAGAGACTCTACCAGATTATTTTATTCTTTTAAATGATTGTGATCTAAATAGGGAGATGTGTGCATGTATGCATGTGTGTGGATGTGCTTAGGTCTATGCAGAGGCCAGAAAGAAAGTAATTTGGGTTTTATAGTAATATACAATGTACTAATATGCAAATTTCATAACTTTAGCTTCATCTCAATAGTTAAATTCAACTTATAAATCTTAGTGTTTGATTTATTAATCTAGAAATTTTTAAATGAATACTGAATTAATCAAATGCATTTATAAAACTCCCCTTAAAACAATCAGAGCCACTGAATTACTTATTTGAACAAATTATCTTAAGTATTCAAACTTTATTTTGAGTATACTGTGTTAGATAATCTCTTTGAGCACTTCATATTCCTGAGAGGGCAAACATAAGATCCCAGGAATAAAATAATCCCAAACAGTAAGATCTTATAAATCTTAAAAATTAAACTCATGAATTAATCTATCAAGTTCTTGTAAATATGTTAATTTTTATGTTAATTTTGCTATATCCAAAAGGTGTAGCAAAAAATCTTAATACTTTTAGTAAAAACGTATACTGGAAGCTTTTAGACATGACCCTCTAGAGAGAAACACGGAGCCATGTGAGACTGTAATCCTTCGGCCCAACCTACTGCCCATGGAGTCAGAGGAGCCATGCTTGCAGGAGGCCCTTTGCTTCCACTGTTCTGGACTGGTCTACCTGAGAGACTCTGGCTTTCCGGGACCCTGTGGGATGGCTCAGGAAGTCCCCATAAAGCATTTCTGCTTCACACTGAAGCATGGCAAATGTTTCGAGGAAAAGCACCTCTGTGATTGAGCTGGAAGCTGAATTAGCCACATTCTTCACTGAACACCATATTTAATTGAAACAACTGACAGACAAACTATAATTATTCACACTTTGGTAGACATTTTGTAGACATTTTCTCAAAAACAAATCAAGTGAGCCTGACACCTCATGGAAAACAACTGACAGTATTTGTTGCTGAGAATAAAAAGGGAGTTTTCAAACATGAGCTTGACAACTTTTCAATATTTAGAGACTATTCTGATGAGATTGGTGGTGTTATTAATAAAGGTGACTTTTTTGATATTTTTAACTGAAATGTGTCAACAATGAGAAGATCTGCAAAACTCAGTGAACCAATGTCCAAATCATCAATGAGGGATGTTACATTATCACAAATGGGTAAAAATTCCATCTATTCAAAGTACACAAAAGACCAGTGGGTTTTAACGTAACTGAGCATGAAAATTTGTGTTTTTTTTCTCAGATTCCACATTGCAAGAAGCTAATATGGTATCTGGTACTACTTGTTCTGTTTCAATAGTATCACAGAAGAATATCCTCAGTTCCACAAAGAGGTTATGAAAATAGTTCTGTTTTCCAGGCACATATGTCTGTGAGGCCAGATTTTCTTCATATACTTGAACCAAAACAATTCATCACAGAAGATGCAATGAAAAAGCATATGTGAGGATCCAGCTGTCTTCTAGGAATCTCAGCACTAAGTAGGTTTGCAAAAAGCTAAAAAAAATATGCCACTCTTCTCACTGTCTTGTTTAAAATAAAGATATTTTTCATAAAAAATTACTTTATATATATATATATATATACACAGACATGCGTATCTTGGTCTTCTGGCTTCTGCCAAACTCCACAGATCTTCTAGATTCTGATCCATGGTGCACCTTTCTGGGTCCTGCCCCTGTAGGTCAGGCCCTGGTGATGTTAGCAGTGGGGAGAGTGTTTGCAAGACAAACACTGCATTCGGTTAAATACAGTCTGCACATGCTAACTGAAGGCTTCCCTTTATATGTAGTTTAATCACATGTGTAGTACCAAGGACGGGAAACTCAGGGGCACACGGAACTCAGCAGAGTTGTCAGCCAGGTAGCACTTATTGGGCCTGCTTTGTACCCTTCAAATTCTTCGAATCATTCCCAAGTTTTGTCCCATCCTTTAATCACTTTTAACTTTTTGTAGACTTGCTGTAATTCAAATGTTTTCAGAGACTGAATCTTGGCAAAAGTAGTTTTTACCTCTTTAGCCATTATTCCCGTCATTCAGTCTCCTCCTAGAATCCACGTTTGTTAATATTTCTGTTTTTATTTTATCGCTTTCCAGAATCCCACACACAACTATACATACATGCACACGCACGTGTTACTGAACCAGTTGGATCAAGTTCAAAAGAAGTTCAAAATATAATGACACTTCACTGTCGAGAACTTTAGCTTCCTTCACTTAAAAACAAGTACATTATATGGCATAACCAACAGGGCATTATCCCATCTGAAATAGTTATTATGATAACTATAATAATTGTTATTATTCAATAATTCATTAATAGCATCTAATGTCAATTTACTATCCCAATCATATTACAATTTCCACACTTGCCCATTTGTTTCAATCATAGAGATTTTCTGTTTTGTTTTAAGCCAGAATTTCATGGTGATCATACCATTTAGTTCTTTTTAATCTAAACAGCCTGATATCTTTGCTTTTTTCTTGCTGACTTTTATGTATCTGGGTCAATTGTCTTGATGAATACACCACATTTGGGATTTGTATGATTATTTCTCTGTGGATATGTTTTTCTGCTTCTTCTATCTTTCTATATCATGAAAACTAGAATTTGGGTCTAGAGTTTGAGCCAGTTCAGATTAAATTTTTATTGGCAAGTATAGCTCATTGATATTGATGAATGACAAAATTATAACTTCTACTATGGAAAAAATAGTGAGAAAATTCAGAATTTGTCCCACATCATTTAGTTACAGGTACATGCAATTAAATGAAGACAGACAAATAATTTGTTCTAGTTCTTAATTCTGAGGAAAATTTCTCACTGCCTAGCTGATACTGAATAACACAGGGGTACCATAATTCACAGTAGTTATGTAAAAACAGTGACTATGTTACACATCTGGCAGTTTTATATACTAACCAATGGTTTTCATAAAACGCATAATTTTCAGCTATAATTCTGTAAATGTATTTACACGAGGGAATAAGATAACTTATTTAGCTTGTGAATCTTCTCTTTTAATATGGCAAAATGGAAATTAACTGTAGATCATGTCTTTCTGTCCTCCTGTAAAGACATTAGTATAATTTTTATAAATGAATTAAAAGGGGAATCCCTTTATATTCAAGAGCTTAATGTCGCTTCATTAATGAACATATGGCAAAGTGATTTGGGTAAATATCCGGTTTCCCCTGTCATGCTAATCACTGTTAGAGCCAGAAAGATGCTGCCTGTATCAGCTGAGACACCATAAGTGCCTTTGGGTTTAATTCAAGGTGTAATTGCTCATTAGGAGCCACTATGCATAGTATTAGCAATAATACCAAGTTAGATGACGCTGGCTTTGTGCTGAGACTTGTTCTTTTCCCGATTATGGAGTCAATTTGCTGTGGGGCTTAAAGAAGGTCATAGACCACATTCTGTACCTCCTGGGAAGCCCTAGGAACTCTTGGATCCAACAGTCCAGAAGTGTAGATGAAGAAACTTGGACCCAGAAAGGTTGAGGCCAAGGGCTGCAGCAGCCCAGCCACAGCAGAGTCAGGAAGTAGCCCAGGGTTGCTGACAGTGGGCAGGACCCAGCGGCATCCGCTACTTCCCTTGCCCTCACCTCCCCACCACTCACCTTACTTCGGCCATACCAGACGCCAGTGGGTCCCATACTCCCAATGCTCTTTTCCCTGAACACATCTGCATGTGCTGTTCTATGGGCCAGAGTGCTGGCTCCCCACTCCTCAACATCCTGATGGCGTTCCCTGGAGACCCAGGCCAACAGCCCACCTTGCTGGAAGCTCCCCTGGGGAGCTGGTAACCCCACCCCTCCTTACCTCATTCCCATAGCATCTGCTGCTTCTCACAAGGCTCCTGAGCAACACACCACGAAGGGGGCAGCCTCTTGGATGGGTGCCTTTCAGAGTTCCTCTTCCTCAGAGGGTGCGAGGGCCCCAGCCTCTGTGGTCAGCAAGGGTTCCCACACAACGCATCACAGAAAACATTGTCACTGGTGTTATTTTGTTGTTAATCTTGACCTTTAAATACCCTCCTAGTGGGCTGTAGGTTTCCTGTGGCCAGCTGTCTCGTTTTCTCTCCAATCCCCTTTTTCTAGATAATAGACACTAATTGCATGCTAGCTGAATAAATGTTTGCAAGGCAGAAATAGAGACACAGATGTAGAGAACAAACATAGGGATACCAAGGGGGGAAAGTGGGGGGAAGATGGTAGTGTGGTGGTGGGATGAACTGGAAGATTGGGATTGACATGTATACACTTATATGTATAAAATAGATAACTAATAAAAACCTGCTGTATAAAAAAATAAACTAAACTAAAATTCAAAAAAATATGTAAATGGACAAAGCAACACATTTGAGCTCTGATTCTTTTTTAAATTTCTTTTATTGAAGTATAGTTGATTTATGTTGTGTTAATTTCTGCTGTACAGCAAAGTGATTCAGTTTTATATATATATGTATACATTTTTTAATATTTTTTTCCACGATGGTTTATCACAGGATATTGAATATAGTTCCCTGTGCTCTACAATAGGACCTTTCTGTTGATCCATCTATTTATACTACTTTGCATCTGCTAATCCCAAGATCCCAATCCATCCCTTCCCCCCTCCCTCCTCCCTCTTGGCAATAAGTCTGTTCTCTATATCTGTGAGTCTGTTTCTGTTTTGTAGACAAGTTCATTTGTGTCATATTTTAGATTCCACAAGCTCTGATTCTTTAACTTTAAATTTTCCTGAGAAAAACTCATTTTTTACCTATACCAGCCCACTACCCTTCCAAGAACATATGACCAAGAATTTCTACAAGTCTGATTAAGTATTATCGTATTTCACTATATCGTTAAATATTATCATATTTACCCAATTTCCCTTTTATCCCTCTTTCTTGTCCAACTCTATGAGATATTGACTAGTCAAGAACAGGGCTTTTTGTAAGGGGAATGACCAGTAACAGGCAACTTCATCTTCCAAACCTGAGCAATTGCAATTTCAGAGCTTGTTGGTTTCTTTCTAACTTACCACCTATTTTTTATACTTCTCTCATAATCTTCTTTTGATATTCAAAATCAATTCTAGAATTACTAAAATCAACAAAACTTTTTTGTCTTATTAGTTAATACTTTTTAGTTGACATCTCCATAAACTGATATAACTGGAAAAAAACAAAACAATAAGAAGAAACTAACGCTGTTTACATGCCCTTTATCTACCCAGACTCGTTAGACCGAACCATGTTAATATAGGAATTGAGTCTCTATGACGTGATTGCATTTCAGGCTTGTGATGTTCCTATGATGCACATGTTCTGTCACTGTCCTTGTGGTTTGGTTGTGACCCAGACCATGTCAATGGTCGGGATCCTGACTGGGGTATGTTGCCATCTGCAAGGAAGCACTTTGCTTCAAACTCTGCTTACGTTGATTTAAAGAGCACTGTCTTAATTCAGAGAGGGAGTGGCAGGAGGACATGGTAAGCCTGCAGCCATTGCTTTGCTGCCTGCATGAAGCTTTCTGTCCAGTTCTCTTTGACTAAAAATTGCGTCCAGACTGAAGGAGTCACATGCTTTGTGAATCTGCAAATATTGTGGACCAGATCGATGGGTGGTGGCACTGATGGTCAGAGTGAAAAATCAGTCAGGAAAGCTGGGGCATCAAGAGTGCAGCAGAGAGGTCTCTTAAGGGAGACTATAAATAGCCCTTGCTTTTGTTGGCTTCTGACCGAAAGAAGGTCACTCTTGGTGGCAGCGAGAGGAGTATTTATTTAGTAACTGTGCATTTAGCATGTAGGCGATTTAAGTGCCAGTATTTATGTGCTGTTGCAGTTGACAAGTATCACATACAGTTTTTCTTGTCCTCTAAATGTCAAATGCTTCTTTCATACCCCAGAAAGAGAATGACATCATTCACAGTTTCTCCTGGAATTCTTTCTGTTACTTTTCAATAACCTAGGGCTTTTTCTTTTCATCAATATTTAAGTACTGATAAAGTGCAGCTTTTAGGATTGTCATTTATTGTAGGTCATAATAGTAATCAACACGAGGAATAGATCAGGAAAATTCCATTTTCTAAGGTCTTGTACTTTAAGAGGATTTGACACCATCACTCCCTGTCTCCCAGGCAGTTAGGGAAGTCGGTACAAGGGTGACACCCTGCCTCCTTTTCTCTCCTCTCCCCACCCTCACCTTGTTATATAAGCTTGAACTTGAGTGGCCACCCACCTTACCTACCTCTTCCTTTCTCTGCTGAGTATGACACCTGCCAGAAATGTCAAAGGAAGGGACACAGTCTTGTATCTTGTGTACCTGGCGCTGAGTAGAAACTTTGCACAGAAGCTCAACCTGGGTTCCTCTTTTCATCAGATTCCTATCTTCCAAACATTCCAAGGTAACCCTCAGCTATCTTTCTAATAGTCCCACTATTTCAGTCTTACGTGAGGTAGGGTTTCTCAACGTCAGTATGCTGACATTTTGGACCAGGCATTTCCTTTGTGGGGGGTGCCATCCCCTGCATTGCATGATGATGATGTGCATTCCTGGTCTCTACTCACTGGATGCCCAAAGCATGCCTCTTCGCCAGCTGTGAAAACCAAAAATGTCTCTAGACTTTGCCAAATGTCCCTGGGAAAGATTGCCCCAGTTGAGAAATTCTTTTTTTTTTTTTCCAGTAGAGAAAGTCTGATACACAATATCTAAGAACTTTTTACAGATCCAAAAATGGAGGAGGCCTGGTGAGGTTAATTACTCTGGTTTCCAGTGTCACCTGAGTTCTATGGACTTTTACACCGTTACCTTTGTGGCTTTGCATTGGTCTCATAAAGTAGCAATCCATACCAATGATGAATACTTGTATTTACCAATGTCTACATGGATTATTTAAAAGATAAACTTAAAATAAGGTAAAATTTCCTTTTCATAATGTCCCATTATCACTTACATATAGAAATGATCTTTCACAATCCTTAAAGAATTTTTTGAAAACAATGAATGATTATGAACGAGCAATTACTGAGTCATATGTTGAGGGAAAACTTTAAGAGTTTCCTTGGACCTACATGATGACAAATGTCTTCTTAGATGTCTAGGGCCAGACTCCCTGACAGAAGTTGTGTCTGTGGGGCGGGGAGATAAGGCAAGGTTGGGCATACAGAATCAGAGCATGGATGGGGAGATGAGACCCACGGATGCTTGAGAAACTGAAGGTGAAGAAAGAGCCAGAGAATGCTCAGGTAGATGCCATAGCTCCTACAAGGCAGACAAGAAGCTAGAAGTCCATGAGCATCTACAAAAGTAAAAGAGATGTGCCTTTGAGAACACAGCAGGTAGGGCTAAGCTGTGAGTTAGGGAGCATGAAAAAAGGGCAACATCAAAGGACAGACCTGGGACCAGGAAACTCAGAAGAAATGAAAACAAGAACATCTAGGTCCCTGTTTGCCCAGCGTGGGTCTCAGTTATAAGAGTACGGCCATCACAGAGCATTTGCACTTAACACCACATTGCCTGTCCAGCCAGAGAGCTCCTGCTAGACTTTCTGCAGTGCGGGGTCAGAGCAGAAACTGAGAAGCCCAGGGTTCCATGAGAAACACAGTCCATAGGAGGGCAGGGACCATGTCTGTCATTTTTGGTGCCTGTACATCTTTCCTGACAAGTAGAAAGAGCATGATAAAAATGATTGATGAATAAGTGAACTTCAGTGAGTTTGCCACAATAAAATCAAAAGAAAAAAATGAATTCACTCTTAAGATTAAGTTATAGTAACTGCATGTCAGATTTTCAAAACATATAAATAGACGCAAACTCTCAGTATAAGGTATGGGGATAGAAGATGTCTAAGGAAACTGTCTGTGCTGTGCCAGAGCTGAGCACTGGGCCCTAGGCAGGGAGCCACTTGTATGCTCTTAATATATTTTTTTTTTCTGTGTCTGATATGGGAGCGATGGTCCTCTAACATATGGAGCCCAGGACCAACAGAAGTTGACTGCTTCACGCATTTAAACAGAGAGAATTCCATCTTTTTTTCTCTTCCTGCCTCGAAGTTCAACTCCAGGGTATTTACACTAGAAGAGGGACAGAGGAGAGGAATCTGGGAATCAGACCGCATCAGACCCACAGTCCACATCCTAGTGCTAGTCTTCAGGAAGCGAGGCAAGGAGAGCTTTGAGTTGGAAGAGAAGAGAGAGGAATTCTGCATTGAAAGTCAGTGCAATTTCGAACATTTGAATGAGACTATACTATTAACTCACTATGTTGGAAGATTATGGGATCTGGCCAAGGGAGCTACTGTCTTGCAGGAAAAGAATGGGGGTTGGTTCCATTAAAAGCCCAGAGACAGGGAAACTATGTCTGCCTTCTGTTAAAACCCTGAACACGTTGGACCAGCTTAGTAGAGAGGGAGGCAGCCCTGCCCAGTGGTAAGAGCCCCCAGCTCTGGCCTCCTCAGAGGCCCGGGCCCACTGCTTACTTGTTGTGAGTGCCCAGCCCAGCAGAGTAAGCTCTCTGGACCTCTGTGGGACAGTGATAGTTGCCAACTCGAAGGTTTGTGATGAGAAATGATTATGCTAATGCATGTAAGGAATTTAGACCAGTGCCTGGCACAGGTAAAACGATGTCGGTACACAAGCGAACATATGATCCACAGAAAGAATCTCTTTACAAAGGAGTTTCCTTGGGCTGGTTGAATTCAGACATGGTTTCTCACAGAAAGGAAGCTCTCTCACTATGACTGCCTTTAATCATGGTACAGTATCCATGTTAACTAGTTTGCCGGAAGACTGGGAACCGTTACATCCTGCCCTGTTCTCATTGAGTATCCTGCCCAACATCGAATTTTGTTGATTTTATCTTCCGTGGATCTCTTTAATCCATCCATTTCACTCTACCATCACTAGCACCAGTACCACGCCCCTTGCCCTTCCCTGGGGTCAGGCAAAGGTGAGCTACTCTCCGGCCCTTCATCTCTCCTCCATCCAGTCTCCATGACTCCGCTGGAGCCATCATTTCAAAATACAAACCTGGACATACACAGCCTTTTCCCCATCTTACCCACTTGCTGGCCCCTCTGGAGCTTCCTGCTGCTCTGAGCTTCTGGACACCACTGCAGCCTGGCTCTGTCCAGCTCTCTCATCTACTGCCTGGTGCTCGTTGTCACTGCCTATGTCCCCACTGCATGCACATCCTTGCACTCTATAGGATGGCTGTTTCCCGGGACCTTGGCCCAGGTTCTTCCCTCTTCCTGGAACATGCTTCCTTCCAAGGTCTGCCTTAGGGACTTACAGAGATAATTCAAAGCTCGGCTGCAGAGCCACTGGTTTGGGAACCCTTTCTCCCATGCTCACATCTCACCCTGAAGATCTCAAACACTGACCCTCCGTTACAGCACTCAAACACCTGCAATTTCCACTTATTGGTGTGATTTGTAAATCACTTCTTTCTCTCCCATGACTGCAGGTACTGAGGCTACTTGAGTCCTCTGAGCTGCCCCAGTGCATGGCCCAGAACAGGCTTGGGTGCCCAGTGAACACCTGCAGAGTCAGGGATGAAAGAAAGACATCAGGGCACCCAGAGTTAAGGGGTAACGGCCGCTTCTGTCCTGCTCTTTTCTATGCATCCAATGTTCATCACTTATAATTCATTCTAAGGAAAGAAAATATGAACGCACAAGAAAGCAAACTATTGCACGTTCAGTAGTTTTAATTTTACGTAGCCCGTTAAACTGTGTTAATCGTTTGTAAAATCGGATCCAGTTGTGCATGGGTACATCTGAAAAATAAATGTTATCACAAAAGAGATAAATATCCATTACTAAGAAATGGTGATATGCTCTATTTCCTCAGTCAAGCAATATTTATCAGGAGCATTGATTTAACTAGAGGCTATTGGCAGATACAAATGGGTGATGACAGGAAACAGAAAACCACCCTCAGTTGCCATCAGGGGCTTTTTATTTTAATGTAATGCCTTTTGGAATTACTGATGCTCCAGCTACACCTCAAAGATGAATGAAGGACTCCTGCCAAGTTCAATACATCACACTTCTGAGTTTACTTAGCCTGTGTACAGGAGTCATTGCTTCTCTGAGTTTAAAAACACCTGGAGCATTTACTGGAAGTGGCAGAAAAAAAAAAAATCTAAAGCTGAAAAGGGAAGCAAATACAATTCCACTTAGTATAAGTTTTTAAATAATTCCTCATTTTAAAGGTTGCAAATATAAAGAATTCTTATTTCCCATTTAAGAGAGGAAAAAAACCACAACGTTGTTGAGGAATTTCACAGAAGGACTGCTGACAAGATACTGTGGGTTGAGCGGCTGGAACCAGCACAGAACTTTCTGTTCCGCTCGGCTTAACAGACATCTTAAGAACCGTAATGAGAACATTTCTAGAATGGGACAAGAGATTAGATCACAGGATAAGGTGGACACTTAAGGTTTTTTTTCTTTTTTTCCTCTAAGATGGAAGTAATAAAATTTGCACTGTATAAAGGCATGAATCCCAGCACGCGGAGCCACAGCTGCCTCTGCTTGGGGCTTGAGGTGGGGTAAAGGGACATCAAGGGGGCAGGCATCCTGGAATCCTGAATGTGAACCGTATCAGGTGAGCTCCTGGGTAAGCCAGCCCCTGCTTCCACTCTCATCAATCATGTCCCAGTGCCTGTCTCTGTTGCACACATTTGGGATTCTTCAGTAGAAAACCACCATGAGATTAAGAAGCAGACAAGGCTAATCAAGTTGTCCCATGAAGCATGTGACCCGATTCAGCCACAGAGGCCCTCCTGGGGCTCTCGGAGGGTCCTGGGAGCCCCTGTGTCAGGTGGGACGGGTACCCTCGGCTGGTACAGGTGTGCTCAGGGATGAGGAGGCTGGACTCAGCTGGCAGAGTCTGGTTCCCTTGTCCATCCTGGGCTTTTACATTAAAAATCCACGAAGGTGTCATTCCACCAGGCTTGCTGGAATTAATCATGAGCTTCAACCGAGAGACAGAAGCTTGTTCAAGCTTGTATTATTCCAGCCCTCAACAGCAACAGGATCACTTTGTCTGACTCTGTGGGCCACGTGTTCATAAAGGATGGAAGGGCCTCCGTATTGAGTGGCTAACATCCCAGACTTGGGCAGATAGGGGCACTGGGTTCAAAATCCGGGTTCATCGTTCACTAGTCATGTTTTTACAAGGAGGTTACTTATCTTCTTTGAGTTTCCACTTTCTCTCTGTAAAAAGGAATCAGTAGTAACATCTACCCTATGGGATATTTGAGAGCATCGAATGTGATCATTCATTCAAAAAATACTTAGCCCAAACTAGCACACAGGAAGATCTCAGTAAGCGTCACCTGGTAAGACTGTCATCATTATTGTCAACATTGTTATAACAAGACAATGAGGATAATAATGATATTATCGCTGGAAACTCAGGGAGAAGCAGAAACATGGCTTTATCTAAAATGAGACAAGGTCAAGATTGGGAAAATAATAATTTTTACTTGCTCTTTGTCTTGAAATAACACAAGACAACAGTTCTCACACTGCATTTAACCTTCCTGAAGGCCAAGGCAGCAATATTCCTAACTGCCATCGCTTAATGCCTGTGGGTAAAAGCTCCCCGAGGGTTCATTCTGCTTCCTGAGTAAAGTATGGGGCCTTTTGAGTGGAATTAATATTGCCCGCTTTCGAGGTCTGGGATGATAGTTTTTCATTCTACCTCATGGATTTCTCTAGGATATTGATCAGAATGCCATAATACTTGATAGCTGAAGAAGCCAACATATGCTACATTAAATAAGCACTTAAAACTACCAACAAGCCCTATGCTAGGAGAAAATACTGACGGAAACTCAACTTGTAAAAATAAATGACTTTCCCAAGTGTCAATGATGAAACCATTTTTAACCTCCTTAAGCATAATTATTCTACATTTCAAATGGAAATAACCTTTTGCTGCTTTGCCCTAATTCCCCACCCCCACTCTTTGTTTATCGTTCCTTCCTACTTTCATTGTTTTCACCAGCTGAGCGGATGCGTTTGCTTTGGGCCCAGCAGGATTGCACCCACTTCATTCCTAAGCTGCATAAAGCGTCTCTTGAAGGAACACACATCCTCCTGCATTGTAGCTAAATTTCCATTTATGTGTCCCGGATGCAAATGTTCTTCCCTCTCATATCTTATTAATAACCACTTGAAAGATAACTTCAAGTCACCTGGAAGTTTGCAGTTAAATCTGGATTTCTATTCACCAGTCTCCATTCCCTTTTATCCATTGCTCAAATGCAAACATTAATTATTTTCCCCCTATTCCCCCGAAAGGACTTGTGTATATTCTTTCTAAAGAAGACTATTTGGATGGATGTGTTTGAGCTAATCTCAAATCTATAAATAAATGACAAGACCTATCATTCACCTCACAGAATCTAAGACTTCATCTGTGGAGAGCCAGCAAGAGATCCCTAGAAGCAGGGCCTTCTGAGATGGGCTGTAACAGCAAGAGCCGTGGCATTTTGGGGGACCAGGTCCCTCCCCAAAGAAAATTGCAGTGTGGGGCCAAAGACATCATCTCCTGCCCTATCCCACTGGGCAGCAGAAGCTTTAAGATTAAGAAAAGCAAACTTTTAAGGGAGAAGGTGCCTCTCTTTTGAACATATTTTCCAAATTGCTTTATTTTTTTCCAATTGTATTTGTGTTTCTATAAATTTTTTATAAGCCTATAGAAGCTAAGATAATTTTGCATTATTTTTTGTTTGTTTGTTTTGCTTTTGGTTTTTTTGTGGTACGCGGGCCTCTCACTGCTGTGGTCTCTCCCGTTGCGGAGCACAGGCTCCGGACACGCAGGCTCAGCGGCCATGGCTCACCGGCCCAGCCGCTCCGCGTCATGTGGGATCTTCCCGGGGGGCACGAACCCGTGTCCCCTGCATCGGCAGGCGGACTCTCAACCACTGCGCCACCAGGGAAGCCCGATAAGATAATTTTGGACCTCTGTTATTCACAGGCTTGCAAGCGAGCCAATACACACACACACAAACACACACACACACACACACCACACACACCACACACACACCACACACACACACCACACACACACCACACACATACCACACACACCACACACACCACACACACACACACACACACACACACACACACCAGGAGCTTTGCTGCCTACACTCTGAAGAACAAAGAGTCCTGTGGTCCTAAAAGTCCCTTTCTCACTTTTCCCATTCCATTCTGTTCTTTTCCTTTTTTTAAAATCGTTTAAAAATTAAACAATTTATTCTTCCTCGATAAAGGATCTAGGAGGACTGGGAGGATGGGCTGCTCAACCGAAGGCACACCAGCTACAGGCACATGGGAGGCTGAGTCAGTGATTCAGATTCAAAGCAGCCTTGCATTCACCTTGGTAGAGACAGCTCACTGGCGTGAGGCGTTCACAAAGCCATGTGTGGCACAATTGAATATTTTGCTCTCCAGGACACAGTCCCCCACTGAGCACAGCCTCGTGACTACCTCCCTTGGACGTGCTCAGAAGTGCTGTCGTGATCCTCACTCATTTCTGTTAATCCTCCCAGGGCGTAATGAGCACCATGTTTCCAAAGATCAAGCTACTGCAATTTCCCCATCTGGTCCTTGATGCTTAAACCCCCTTTACAGAGCACAAAACTTTTCATTCAGTAAGCAGAAATACTGTTTAAAACGAAATTATCCTCGGAAGAAGCAATACAATGACTTGAAACTATTACTGAAGCATAATTTACTAACAGCCCATTTCTCTGCTCTTCAGGTTTTGTGTCAGAAGATGAGCAAAGACGACCCTGAGCATTCAGTCTGAGGATGAAATGCGTTAATATGTATAAAGGGCTTAGTACAGTGCCTTGTGCCCAGGGTCGACTAAGTGAAGAGTTTGCTATTATCTCCATTTTACAAATGAAGAAAAGGCCCAGGCAGGCTGGTGTCTGTGTTTATAGCCAGCTGACTCCAGGCCCATGCTTTCTGCTGCAACCAGCTGGGATAAAGGGCACCTCCGGTGGAAGGAAGCCTAATTTAGTCCTTTCAACACGGTTACAGGAGGAACCACCAGGTGTGTTGTCTGGTTAGCTGCCTGGGCTTCCTGATGTCCTGGGCAACCAGGTTTCAGCATGGGGCAGGCCACAGGAACCCACCCAATGTCTGGATCAGCCTCATGGGGGTAAGTCCCCTCTGCAGCTGAGGTGCCGGAGCTGCCTTACAAGCTGGTGTCCTGGTACCCAGCAGGCTTTGGGAGCCACCCAACCTCCTAAATGCCATGAAACCATTCTTGTGTTTTGTTCTGTTCTTTCTCTGTGAAGCCCAACATGAGTGGCTGTGATAATGATTTTGTCCGATCCTGAAAAACTAGTCAAGGTCCCTCCACCTTATAAAGAGGTCCCCAACGACATGTATATGTGGTCCTCAGAAGTTCCTTTTACAATGTTTTACCTCCTTTGAAGGGATGGAACGGGGACACTCTGCCCGCAGTTACGCACATCCTGTGGGTTAGTCTGTAAAGCAGTCCCATGCATTCATGAAATGGCCTTCCCAGGTTCACTCAACATGTTATCCATCCAAGCAGAACAGATGGATGTGCTTAAAAAAAAAAAAAAAAAAGCTACTTAGAAATTAAATCTCTCCTGAAATATAACACCACATAATTGAGTTTCTGTATATGTTGTTTGGAGACAGTAACAAAGAAATGTAAAACAGGATCCCTGAAGCTGGAACAGCTTGTAAAATCTGGTTAAGCCATGTTGAAAAATACTGGAATGCCCCCATTAGAAAACACAGACTATTTATTACTTCCTTTTCTTTAGCCCTATGAGGCATAAACTCCCTCTTTAATATTCCTTTCTCCCCCTTTTCAAAGTGCACTCATTGAACTCTTGGCAATTAGTGTAATTGAAATTTATTGGCAATGTGGCCAACGTGGCGGCCCATTGTCCCTGAGCGTGTGGGGCTGTGAGCGGTTCCACGGCAGCATCAGGCAGCCTGGGCCTCGCTCAATCACATCAATGGGCCACCGGCTGCCAAGGGTTCCTTTGGGGGTATGAATGTTACTTAGTGATAAGAGCCTTTCGAAACAAGATCCCCAGACCCCATCTCTTGTGGGAGATGGAAATGAAATATGTATTCGACGGCTGTGGAAAATTAATGTAATTGGCTCCCACATAAAGCTTTGACAAGTTGACCCGTTTGAAATCGAAGGAGGGCTTCTAGCCCCATATCACGTTATCTTCAACTAACCCCACCACTCAGAGCCCCCCACCCCCAAACCCAGCGGAGGTGAAATGAAGTGGAATTTGGGTACCAATGTTGAACAACACTTCTGTTCCACACGGCTATTATTTTTGCATGTGTAGCTTCAAGCTGCGGGGGTTAAGATGATTGGATTTTCACATGCATGTGGCTGTGTCGATAGCTCTTGGTTTGGGTTTTCTTTTCACTGGCAAGGCAAGGGTTGAACTGTTTGGAAATGTACGTGGGCGCATCTATCTTGAGACCTGTTTTCTCCCTCACACATTCAGTATGATTCTAAAGCGTAGATGTGTAGTTCGATTAAATTTAATTGGACTCATTTAGAGGGTAGTGAGGACTTCCAGTTTTCTCTTCTGAGAGGACAGATATATTTTTATTTTAATGCACAGGGATTTAGGCATGTAAAGCTAATAGAAGAGATATATTTAAATCTCTGCCCATGGAAATGGGCATATAATGTTTTCCCTCAGGGGAATTTCTTAGGAGGAGATTACTAGGGTGAATTAATTTTAGCTGCTGTCCTGTCTGGTTCCTAATTTCAGATAATATGCTCTTTGGATTTATCTAATAGGACCCTAAAATGCAACACCCTAGAGTTTAAGAGAATACAATGATAAATTGGAGAGCCTATGAGAAAGCACGTGTATATGGTTCTTCCTTTGAGAAAATCTTCATGCTGCTGTTAGATCTTGAATTATTTGCATGTGTTAAGGTACACAGACCTTTCCCTCAGCACCATTTTAAAGGTAACCTGGAAACAATGTTAGTAGGTTGTATCGATTCCACATTTAAAAATGGATTGGTAAGCACCTTATTATTTTTTTCTCTTTTCAATGGTAGAATGTGCTTCTCTGAGGAAGGTTTATAGCAACTATGAGAGATTTGAAGTTAGTCTTTCTCAATGACTTTTAAAACTTCAAAGCACTTCATGGGTAGGACAAGTGGTCAAGCATTAGGGCATCATCGTGAAACTCTTGGATGGCACAAGAAACAGGGGTGGAGTAGTAGCCAGGGGACAGAGGGAGTGGACCCCACGTAGGTGCCTGATGTGACAGGTAAGAGCTGATGAGGATGCTAGGGTGAAGCTAGGGTGGACATGGCTGGAACCCATGGCTTTCCAATCACTAGTTGTGTGACACAGGAAGCTGAGAGACACAGGAAGTGGTGATGAACAAGAAGGAAATAGGCATATTCGTCAGATGTATACATGTAGAGACATTTCAAAGCTAGCAAGTGGAGATAAGACTCAGATAGCCATTTTCTCCTTAGTTTTCCTGCAGATTTTTTATTAAAATGTTGATTCATTAATGATCATAAGTTAAGCATGAAGGTGAACAGACCTGGTAAAGGACACCTTTTCACCTGTCCGGCCAGTGACAACTAGACCCCTACTGGGTAGGAACCGGAACGCAGCAAGTGTGGCTCATGCAGGAAGATTCTCTACTCGGGAATCCCTTTCCACCACTCAGCAGCTTGAGCCTCTGCACTGTGAGTGGGAAGCTGCATTGTTCTCACCTGACACAGGCAGGCATAACATGAATTTAGGTAATTTTTAACTTTAAAAAGGATATTTTAGTCAAAGTTCTCCAGAAAAGGAGAACCGATAGCATGTGTTTGGAATGTACATAGATATTGTGGAATTGGATTGCAGGACGATGGAGTCTGAGAAGTCGGGATTCAGACAGTGGTAGAGCTCCAGTCCAAGCCTGAGTCTGAAGGCTGGGGAAGACCAATGATCAGCTCGAAGACAGCCAGGCAGAGATAGGAGATATCTTTCTTACTCAGTGTTCTGTTCCGCTCAGGCAGGTGAGATGAGACCCAGCCATCTTGGGGAGGCCCACCTGCTTCTTTGGTCTACTGACTCAGTGCTAATCGCATCCAGAAACACCATCACGGACACCCCCGGAATTATGTGCAGCTGGACAGCTGGGGCCCATGGCCGCGGCAAGATGACCCATGAAATTAGTTGCTACAGAGGGGTTCTCATCCTCTTCAGGCTTTAGGAGCGTCAGTGACCACCCGAGGGTTTTGTCAGCATTTTTAAGAGGTTTCTCCTGGGGGGACAGTGTCTAGCTCCCACCTGAGGGTCCAGAGGTACTTCTTCTTGCTGGTCTCTACTCTATTCTCAGCCCTGTGCCTTTCAGTGACCCTCCTGGGGTCCCCAGGTTGTTCCCCCTCAGATCCCACCCCGGTGCGGCTTCATGGTCACCTTCACCCTTGTGAGGAGAAAACGGCTGTTTTGAGTTGCTGCCTGAGCTTTCACGGTAGGACAACCCAGCTCACACTCAGCGTGCGGACACTCAGATAAGGACCTGGGCCTAGGATTCCTGTTACACATTCCCGCTTTGCTTTTCCTGAGTCACTTTTTAAAACAACTACTTAGAATTGAGCCGTCAAAAAGTTAGTGACCTCTACCCCAATGCACAGATCATTCCATTCTGGCATCTGTAAAGGAATAAATCTTCTGACTTTACTTCCTTCGTGTGAGTGTACTGAAACTACAATCAAATGACCTGGGGTTTTCACTTCCTCGAAGTGGGGGCTCCCATGCTGAGGGAGCTGCCTGCCAACACCACACGGGTGGCTTGTGCTCCCTCGTTCAGCAGGCCATTGTCAGCGTATTCCCAGTTTCATCCACCAGCTACAGGCCCTCAACACAACCCTTAGTGGATCAGGGATCTCAGACTCTATGTGCCCAAACCAGATTCCACCTTGCCCTGATACTACTTGGCTTATAAAAACGCAGACACTCAAGGCCAAGACAACCAGATAGGTGCATAGGGAAGTGGACCCTATATCATCAAGTGGGAACTGTGATGCTGAATGGGAAATACTCACTAAACCCAGGAGAGGCCGTGAAACCCTTTGGTGGCTAGAACACCTTGAACTCACCACGAACCCTTAACTTAGGAAATGGGTCATTCAATCAAGAGGCAAACTACCTTTTATTTCAAACAAGTCTGAGATGGCAGGGACTAATTTTCGTCACTGGAGACGGTGAGAGGGCTAGGATCCAGAGCCGTGTGTGTGTGTGTGTGTGTGTGTGTGTGTGTGGGTGTGTGTGTGTGTGTGTGTGGGTGTGTGTGTGTGTGTGTGTGGGTGTGTGTGTGTGTGTGTGTGGGTGTGTGTGTGTGTGTGTGTGGGTGTGTGTGTGTGTGTGTGTGTGTGTGTGTGTCTTCTCTGAGGTGTGCCCCATCTGCATGAAGCAAGTTTGAGAAGCCGAACCTTTAGCGCCGGGGCCTGTTGAAACCACAGAAAACAGCGCCTTCTGGGGCCCTGGGCGGCATTCTCACAGAACATCAATAGACACCTCCTGATAAATCAATCATGCTGTCAGTGGTTTCATAAGTGTCAAAGTGACAAAGCAGGTCCTAACTGAAGTTTTAAGTCAGAGGTCAAAGCTGGGGAAGAGTTTGCCTAATTAGAATGAGCGAAAAACTGAAAAAAAATAGAGCATTCTCTAAGCTGTTACTGGAAGCCATTTGGTAATCCTGAAACATGCATTTTTATCAAATAATTTGCACGACAATATCTGAAAAAGTCATTAAGCTATCGGAAAATTGCATTGCTTATAATTAAAAATGTTATGTGACAGGTTTGGATTGTTATCAAATCACCCCTGAGTTTCTTGTGCCGTGTACTTGGGGTAACAGAGACCCCATAGATTTCTACCTTCTGTGTAGAGAGACGGTGTGTCCAGTAGCCAGTGAAGAAACTCAGGGATGTCACCTGTGAAGAGCTGGAGGAGTGAGACGGACAGTTGTGGACATGGCCCTTAGGCACTCTGGGACACTCAGAGAAGCTTCCTTTTGCAGAATTGTTTACCTTCTGCAAGACAGAAAGGGGCCGGGGCTGGCTCAGGGGGATTTAAAGCAGCACTTTCATCCTGAGGGACTAACTCAGGTGGTCACTACCTCCTGCAGGTCGCTTCTTTCTTGGAAACAGGGGAGAGATGCACCTAACCTCTTTAGGTTCATCCTAAAAGTGCTTCACGAGCTGCACCTCCTTCAAGCCCTGGACAAACTGACAGGCAACACTTCACAAAACCTGGGGGAGCTCTTCCCTTCTGGGGTTTCCTGCAATGCCCCCAGAGCTGAGTTTGGGAGACATCTCTGAGAAGCCAATTAGGTGAGCATCTCTGTCTAGGGTCTGGGAACTGGCGAGTTAGCCAAGGAAGGAAGGGACAGCAGATAGAGAGAGTCCGTGTGAAGACTCCTTGTACAACACAAAATAATTTATCTGTGGGCTTACTTGTCCCGTGTCATCCAGGTCTGATTTGACAAGGGGGTAATAGCACAGCTTGAACTTCTCAGCACAGTCTACCAGTTCTGCTACTAGACTTCAAGTGGAAAAGTTCCCCCCGGGGAGTGGTGATGTGGATGCAAGCGAGACTTTATTTATTCTTGCTCAGATTCAGGGAAGGGAGAGTGGGTGATTGCTTCTATTATGAGACGGATGATTGACATTTAGAAAAGGACGGAATTTACCCGGACTTGCCTTCATTTCACAGACATGAAAACTGAGAAGCCACCAAACAGGCAAACAAGAGCCCACAACAGGCAGTGACAGCAAACCCCAAGGAGGTGGGGGAGTCTGACTTCTGGAATTGCTACATTATAATATGCCAAACTATCCAGTTTCCAACCAAAAAAGCTATGAAACATGCAAAAAGACACAGAAAATATGGCCCAGTCACAAGAAAACAGTGAAGAGAAACTGTCCATGAGGAAGCCCTATGGACATGAAATCGCCTACAGGTGCTCCCAAAGCTGGAGGACACCAAAGACAGAGAATTCAGTGGTCAGGGGAGCACGGAGATTGCCCCAGGCCCGTGGACTCACCTCGATGACCTGCAGCCCTGCTCTCCCTGCTGGGGTGGTGACTCATTGTTTCTCCCTGAGTCACTAGAAAAGTCTCAGTTCCCATCGGGATGCAAGCATGCACATTCACGCTCTTACAACCCAGACTCTGCAAGGCCTGGGGCCTCAGGAAGTTGTGCTAATCTCTGTGTCATACTTATTGAATAAGGAGCACTGCTCATGAGAGTCTGCCATGAAAAAACCACCAATGGAGTCGAGTTGAAACTCAACCCTCCTTAGATAATTCCTCTGTTCCTCAATGTAAGCCAAGAAAGAGGAAAGGATGAAACTTTCTAAGACAAGAGAGGTATCCTTCCAGCCAGGAGTTCAGGGGAATTCCAGCACCTTGAAACTTTCCCATAAGTAATTAAAAGGGATGAAGTTTCTAATATTGTAAGAGGCATTAAGGAATCCAGTCTTTTGACAGCTATTGAGTGCCAACTTGTGTCAGCCATGGTGCCAAGGAACAGAGAAGAAAAGTGAAAGAATCCAGTCTCCACCTGGGAAGTCATTCTTTATGTTCCCATGGATGAACAGAGCTAAAGTGTGTCATTTTGGCTTCATAAACGTATTGTTAAAAGAATTTCAAAGCTGGGTTACACTTTTTTAATGCCCAGTTTCTTAGATATAGAATTTTCACTTTGGTTCAGAGACTCAGGGATTGCCACTGTAATAAAATAGCGATGGAAATAACAATCATAGAATTTAAGAAACAGAAATAGTAATGATCATTATAAATGGAGCATGTATCTCGAGATAGTTGGTGTCTTTGTGCTTTGAGAAATTTTTTTTTTTTCTCTTGAAGTAGTCATCTTATGAGGAGGGTGTGCCATATTTATAGATAATGAAACTTAGGTCAAAATGATTGTCACTTACTCAAGTCCATGCAGCTGGTGAGTAGTGGAGGGTACTTCTCAGTACAGGATCTAGGGAAGCTATACTGCTTCAAAGGCTCTATCTTTCCATCTTCCTTTTCCTTCTACAGGCCATGAAGTGGTTTGCAGCAAGGAAGTAATTTGTGTAAGGTCCATTGAGGCTAACTTGTAGTCTCTGCTGGATGAAATCCATGTACCATTGTCATGAATATGGTGTAGCACCCTACACCAGTGAGAGAAAGAGTATCCCACTGGGCCGATGCTTCGAATTATATCATAAAATATGACTTTTTCCTATTGTTGGAAAGTAGGAAATGTTCTCCTAAGAAAAAAGCTGATATATACCCAGTATCCTATTCCACTGTAGTATTATTGTGATGAGGAACTGTTGGAAATAAAAATTACGAAGGAATTACTCATTTTCTTTCAAGTACAGATGTTCATATTGGACAGAAAATATCAATGTAATTATGTGAAGGAGCTTGGGGTCTCTGACTACACATGTGGAGACCTTAAGTCCCCTTTAGATCATCTCTACAGCAACATGTGGGCAAAGTAAGGCAGCTTACCTACGATGTATTTTGAACTGTAAAGTATGTCCTTTAATATATAAAAGGAAATGTATGAGAGACATGTTTTCTGTATGTAAATATCTCCAGCACAAGTACTGTGTCTAGTATATAAGGCTATTAGTTTTGTATTTATTAGAAGAAAAGCAGACATGTCATTTAAAATGTTTTTTAAGTTTATTTTTTTAATTGAAGTATAGTTGATTTACTATAGTTCAGGTGTACAGCAAAGTGATTCAATTGTTTGTGTGTGTGTGTGTGTGTGTGTGTGTGTGTGTGTGTATATATATATATATTCTTTTTCAGATTCTTTTCCATTATAGGTTATTACAATATAGTGAATATAGTTCCCGGTGCTATACAGTAGGTCCTTATTGGTTATCTATTTTATCTATAATAGTTTGTATCTGTTAATCTCAACCTCCTAATTTTTCTCTCTCCCTCTTCCCCCTTTGGTAACCACAGATTTGTTTTCTATGTCTGTGAGTCTATTGAGTCTATTGTCATTGTATGATTTTTTTTAAAAATTCACATATAAGTGATGTAATTAATATTTGTCTTTTTCTGTCTGACTTACTTCACTTAGTATGATAATCTGTAGGTCCATCCATGTTGCTGCAAATGACAGTGTTTCATTCTTTTTTATGGCTGAGTACTATTCCATCATGTATATGTACCACTTTTTCTTCATCTATTCATCTGTCGATGGACATTTAGGTTTCTTCCATGTCTTGGCTATCATAAATAGTGCTGCTACCAACATTGGGGTCCATGTGTCTTTTTGAGTTTAAATTTTCTCTGGATATATGCCCAGGACTGTGATTGCTGAAAAAAATTCACATATAAGTGATGTAATTAATATTTATCTTTTTCTGTCTGACTTACTTCACTTAGTATGATAATCTGTAGGTCCATCCATGTTGCTGCAAATGACAGTGTTTCATTCTTTTTTATGGCTGAGTACTATTCCATCATGTATATGTACCACTTTTTCTTCATCTATTCATCTGTCGATGGACATTTAGGTTTCTTCCATGTCTTGGCTATCATAAATAGTGCTGCTACCAACATTGGGGTCCATGTGTCTTTTTGAGTTTAAATTTTCTCTGGATATATGCCCAGGACTGTGATTGCTGGATCATATGGTAAATCTCTTTTTAGTTTTTTAAGGAACTTCCTTCCATACTGTTATCCATAATGGCTATAAGATCTTTACACATTGGAAGACAGGACACAGCTACAAAAATAACATTCCCACCAAGGGTGTATAAGCGTTCCCCTTTCTCCACACCCTCTCCAGCATTTATTATTTGTAGACTTTTTAACGATGGCCATTCTGACCCATGTGAGGTTGTACCTCACTGTGGTTTTGATTTGCATTTCTCTAATAATTAGTGATGGTGAGCATCTTTTCATGTGCTTGTTGGCCATCGGTATGTTTTTTTCTTTTAAATAAATATCTATTTGGTCTTCTGCTCATTTCTTGATTGCTTTTTATTTTATTGAGCTGTATGAGCTGTTTGTATATTTTGTAAATTAATCTCTTGGTCCCATCATTTGCAAATATCTTCTCTCATTCCGTAGGTTGTCATTTCATTTTGTTTATGGTTTCCTTTACTGTGCAAACATCTTTGAATTTAATTAGGTCTCACTTGTTTATTTTTGCTTTTGTTTCTTGTGCCATTCTTTAACTGTATTTAATATAGCAGAGTATTGGAAGGGGAGAGGGACAGAACAGCAGACTGCTACAGTTTCCCAACTTCCAAGTGACCCAGCAGGTCTATCTCCACTTTCAAAATTAAGAAGTCATCTCTGCACATTGCATCTAAACTTCCATGATCTACTGAGACTGCATGAAGAGTAAATATACTGATGAATGTCAAATACCCACATTTAATCAGTTAGGACTTCATGAGTCTATTCTTTTACACACAAGTCCACAGAGGCCTCTCACCTCTTCTTCAATGTCTTCCTCACTTTCTTGTCATTTCTTGGAAAATCAGTGTATACTGAACACAGGTGCTTTATTACTTATTGCCCCATAACAAATTACATGTAAAAGTTAATGATTTAGAACAATGTATTGTCTTTTTTCCAAGTTTCTGTGGGTCAGGAGTGTGGGTGAAGCTTCTTTGGGTGCCACCAGTTTATCTGGGGACTCAGGGTCTCTTGTGAAGTTGCAGTATTTGCTTCCAGCAGGGCTTTGGTGTCATCTGGAATCTCAAGTGGGGAGGGTGTGCCTCCAATCTCACCCCTCTGTTTGTTGGCAGGATTGGATTACTGGCAGGCTCTTGGCCTGAGGCCTCAGCTCCTTGCTGGATCTTGGCTGGAGGCCACCCTCAACTCCTTGCCTCAGGGACCTTTATAAGAGCAGCTCATGACGCAGTGGCTGGGTGTTCATCAGAGTGAACAAGTGAGGGAGACAGTACCCAACACCGAAGCTGCCGTCTCTAACCTAACCTCCAAGTTAACACCCAGCACCTCTGCTGCAATCTAGCAACTGGAAGTGACTCCCAAGGTCCAGCCCACAGTCAAGGGCAGGGGTCACCCCAGGAAGCAGAAATCCTTGCAGTCCATCGTGGAAGCTGCCCATCACACTGTTTATGCTCAAATCTCGATTGACCATTTGTGATGTATGTTAGTCTGCATTCATCTTTTGCATTATGCAAACTTGCATCCACCTTTATCTTACAGGAACACAGATTAAAGATGGGCCTGCTGATACCTCGGACAGTGAGTCATGTCATTGGTGAACCCCTTTGAGCTTAATCACCATGACATTTCTCTTGATGTGTGAAGTCTCACTTCAGATATTCCTCATCCTAGATTTGATATTTCTCCTTTCTTTTTGCAAGTATATAGGAGGATGTGCTTTAAAACACATTTTCCAGTCTTGCTTCATCGTCTCCTAAATCTTAACTGGGTCAGTAACTTATTTTACTGGGTCGATAGGTTCTCTAGCTTAGGTGAGTTGTTTTATTTAACAGGGCCAAGAATTATTATTAGAAATGCAGAATTCTATAAGATCTTTACACAAAACTATTCCTTTCAATTGAATATTTTGTAAAAAGTCATTATTTTCTGAAACTTAGAAAAAAATTCTATTGTAAAGGCAGCAGAGCCGAGTAGATATGGGCTCAGATTCTGGAGAACTATACAACCTTGGGTAGAAGATTCTGTGCCTCAGTTTCCTCATTTATAAAACAGGAATAATAATGGCACCTTCCTCATTAGGGACATTGTAGGTATTAAATGACTTTATATTTGGAGAACACTTAGAACAATGCCTGCCTTTTAGTAAGTGCTGTATAAGTGTTTGTTAAATAAAATAAATGGCTTTGCAGAAAGGATTTAACATTTTCTTGGAAGATGTGCTTGGCATACTTAATATTATTTCAGACATTCTTATGAATCTTAACTAATTCTGGTATTCCCCAGGAGTAGCCTTTTAGAATAAATAATTTGTCCTTCCTTTGTATCTCCACCAACACTGGTCTATGTTCCCCCTGGGAAACGGACGGTATCTTACCTCACCCTTTGTGTCCCGGGTTTTGTATTGTGCCTGGCACGTGGAAGGCATTCAATAAACAGTTGTTTAATTAATTTCATATTGTTTGGGGGTGACAATTTGCAAAGAAAAAAGGAAGGAGAGATCGTCCTTTAATAGAGTTTGTTTTGGCCACATTTGCCTGCTGTTTAGAAAAGCTAGGTATCTTCTTGTTCCATTACATCACCCAGCCAATTAATCAACCCTTGAATGAATCCCAAGGTAGACCCTTCATTTTGTCTACTTATTAGCTTTCATTATGTGCAATAGCTAAAGTATAATTGTGAACAGGATGGATTATGCCGTAAACTTTTTTCCTATTACACCATTCCTTCACAAATCCCCTTATTAAAGTGTACCAAGGGTGATATATTATGTTAAGAAGGTTTAAAACATAAGGTGACAATGACCTTCCCTTTAATTAACTATGATGGAAACAAAGGTGAGAATAATGATGATGACGCTCGGCTGAAAACCATAAATCACCCTCCACACTGGAAGACAGGACACAGCTACAAAAATAACCTTGCGATTCACAGGTTAAGTGAGTGTTCCGATGAGCTGCTCCCACCATTATTTATTTACACATAACTCTGTGGTGTCACCGGCAGAAGAGAACACTCAAGAAGCCTGAAAATGAAAGCCGCTCCTGCCTGCTAGGATCAGGTTTCAGAAGGACTTTTGTTTAAAAGTATCCACATGGCCAAGTAGGAGTCTAATAATAAAGTAGATAAAGAAAGCATGGTATCATCATCATCGTCATCATCAAGGCATAATTTACCTAGAGTAAAATGCACAGATCTTAGATGTTCAGGTCAGTGACTTTTGACAATGGCACACATTCTACTAATCACCACCAAAATAAGACATATGACAGTTTCATCACCCAGAAAGTTCCCTGGTGCCTTTTCCAATCAATCCTCCTCTGTAGGTACTAGCATTCTGACTTTTACTAGCATAGATTAGTTTTGTCCATTTTGGGATATCATATAGATAGAGTCACAGTATGTATTTTTGTTACCATATACAAAATTTTCTTTATGTAGATGCCACCAATTTTTATTTCTAAATGTGTTTCTTTCTCCTCCTCCTCATTTTTCCTGGAGAGACAGTGCAGCCTGGGGTCCAGATCCTGGGCTCATTCCTTTCCCCAGCCTTCTCCCTATGTTCCCCTTGGTGTTGAGGATTGCTGGTCTTCAGGACCTGTTGTTCCAGTCCTAGTTGTCTGCCCAGCTGTGTGTTTGGACCCTGCCCAGTTTATCAGAGGACACTATCCTCAGCATAACTTCCTGGGTGTTTCATTTTGCTGCCCCTCCCCCCATCCTCCACTCCCAGGTCAGCTCCATTTTTCTCTGCATGCCTAGTGACAGCAACTATGTCTTCACAGAGTATGTATTTCTGGCCTCAGACTAACAGATTTGGTTCATTCACGTGTTGGGAATGAGTCCTTTCATGACGGGTTAGAAATTTACAGAAGACTCTTAGAGGCTAAGAGAAAAACAAAGCCAGGGGCTCATCCCAAACATGGTCCCAAAGGGCCTTGCTCCTCATGGTAATTCTATAGGGAGAGAAACGAGACCCGGGCCCTGGATGTGGTTGCACTGCTCCAGCACCATATTTAGCTGCCACAGGCTGGGAAGCTAGAAGACACTCATTAGGTTGACATAGCCTGGCCCCAACTGCTCCTGGTCTGCAAGGAGATCAGGGCAGAATTTGGGGAAGAACATGAAGTTGTGATAATTAAGGTTCCTACATTAAATACTTTGTATTTCATGGTGTTCTTTCATTTTCACACCAATTAATTGATGAACACCGATCCAACCAGGACATTGTTTTTGAATTGATGCATATTTAAGCAAATGTCCTTTGTTAGCAGCTCACTTATGTTGGAGCTTCCGTGTCCAGATCACATGTCTCTAGCCAAGGGTCACAATGGGCATCCTCACAATCCCTCCAGCCACACAGAGAAGCCCTGGGGATAGAAGCTCCTGGACCAAACTTGCCACTTAGACCCGCAGCGTGGCCCTTCACCTGCAGGTAAAGTTCCCCTTTCTAGGCAAAGACCCACCTTCATGTATTGTTATTTTCTTTTAATGTGTTCAGTTTTAAGACATTTTAATATGATAACGGGGCAATGGGAACATTTTCTCTCCACTAACCTGGAGGTTGACATGCCTGTGTCACTTTCCATGTCTCTGGGGACACCTGAGCCACAGCATCCCCAGAGGTCTCTGTCTTTCCCTTCCTCTGCCTCCCTGAGGTATGTATACAGGACTGGAGGGTGTCATGGGGCCTTTTAAGCTCAGTCTGGTTTGGTTTGGTTAAGTGTGATTCAGGGTTTTTTTTTTTCCCCTTGATTAGGAGACTTTCAAAACTAAATGGCAGAATTTTGATACAGTCTATGATTCTAGGAGAGATAAACTTCAGGGATATTAGTCTAAAAACATTACAGTACTTATTGTGAGATGAATATTTGTGTTCTCCCAAAATCCATGTTGAGACCCTGGATCCCACTGTGATGGTATTTGGAGGTGGGGCCTTTGGGAGGTGATTATGTTTACATGAGGTCATGCGGCTGGGGCCCCAGCATGGGATTAGTGCCCTTATAAGGAGCACTCCACAAGGAAATGTCATGAGAGGGCAGGGAGAGGGGGCAGCTATCTACAAGCTGGGAGGCAGGCCCTCACTTAACACCAAATCTTCTGGCATCTTGATTTTGGATCTTGGACTTTCCAAGCTCCAGACTGTGAAAAATAAATGTCTGCAGTTGAAGCCACCCAGTCTATAGTATTTTGTTATAGCAGCCACAGCTGACTGACAGCATGGGTTCAGAGACTGGAAGGCTTAGGATTGGGCAAGAGGATAGCTTGCCTTTTGCCTCTCAGCAGGGTTTATCTGGTGTGAAATGCTGGATCTCATATAACTAGTAACTTATAAGACCTCTTCACCATCAGCTCTTGGTTCATGAATGCTCTCCGTACATGGTACACTGGTAATGGACATGATGAGAATTTCTGGTGTCATGATGGGGATGAAGCTATTCAACATTCTGTCTCTATTTGCCAGGATTTGGGCATGGACACCTCTTGTAGATTAAAAAAAAAAAAAAAAAAGATTTCAGCCTGAAAGACTATTGTCTTCATGAGCACAAACAATGCACTGCATCAGTCTTGCAGAGCCAGCAACAATTTATGCTGAGTGAGTAGTAAAAATTGCTGATTTAATTATATTTTCTATCACTGTACATTCAGAGGATGGGGTGCTAATAAACTCCTGTTTTTTACAAGGCTGTTTCTTTGTTAGTACTGTATGTATGCTAAATAATTTGTTTATGTTTTAATTTGATAAATGATTGTATCACATTGAGTGTGCATGTGTGTATGTGTACAGTGAAGAGAAAATGAGAGGAAAGTATTATTGTAGAGAGCATTTCTTTTGCCTTGGAATAATACTTTTGTGTCTTGTATGCAAAAGCTAATACTCCTTAAATATGCACATGAAGACATTAGCCTGCTAATATATATGATGTTTTTATTCAAGGTCATGGCTGGCTTGTACAGGGGAATAAAGTGACAGTTCTGGGATTGTGTCTCTATTATAATATATAATATTAATAGAATAATATATAATATCTATCGTGCCTTCCCATCTTTCCCTTGCAGTGCTAACTCTGGCCAGCTGTCTCCTCCCCTGTGTAAGCCCTGGACAAAGAGGCACGCTTAAACTCTTTGCTCCCAGGCCTGTGGCCCAGGGCTCAGACAGACCACAGTAAAGTCCCCAGTAATGTTAAATAAATTATGGGTGAATGAGTGAATACCCCATTTGTACCAGGAAAATGACTGACAGGAAATGTTAAACACATCAAGGTGGATTAGTAGCATGGTATAGCATAGGCAAAGGATTTCAAATGATAAGTATGGTTTAACTAGTAAAGATCATATTTATTCCTTTTTCCTGAAGAAACATGATATGAATATCTAAATTAGGCTGCATGTAGTGCATTAGCATAAACTTTTTTTGGGGGGGTAAACGTGACATATAAAATTATACATAAGGTAATTAAATAAATTTATTAATTAAGATAAACATATGTGTGTAGTGTGTATGTGTGTGTATGTGTGTGTGTATGTATATGTGTATGTATGTGTGTGTGTTTGTGTGTGTGTGTATTCTGTTGCTTTAATAAGCAAAATGCAAGTTCCTTTGTGAACAGGAACACCTACCCACAGGTAAAGCCCTTCTGCTTTAATCACACAAGGCCTTGTGTCTCAATCCACATCCCTGGGATTTAAAACTGCAAGGCATTTCCATGTCAGTACCTTAGGCTAGGTGCATTCCTTAGGAATAAATATTGGGAATTCAAGAAGGCATGCAGAACATTAAGATTTGGAACATTAAGATTTGGAACAACAGTGCCATAAAGTAAGCCTGCTTCTTCCTGGCCCGGGCTGGCAAATCCTCCCTCAGCTCCATCTCTTTCCAACAGGAAGGCACTGGTATGGAGTGGAGCCTGGGAAAGTCAAGTCCATTTGGCAGCATTCTGGGGGGAGGTTGAGTTTATTGGGATTTTAATATTTTCCCATGCTTTTGCCAATAAGGCATGACAAATGGAGTCACAGTTAATACTCTTTGCACTAATAACGCCGTAAAATAACCCCCTTTAATTGTGACCTCCGGCCAGTCATCAAGTCGGCTAATGAAGAGAAACTTATGACAGGCTTCACCTGGGAAGCCTTTATGGGAGGTTTTCACTGGTTTCTGCCCGGTCTGTACTTACAGGGCTGCTTTGGAACAAGGAAACAGGCTGATGTCTTTCAAAACCCGGCTCCCGCAGGCATGGATGCTGGCTGATGTGATGGATATTTCCCCCTTGGAGGGAGCCGAGGGAGTGTTGTTGGACCACTCCAGCGGGCTGTTTCAAGAAAGGGACCTTTTCTAAATTTTACACCTGCAATCAGGATTCCAAATTACCATTTCTACTAAAAGTTTTTCTCTTTTTCTTATTATTTTCTTGGGCATGTTTTATACATTTCAGTTGGAAGTTTGGCACAAGTATAAACAAGTAGTTCCCCAATTAATATTTTGGGATGGAGCAAAGAAACACAGTGACAGTCATCACAGAATTTAAAGAAAATGAAGGAAAATGCAGCATCAACTTAGGAGAAACAATTTGGTCAAATCACTAATAATGCCATTGTTCCGATGTATGAATCCCTCATTCAGTATATGCTTGAATTTCCAAACGGATTTCAATAATGTCAGATGCCGAGATAATTCAAATAATAGTTTAGGAGCTACCTAATGTAAAATAGTAAATCTTCCTTCAGAATCAGTATCTCATGAAAAATTGTATGAAGTTAGCCTTTCTATCTTTTGTTCTCAGATTCTGGAAGACAATAAACTCTTTGACTATCTAATTTCAGTAGCTATTTAATGCTAACGATTAACCTTTTTCTTCATTAACATTTAATGAAACGAAGAAATGAATACATTCATGACACTTCAGAGGAGAACATAAAACTCTCAAACGCACGTGTGTATTCGCACATTTATTATGGTCTCAGGAAGCAGCTTTTGTGTTTCTTTCTTTTTTTTTTTTTTTTTTTTTTTTTTTTTATTAATGAAACAATGAATACACTCATGACACTTCAGAGGAAAACATAAAACTCTCAAACGCACGTGTATATTCGCACATTTATTATGGTCTCAGGCAGCAGCTTTTGTGTTTCTTTCTTTTTTTTTTTTTAATTTATTTTTTTTTGCGGTACGCGGGCCTTTCAATGCTGTGTCCTCTCCCGCTGCGGAGCACAGGCTCCGGACGCGCAGGCTCAGCAGCCATGACTCACAGGCCCAGCCGCTCCGCGGCATGTGGGATCTTCCCGGACCGGGGCACGAACCCGTGTCCCCTGCATCGGCAGGCGGACTCTCAACCACTGCGCCACCAGGGAAGCCCCAGGCAGCAGCTTTTGGAAGCCATGTCGCCATCCAACCAGACATCACAACCTCATCAGCTCTGCATCTTTTCTACTCGTGGAGTGTAAACCCAAGGAACCTCAGTCAAGATGAGTAGTTAGTGATTTCCATAAAGAAAACGAAAAGTGTAGAGCAAACAAAAATAGCAATGGTCAACTCTCATCTACCTATAGTCTATCATGTGTGATTATCTTCACACATGTGAAAATACAGATATTGGAAGGTAAATTTAAACCCAAAAGTGGGAAATCCCAAATTGGTCTGTTGCTGGTACAGAATCTCTTGCATCTTGGGGCTGAGTCTGTAGGATTTCCCTGGTCTGCTTCTAATTAGCAGTTTTGGCCTTTTCTTAGGTGTATTAATTATTTTAGTTCACTAGGATTCCCATTGGGTACGCTGTGGTAGTTATTAATATTCACTACCTGGAAGTGACTTAAATATGGTCTTTAAAAAAAAGGTTGATGGTAATAATTACAGCGTTAAGATACCTCAAAGTGGAAAACAATCACTTCATGAGACAAAGAGGTCATTTTAAAATCATGCAGCTAATTTACAGATACCTAGACTTTCAAAGTTTTTCAACTAATATTTAAAAATTAGATGAGTTAGTTTGAAAAATTAAAATGAGATTTAACTCAGAAAAAAAAAATTCTCCTATGAGTCCCCTTTTCTTTTGCAGTTAATATGAAAAATATTGTATAACTAAACAAAGGTGGGGTGGGGGTGATTTTAAGCTACTTTTAAATTTTGAAACAAGAGAAAGCTACAGTATGTCCCTTTTCCAGAATTATTTAGTTATTGCACTTTTGTGTTATTTTATGATATGTTATAGTGAAGTCTAAAGTTACCCACGTGAAAGAACAGGGAGTATGAGATTATAAGCCATATATTACACACTATTTGTTTTTCTAAACTTAGGAAAGTTAAAGACAAAAAGTAGACTGTTTTCAGATACTAAAGTTATTTTTGGTTTCAATAGAAATGTGCTTGCTTTACCCTACATTCAGAGGAAACTAACCTGTGAAAATAATTTCTTTAATATCCTGAGAAGTAGGGGATTGTTCATATGTTACATGTATACCATTACCTCTTTAAGGTTAAATCAGTTCAGTCTGAATACATTTCTGGCCGTGAAACCATTTTTCATTTATCAAAGGCTGAGGCTTAAACACTGAGCGCTTAATGATGAATATTATTTCATTATATTAGTTTAGACAATTTTAGTTGTGTTTAAGATCAGACATAAATACAGGACTGCTTTTTAGTCTTTAGAGACTGTGTTAATTGCAGGTGGTAGTGACTGAAATAAAAATCATCAGACAGAATGACATTGTAATAAACGTGCTGAATCATATTCTCACGTTAGCAGTTACTATTTTACTTGCGTGAAATTGAAACAATAGATGCCCTGGTGTGCTTTGCATCCCTTCCCCCGACATGATGAAGTACCAGGAGCATCCTTAACACAGTAGTTTGTGGATGCAGGGATGGTGACAGTGGGGCTGCACAGCAGAATTTCTTGCTAGGATTTTTCTCAAAATCTGTCTTAAAGGAACTGCAATGGATGCAGTTCTGCCTGGTCGAAACAGCGGCATTTCTTACCCTGAATTTAGAGAATGCAAGCATAAAGGGAACACATGCGTAGATGACGCCTTTGCTTAATAGCATGTTTCATTTTTAATTGCTGAATATATTTTCCAGTGAGAGTGCAAAGAACATCATTTGCCATGCTTACATAAAATTGACAGTTCCTTATGCCCAAGGATAAATTGCACTATAGAGAAATAAAGAAGTTAATAGGTCATTATCTTTATTAACTTTTCGGAGAGTGAAATTTGTAAGACTGTATTTGGGGTTGCTTAAATTACACAGCAGCTTCTGTCATTTCCTCAAGAGGACACAGGAGAAAATATTAAAGATGTGAAGAATATGGGAGAAATGGTTCTAATGGCAGAGATAACATTTTACCCCCAAGAGAGTGAAATTTGGGGTATTTCACTGTATTTATATAAGACTGTATTTGGGGTTGCTTAAATTACACAGCAGCTTCTGTCATTTCCTCAAGAGGACACAGGAGAAAATATTAAAGATGTGAAGAATATGGGAGAAATGGTTCTAATGGCAGAGATAACATTTTACCCCCCTCTTTATTTTTTATGTGGAGGTGAGGGGTTTGTGAGTGAAAGAGCTGTTCTTTCAGCTGGAATGATGAACAAGAGGGACCCACACTCTGCATGCATGTGTATCTCTGTGTCTCTGTATGTGTATATTGCATACATGTAAATACATGTATACCATTTACTCATATGGAAACGTAGGACTTTATGTGTAATGTATCATTCATTTGCCTCACTAGCAGTAATGGGGGAGGATTTTATAGTGCAGTCTCTTATTAGACTTATTTATTTGAAAATGAAGGTGTGATAAAAGGCTAATTAAGAACTGTATTGCTTTGTCCACAATGAGATAATGAATTCCTATTATAAGGACATATAATTGAAAGATGGTAAACCGTCCTACTCTTCTGGCACCTTCTATGAATGCAAGGTGCTTTGAAATGTCTAACAGATTTTTGTGTGCATGTGCTGTGTGTGTGTGTGTGAGCCATCAACTAAATTTTTCTTAATTTTAAAGTAATTCTTTGACTTTTTTCCCATGCTGCGGCAGGTGAAATAAATCTGAAATGTGGGAAGATATTATAATGAGACACTAATGAGGGCCCAGAGTCCAAAGAAAGAATGTCACCTGGAAATTGTGATCGGGGGAGCGAGCTAATGAGAAATCAGGGCAGTACAGAGCCCTGCTGCTCCCCTCTACGCCCGCCTGTCCTCTGTCCCTCCCTGAGCTCATTCCCACAGGGCTGCTTTGGGGAAGGAAGAAGGAGGTGTCCCGTGGACCCGCTGTGTGCTTTAGGGTGTTCCTACTGCAGGCTGGAGCATGCCCTCCCTGCGCTAAAACGACATCACCCACCCTGGAAGGAGCAGCACAGGAGAGACAGGAAGATAAAGGACAGCCCTCCTTTTCACTGGATACAGAGGCACAGACACTTTTACAAATTAGCATCTCAAACCTTTGTGGTTCTCAATTTAAACGCTAAGGTCCTATTCTCTTTTCCTTAAAACTAGTGCAGACTTTTTAGCTTTCAAAATCACAGTATACACTTGCCTGTTGGGTAGATTAGAATTCCTTAGTGGGTCTAAAATATCTATCAGCCCCAAACATTTTCCTTTATTTTAACTTATTTTAGTAGACCATTTAAAACCATGTTTAATTTCTCCTGTTAAAAATACAGCATTTTTCTAAGCAACCGTTAAGACAAAAATAATTTTATTCTATATACAACGACCTGTTTGTACTCATTCCAAGCTCTGCTGTTCATTTGAAAGTAATCGCCCCTTTATTTAAAGGATTACATTGCATCAGTCGGTAACTTAAAAGATTATACCCTTGGAGGAAGAAAACATGAAATGCCAAGCACATTGAGAAAACTCATTTACTCTCTCATATCTTCTTTTACTGTTTCCTTCAAGTGTCACCAACATTACACTGTGTCAATGAACATATGCTTCTGGTAGTTAAAACAAGATTGTGTTTTGTGACATTGGTTAGCTTGGCTAGTGCTACCATTTGAATCCTCCTGAGTGGCTGCCCCCCTTCCAGGGAGCACAAAAAAGGGCAGGCCTGCTTCACCCTGGATTCAATGAGCCTCTCCCTGAGTCGTTCCCAGTTGAGAGGCTCAGGTCCCATCCATTGTTCTCCTGACAAATGGCGAATGTCCTCCATTTGCAGTGTCTGACCTTGACTAATTATGTACAATTGATGCAGCTGTCCCCGGCTTTACCAAGTGCTGTAACCTCAGAGCGTGCAAGCAACTTCTCCCGCCACCACGGAACTTCAATTTGAGAACTTCATCACCTTGAACAACGCCTGCTCTTTGTGGAGACTTTGAGTTTGGTCTGGCCATGCCCTCTGTCACCATATGTTGACAAATAATTTATATTCATACTGTGCTGTCCTACATTTTTTAACCAACTATTTTTAAACAGGTTGAAAAAGTTTCCTGAAAATAATCTATCAAAATAGCCTTACTAAAATGTAAAAGAAACAATTATTAATATTGAAAATACTCAGAAACACACTTGACATCATTAGTATTTGTTTTTCCAGTCACATGTTTTGATTCACTGTGAATAACTGCATGAATGACTTTTAAATAGGTATTTTTAACAGTAAGCTAGATGATCACAAAGATAGGTAGCCTCTGTAATCAATTGAATCAATGGTCTTTGCAAAAACAGCATCAAGATGCCACGCGCTTAATTATATTATTATATAAAAGTGAACGCAAAATAGTTTTTTTCAAAAGTTAAAATAGAATAAATCCTTCAATTCTGAAAGTATATTTCTAAAAGAAAGGTCATTTGGGGGATACTTCATTATGGCATATGTTTTCTTTTACATTGTTATCTTCTGAGATTTTCTCTACGTTAAGCATGTTATAGTAGTCAGTTTGGAAACAAGACTTTTGTTGTTGTTGTTGTTGCGGTACGCGGGCCTCTCACTGCTGTGGCCTCTCCCGTTGCGGAGCACAGGCTCCGGACGCGCAGGCTCAGCGGCCATGGCTCACGGGCACAGCCGCTCCGCGGCATGTGGGATCTTCCCGGACCGGGGCACGAACCCGCGTCCCCTGCATCGGCAGGCGGACTCTCAACCACTGCGCCACCAGGGAAGCCCAAGACATTTTTAGACATGAAAGAAGTTTTATTTTTTTTCTTGTAAAAAGAAACTAATGGAGAAAGTTGGTGTCTAAAAAATTGGAAATTTAAAGAATTAAAAATTGCAATATCAAAAATTATAGAATATAAAAATATACAATGACCTAATCTAATATTTTAAATCTCTTCTAGGACTGAGACGGATCCTATATCGTGATCAAGACACCGTTTCCAGACCACTTTCTGTTTTGAAGGTCTACCTTACGCCTCTATAGGAAGCACGTATGGCTATGTTTGTATTTGCACATTTATATATGCAGGTGGAGCTGTAGGTATTTGTGATAGAAAATGTTTGTTCTCTGCATCCCTGGATGACACTTGTGCCAAAAGTGAGCTTCCCCTGCAGACAGGGTAGAAGCAATTTTAATCCTTCTGTTTTTTTCCTGAAAAAGCATAGAAGGGAAATTTTCTTCTAAAAGAATTATATATTTTAAAAACAGAGAAACTTTTAAAATGGAAATATTTTCAACGGAATTACACCCTCAAATTCAAATGAGACTGAAACACAATAAGAAGTCTGGAATTCTGAAAAAAAAGTAGGAGCCAAACTTTTCATTTCTTATATTTTTAAATATTACTGATGGTAACCAGTTTCATATACCATAGACCCATGAAGTAAAGTGAACTCCTTCACGATATATCTGCATGTGATATTAAGGAAAAGATATTTGTCACTGCCAAAAAATAAGAAGACTGTCTAGGGAGGAAACTAACCAACTTTATTGAAAGATAATGTATTTTTAAGACTTCTATCACCAAACCACACAAACTTTGAATAATAATTGCAAATTAAATATCCTAAAAACTGTCAAAATCTTTAAAAACTAGCATATTAATGGAAATATTAAAATACACTTTTTCTAAACCAGTTTGCATGGAGGCCTTTCACACTTTCTCGGGTGAGACTGTGAATTATTATGTATGCTTGATCAATTAGAAGCCTTTACTTAGGCTCCGGTGTTTGGTTTTGTTTTTTAAAGGAACAAAAGCATTTTTCTTTTTGCTATTCAGAATCGAAATGCCCCATTTCATATTAAATCAGTGCACTAGTCCAATAGCTTTTACGTGTCTTTAGAAAGATTTTGTTTAATTTTGTTGAACATTGAGTTCTTTACATTATGGAGACATCGTGGGAACTGGTTTTACACCTGCAAATGTTCTTGCAGAAGGAATCACCTGATGTGCTCTCTCTCACTCTCTCTCCTTGGAATGATGTTGATTAAAAACAATGCCTGCCCTGCCATCAGCAAAGACAAGGAGTGGTGGAAGTTTCCACCTAGCTGCGTGTATGCACATTGTTTCTTCTCTGCAATGTGAGGCGTATTGGTTAGCTTGAAAATCTCTGCAGCAGCCCTGATGTCATCTGAGAAAAGCACTGTAATGCCTTCTTCTAAAGCGAAATGCAGGTAGAACAAAAACTCATGCTAATATCTTAGATCACATCAACATAATCCCAGGAAAAAAAAAAAAGAGCCCTGAAGGTTTTCTTTAGGATTGGTCAGAGTTTCAATATAGAGTTAGTAGGAAAAACGTAGTTGTACCTTTAAAAGTTCAGTATGTTTTCTTCAATTATAATCTGACATGGCTCATTTTGGTGTATTGTACTGAGTCCCCATTTCAAGCAAATGCAGCATAGGAAATGTTGCACAGCTCCAAGGGTTGTATGAAACTGTAATTAAACCTTTATAGGATCTCAGCTTACTCAGCTCCTTTCCAACGAATAATCTGAAACAACATGAAAGGTGAAAATAGAGAAAACACTCAACTTGTGTGTCAAAACTCCTTTTTGATAGTTGTCCACAACTTGAAGCCTTTGTAGAACTTTAAAATGACAACCATATCCAGTTGTACTTTTAAAATGGAGCCAAAATTTCCGAGAAATTTATAATCCAAGATGTTCTACTTTAAGCTGATAGAAAAACTTCCATGTGAAATAATGTATTTTACACATGGTAGTTACATTTTATGATTCTTACTTTGCCTTTTTCACAATGGAAAGAAATGGAAAAGAATCCAGAAATAGAAATTAGAGCTGTTGGGTTTGTGGACCTGAGAGGCTACCCAGCAGTGTGAAGAGACCCTGGGAGGCAGGGTGGTGTTAATCATTTAACAAGAGAATTTAAAAGACAAATTAAAAAGACTGTTCTAGTATATGACAAATTCAATAGACTTTAGAGTCTTGTTGAGTCCATTTCCAGTTCAAATGAAAGAAAAAATATATTGCTGACTTGTTCAGTTGAATGATGTCATGAACATTCATTTTTAAAATCTAGAACTTTCTCGGGTCGGAAGACAATATTCTAAGAGGCTGCATTTCGGTTGGAGCCCCACATCAGTGTGCTAGCGGTTTATGAAACATATTCTGCAGGAGCTGGCGGGGCAGGTGGACACTGTCTGCTGAGAAAGGAACTGTCCCCTCGCATAGGGCTGGGAATCCCTCCACCTCAGGTGTGTCTCTGAGACATTCTTGGACTTCAGCTAGAACAGACTCCTCGCCACTTCATGTTCCCCCAGCCCCCCACATGGATTTCCTTCATGTACGTCTAATCCTCCATTGCATCTTTCTTTCTTTCCTTGCCTGTTCCATGAGGTGAAGATCCTTGAAGGAAGCTCATGTTTATCTCTTTCTCTAGATGGTGGCCCAGTGTTTGGGGCCACGCTAACATTAAACGTAAGTAGCCTTAGGATTTCAGCAAATAACTGTCAGCTAAAAGGGGAAACTAAATATGCATGGGTTTGCTTGTGTTTTTACGTAAGTGTTCAAACCCTTTAATTATTAAAATATAGCAAGGATACTAGTCAAAGGTATATCACTAAACAGTTCCCTATTTAAAGTGCAAATCAGCAAACTGACCTCAGTAGTAAAAAATAATCCTTTGGGATGGTTACCTTAAATTTTTGTTTTAACACAGGTATGTTTGAAGTTCTAGAGTTAAGTTCTTGACATTTTTTTTATAGAAAAAAATACAACCATGATGTGTATCATCATCCATTTTTCAGAATTGTGCCTGAGAAGCAAACTATGAAGTGAGCTGTAAACAACAGCAAAGCTTGGTTCATTCACCTGTAAAATGGAAATGATGATGACTTCCTGCTAGGATTGTTTTGAATATTAAATATTTAGTAACCGCTTAGTGTAATACATGTCACAAGGGAAGTGTTTTTAAAACAAACAAAAAACAAAAGAAAGAGAAAAATATAAAACCTCCAAATTGTTCAAGAGTAAATCTCTTTCTCACAGCCTTTGTGGGTCTGGAGGCTGAAGAGTGAAGGGGGCTGTCATCACACTGCCCTCGCACTCATGCCTTTGCAGCTCACCTCTGAGGGTCTCAAAACCTGGGTTGCTCTGGAAGTTGACAGAGTGGCCAACAGTGGTTCACACAGAACTCCCCACCCCAAAGGGCCCCTCCTTCCTGCTCCAGACCTCTGTAACCCCTGCTTCCCAAATTCCAGCCTCCAGGGCTGGTCCACTATTTGGGAACGAAAATTGCCCTTAAGCCAGAAAAATAAATATCACAGAAACCCTGCCCATCACTCAAGGCACAGACAGCCACATTGCTGCCTCCAGAGGACACATGTCCTGATCCTCCAGGAAAAGCAGGTTGTCTTTCTGCTCCAGCACCCTGCCCATGGCCCCGCTGCTGGCTTCCCTTAAACCACAGCAAGTCCATGATCCGTTTTTCCACCAGACACTGGCTCCTTCTACAGTAGTGAAGCTGCTGCTTTTGTGTTAATTTGGGTGCAAGCTGTCAGAAATGGGATAGTTAAAGATGTTTTCCTCTGAATTTACTGGAAAGCATATTTTAATTGTTTCCTGTCATTGAAAATGATAAAAAATAAGATCCTAAACCAAACAGCACAGGTAGGAAATAACTGGGACACATTACTTTATGCTCTGCATCTTTCTTCTCAGTCACCGCGTGGAACTAGAATGACTGACTGAATGAATGAACCAATGAATTCTGTATCTTTATTTACAAAGGCATCTCTATTTATTTCTGTAAAAATAGCCACAGGGACTTCCCTGGCGGTCCAGTGGTTAAGACTCTCCACACTTCCAATGCGAAGGACAAAAATACAGTCAGAAGGCACAAGATATGAAGTTCCAGAATATTATACAAGAACATAGAGAAACCCTCAAAAGAGTGAGAACGAATAAAATATAATCTCAGAAAATAGCCACTATTTTTTTTTGCCACATTGAAAACAAGTAGTTGTTAAATTTCCTCCAAGACAAGATTACTGTGAAATGGATTTGGAGGAATGTAGCCCAATGATGTAGCCTGGGGTACAAACATCTCATTTAAAAATGCTGCTGGCTTTCATAAGTGACCCCCTTCTCTGTCTCATTTCCAGGCTTCTAGAGCTCAGTCTGCTGCCTGGTCTGGCCTGTGGGAACCCCACCCAACAAGGAGATGTGGCCTCACAGAGTCCCAGGGGTTCTGTGTTGTCCGATGTTGCTGGAAAGAGGCCAGGAGCGTTTGCCTAACCTGTTCTCCGGCACTGAGGACCGCAGAATCAGGGAACACAGGAGCCCCGTGAGGGAATTCATTTCCTGTGGCCACTCCAAGGGTCAATTGGCATGTGACCGTCCAAAGGACACGTAACAAAGTCACTCTATCAGAACCAAATTCCCAGACTCTGAAATTCTCCCAATTAGAAATCATCTAGGTCAGAATCATCTATGTGGATGCTTCCCTGGGACCCGTATGTTAATTTAGGAGCTGATGGGGAGGAGAACTTGACCCAGGGCCTTAAAGTCACCTAGAGGTGGGAAGGGTGGAGGTCTGGGGCTGGGAGAAGTTTTCCCAAGAAGCAGGATATGGTCTCTCACAGTAAACTTAATCGAGGCCAGCATCCGGGTTCAAAAAGGATGAGATGACACTAGCCTTCCTTCCCCTGATGCTTCACACCTTTTTCAGGTGATGTACCAACTGTCCTATAGTCGTGGGACCCCAACCAGAGCAGATCAAGTCATGAGGTGGTGAGGGCAACACACCCTAAGTAAGTGATGTGCTGGTAAGTGTTTAGCCACTGGCCAGCTCTCAGCAGGTGGGAGGAAGGCCTTGGTAGGTAGCAGCTGCCAATTCCATGGTGTAAATATTCCCACTACAGTCAATTTCATCCTACCAAAGTGACATCACTGAACACAGCACTGGAAAAAGATGTACAGCAACCATCCTTATGTAGTAGTTCCTTCATACAGTTGCAAGACACCCAAGTAACCTCAAGACCACACGTAATAGTAAAAGGTACCAAAATAATTACAAAGTGTTATTTATAGTTTACTACTTTTTTCTGTGGTAAAATTTAATTGCAAGTCTATATAATTTATTTTTTAAAAGGTCGCTGTGCTTGACAAGCCCCTCAGGTTGGCTGCGGTATATCATGGGGAGCAGACCTCTCTCACATTTTCCATTATTCATAAGGTTGTTTTAATTAACAATACTCTCAATTTTGGCAAATAACTGATACAACAGGATGCAACAGTGAGCTTTTAGCCTGGTGGTGGTGTTTTCCTGCTGTCCTCTGAATGCAGTGTTTCCTGTAACATTTTCCCTGCTGTGCTTATTTTTCCATTGCCTTGTAACATTCTGTACGGTCAGTCATTTAATATCTTTGCCACTTAGTGTTTTTCTTCACTAAAATCCAAGTGCCAACAGGGCAGAGATCTTTACTCTTGTTCATCGAAGCATCACTAGTAACTGTAACCTGGCACACAGTGGGTCCTTGATAAATACTTGTTGGACAAAAGGGAGTTTGGCCAATTATCAGCACTTTCTACAATAGCAACACTAAGACTGGAAGTAATACAAATAGCAGTGACATCCCAAACAGCAGGTGAAACAAGAGGTCTTCTATGGACTTAGGGGTAAGGGATGATGGCCGTGCCTGCTCAGAATATATATTTTAATCCTGTGATCTTCAGATGGAAGAAAGATGAGATCATCTTACCCCAAGCCCTACATGGGTACCTGTTTCCACATCCGTCTGTGCCCTAGATGAACTAACTATAGTTCCCATGGCTTCCTTCAAAGAAGTCTAGTTTCCTTGTTGTTTGTGCTCCATGTTGGAGCAAAGCTCTGCTCTTGGCCTTCTGATAGAGGGACGAGGAGAGACAGGAACTCAGAGCCCCTGGCCAGCACCAGGCAAGTCCCACACATAGCCTCGGATACCCCAACCGTTGCCTGAGTCTGTGCAATTTGTCAGCATCCCTGCTCACTGAGGGGGCAGCAGAGGAAAGAGAAGCCCATTATCTGAGAGTAACCAATTAAGCTCAGCTGGAATTAGGGAGTTAGTGTCTGAAGCGGGAGAATCATGATGATTTTTGATAAACAACATTCTTCCACTTTAAATCAGCAGGTTGCATTGAAAGGTAGCCAGTGCTTCTTACATTTCAGTTTCAACACAAACTCAGGCAGTACAAAGTTCTCCATCAGACTTTATTTCCTGGTTCTTTCTGCATGGATGCCACGTTTGGTGTCCCTTTCACACAAGTAAGTATGAACATCTGGTGAAGAAACACCGTAAAGGACTGGAGCTGTGTATTAAGTTCTTTGATTTGCATGAAGCATCCATCCTTCCCTGTTCTCGCCTATTATTTTGATAGACTACACCTCTCAAACATTTTATTTTGACAGCAAAATCTGCATGCATGTGAAGAAGCATTGCGTAACTTTGGAAAGCGGAACCACATTTAGTGCTGAGTGACCCTCTTCTGGATGGCAGCCCGAATTAGCTGGCCGTTACATCCTGTACACGGGGGCAGGTTTATGAATTGAAAGCGTGCACAGAGAGGTGTGTCTATGCCAGATCTAGAAAATGAATCCTGGTGCCTATAAAGCTTCCAACCCGGGGAAGACACACAAGGGTTAATGCAATTTCCATTCCAGCGAGTTTTGCTTGCCATTATTTTCTTTTTCTTTTCTCCCTTTTAACTGATTCGTAGCATAAAATCTTCCTGGACACCTAATTATCAAGCCAGCTCGCAGTCACAGCTGTCTGCTTGGAGAACCCATTAGATGCAGCAGTTGAAGCCTCCATAATTCCCCAAACTTCCCGGTTGTGAATATTAAGAAAAGATTTTTACATGTCATATGCAATTCGAAGGTGGTGTGAATGGCCTCGGAGATGCAGCACACTGAATGCTTGTCCATCATGCCATTCACTGGTTACAGGTGGCCTCATTTTCCACTCTCAGATATCCGCTGGCTATGACAGCAGGCACTTAATTTGCATGTTCGACAGACAACAAACGGCCCCATGCATGTCAAAATAGGTGGTGATGCGTGACAGTTTCTACACAATACTGTCTCCTCTTTGTGTGACCTTTGACCTCCCTGCATGTCTTTTTTCCACCATCAGAAAAAAAAAATATATGCACTTCTCTGCTTTGGAATAAATTTGATACCAAATTGATTATTTTTCTTTCTTCTTCCTCTTCTTCCTCATCCTCCTCTCTCCCCACCCTTCTTTTAAAGGGTGCCCTGCATCCAGATTTTCATCTTAACTGCTACAAAACTCTGCCAGAAGAACCTCATAAAATTTAAAAATAGGGAGGCTGTGCAGACAGGAAGCTGTCTTGTCGAAACCCATTATCGTTAAATTGCTTGGAACTTTTAAATAAATGTAACCTTTAAGAGAGGAGTCTAATCAGGTTAATTTTTATTTAAGAAGATCATAAAATTAGAATCTTTAAGGCTTTTCTTTAACTTGTGTTAATTAGATTCCTGTCCTTGAAACACTTTTAATATTAATATTTCACCACGGTTTAAAATTACTTTCTTTAATTGCAGGTTTGGCCAGACTGTATTAAATATAACACCCGGTTATTCTAATTTTCCGTAATAAGAAGGGTAGGTCCCAGCCCCTCCCTCTTGCTTCCACAGAAGACTGCTAATGAGAACACGTCTCACAGACGCGCTTAAAAGGTTAAAAGAGTGTGAACCTGAGAATGCCCTGAAGTGCGGCTGGCATCAGAAAGTCCCAGCACCTGTGCTTTTTGGGGGGATCCTCGGCAATTTATGCAGCACTATTTCACAGAGGTGCCTCTCTGCCCCGAGGAGGGGGCCTGACCTGAGCTCTCAGGGACCCCACGCACCCCTTGTCTCACCAGAGTAGAGCATAATCTGCTCCCCAATCCAATTTCAGTGTTAGGTCTTATTTTAATTAAGAATTAAAGCATGACAGCAGATAATCGCGCCTCCCGGGTGTTATAAGATTTGAGCTGCAGCTGTGAACCCAACACCCAGGGGGGTGTTTACCCCATGATCACCACACCCCCAGGGTTGCCCTCCTGAGGCCCCAGGACAGCAGGCAGGGCAGGATGGCTGGCGGAGCGCAGGCTGCCTGGAGCGAACGGGCTGGGCCTGGAGATGGGGTGGAAGCGGCGCCTCCACTCCATGGGATGAGTTCACACAGACAGACATGTCCCATCCAAGAGTCTCAGAACCACGGAAAAGTAGAACTGGGGATAGTATTCCACGTGATCTCGGCCAGGGCACGAAGAGTGCTGGGGCTGGGACTCCAGCCTGCAGGAGGGCTCCCCCTTCCCCATTCCAGCCTCTCACGACTACTCTGGGAACTGTCTTCTCAGGCCTGGGATGCTAGTTAGGGAGGACATGGGTTACTTTCAAACCAAAGTTAAAAACGCACCATCTCCAAGGAGATGATTCAGGGTCCATTTCCCTGCCCCGGATTCCAGGACCACGGACTGTACTGCAGCGCCTCTGCTGGTGCTCACGTGTAATTGCACTCATCACTTAAAAGCGCGGTGCTCAAATGTGGTGTGTTCGGGTCCCCAGAGGGGGTGGGGGAAGTTGTACTTCACTGGCGAGTATCAAAGTCAACTTATTCGTGTCCTCCCCTGCGAGGCAGCCCGGACAAGAGCTCAGGGCAGATAACCTTCTTGTGAGCCTGGAAAAGTGGACAGAGCCCTGGACGTGGTGCCAGACAGACCCTATTCAAATCCCTGCTCTTTCTAGCCGTGTGACTCTAGGCAAGAACTTATACCCTCTGTATCTTGGTTTCCTCGTCTATAAAAGGGAATGATAATATGTATTGACCTCCTGGGCTTATGTGGGAATTAAATGAGTAAATATTTGGAAAGTGTAGTGAGGTAAATAATGTCCCCCAAAATGTGTGTCCACTGAGAGCCTCAGAATGGGATCTTATTTACAAATAGGGTCTCTGTGGATGGAATTAGCTAAGAATCTCAAGACGAAAATAGCTTGGCTTTAGGGCTGGCCCTACATCCAGTGACTGGTGTTCTTTTAAGACACACAGCAGAGAAGATGATGTACAGATGGAAACAGAGGTTGGTGAACCGTATCTACAAGCCAAGGAGCTCATGCTCCCTCAGAAGACACCAACCCTGATGACACCTTGATTTTGGGTTTCTGGCCTCTTGAACTGTTAGAAAATAAATTCCTGTTGTTTTATGCTAACCGGCATGGGCTAATCTTCTATAGAAGCTCTAGGAAATTAATCCGGAAAGCATCTGATATTGGCTGGCACATAATAAGTGCTGTTTGTGACATAAAAATTAATGGAAAATACTTTTAAACAATGCCTACATAATTTTCATCAACTCTTTAATCTGGAGATGGATATGTATAACTTGTTTAGATGGTGAGTGGCCTATATAAGGTATGGAAAAATATGAAAATTGTTTCTCATATTGACTCCAGTGGCAGCCCTGTGACTGAGATGAACTGATACACTGATAACTATAAAGCAACCTGACTATGCCATGTGATGCAGGGAGATGTTTAAGAGAAGGATGAAATCAGGAACTCACTTCCAAAAGGAGGTGGAACCTGAGGAGAATCTCAACAAATGCTGAAAAGTTATTAAGGCCGAGTGGATGGGACAATTAAGGTCAGGCTGTCAACATTCAAGGAACATGTGTCCACCAGACAGTGGTTTATATAGAAATAAAATAGCATCCATAGTGTTGAAGTCTCCAGGAAAGCCTTTCAAACCACGTCAGCCCCTCCCCCCTTGTCCAGAGTTGACCACAATCTCAAATTTAGCTTTCATTATTCCTATGTTTCTTTTCATATTTATCATATGTGACTTTCATCTTGAAACAATATATATTTTCTTTCTAATTTATCTAAATAGTGTTAGAAATATGTGGTAGAAATATCCTTTTTACGAGATTCTTCTATGTTGGTTTTGTCTTCCTAGTTTGTTGATGTTCCAACTGCATTAGAATGTGAGGATATATTGATTGACTCTCCTGTAGAAGTTATTTAGGTCGATCCAAATTGTTATTTGTGCAAATCCTTCTGCTGTGCACATGCATGTACAGGTTTTCTTGTGAACACCTGCCATACAGTGACTATACCCAGGAGAAGGATTGTAGGGGTATGGAGGGTGTGCATGTTCAGCTTTACTAGGGATTTGGTCATTGCCTGTTTCCACTTCCACCAGGGTTCATCAGTGTTCATGTTGGTCCCATTTTAACCAACATGGATCTTTTCAAAATCTATAAATTTTACCTGTCTGGTGAATAGAAGAGAAAATCTTCTGATTACTAAATTGATTGACCATCAATGATGACCAAATGGGGCTTCCCTGGTGGCGCAGTGGTTGAGAGTCCGCCTGCTGATGCAGGGGACACGGGTTCGTGTCCCGGTCCGGGAAGATCCCTCATGCGGCGGTGCGGCTGGGCCCGTGAGCCATGGCCGCTGAACCTGCGCGTTTGGAGCCTGTGCTCCGCAATGGGAGAGGCCACAACAGTGAGAGGCCCGCGTACCGCCAAAAAAAAAAAAAAAATGATGACAAAATGGATGACCAAACAATCTACTTGTTTATGAGCCATTCCATTTCTGGAAACCGTCAGCTTATATCTTTTACTCATATTAATATTTTGTCATTTATCTTGTTCTCATTGATTTGTAGTCTTTTCTATGTTCTGAATACTGCTCCTTTGTTGTTTTTAAATCTTGAAAATAACTTCTGGCAGTAGTTTTTTATTGTTTTCTTGCTATCTTAATTGTGATGTTTGCTGAACACACTTGTAGATTTAAATAATCAAGTAGAATTTACCAATATTTTCCTTTATAGTTTATTCTTTCCATTTTGTTTAAGGAAATATTCACTGTTCTGACTTCTTAATGCTTTAAAATTTTGCTTTTCACATTTATATGTTTAATCTTTTGGAGTTAATTTATGCAATAATAGTTCTCTCCTTAAATAGGTTGTCATTTTATTTTGTTGATGGTTTCCTTCACTGCATATAAAAAGACTTGATAAAACATAAAGCAAATCCCCTCATCCTGTTCTTTAAAATATCTTTGCTATTTGAGGTTCTTTATTCTTTAAAAATCAGCTGATCAATTTTAAAGGTGAAAATGTTTTGGAATTTTATTTGAAATTATAGGGAATATATAATTTAGTGATAATTGACATTTGTAAATTTCATTTTTCTATCCATTAATTTAGGTCTCCATCAGTATCTTTCAAGCAAGCATCACCATTTTCTTCCTTAAATTCTTGCAAGATTGCTAGAGTTATTTTTAGTTAGCTTAAATTTTGTTGTTATTGTAAATCTTGCTTATAATTAGACATTTTAACTGTGTAAAGTTGGCTAATAGAAATGTTCTTCATTTTTATCTAATATTTTATCTTGTATCTTATTTATCTTTTATTCGGTGATTTGACTTAAGTCTCTTATCAGCTATGATAAATTGCCCATAGATTTTTCATGTAGACAGAATATTGTCTCTATCAGGAATTTTTGTTTTCCTTTCCCATCTTCGTATTTTTATTTGTTTCTCATCTTGCCTCATGGACAAGGAACATGTGTAATGTTGAATTTAGACAGGAAGAGTTGGTGTTACTCATTGCTGATTTTAAAGAGAATACTTCTAATACTCTAACATTAAGCCTATCTGCTGTAGGTTTTTGGTGGATATTTCATATGAGATTGAGGCATTTCCCTTCTACTATTAAGTTGCAATCAATGTGTTGAAATTTATCTAATTTTTGTCTGTATCTGTTGGGAAGAACATATTGGGATGAATAAATGTTTTATTATCTAATATGTGAATTAAAACTTTGATCCACTTGGAATTTATTAGGAGGTAATCTGTCAAGTAGGAAATCTGACTGTATTGTTTTTTAAATATGGCTGCTCATTTGTCTAACATAAAATGTTAAGCAACAAAACATTCTTCTCCCTTTCCCCATTTTGAATGTCACCTTTTTGAAATAGTTAATGCCTGTATTGGTCTATCTCTATACTTGTAGCTATATATATATTTGTTTTTTTGCCAAGAGTATCTTTGTTTTCATGTACCAGTACCACCATATTTAAAATGTTTGTAGCTGTATAATGCCTTTTAATATCTGGCACGTCAGTTGCTCCTCACTCTTTCCACAAAATTTATGGTTATTTTTGTTTATTTTTTTATAGGAACATTACCAGAATCTAAAAACTAAAAAAGATTAAAAAAAATAATTCTAACTGACATTATTATTGGAACCACAATAAAATAAGACTTTGGCTATTATTTAATAAAAATATTCTGCACACTTTTATATAATTTATTTTGTGAGCATATGTTTATTTCTCTACCAAATCATTTTCAAAAATGTTTTCACCACTTCATACTCTCATCAGCAAAATGTAGGAGAGTTCCAGTTGCTCCACATCCTTATTAACCTTCGTTGTCGTCATTTAAAAAATTTTAGCTATTCTAGTGTTTGTGAGTTGTGTCTCCATATTCTAGAGACAAGATTTTGTCAGGTCATAAGGGCCCCAAATGATTAGCAACTCAGATGTTCACGAACTGTACAATGGATTAACAAATTGAGGTTTACCCATGCATTTGAATGCTCCTCATCATTAGAAAGAAGGAACTGCTTATGCATACAACAGGGAAAATTATATTAAATATATACTTAACACTACATTGAACAAAGAAACCAGTCACAAAAGAAATACATAGTGTATGATTCCATTTATGTATAGCTCAGAAACAGGCACAACTGATATATAAAAACAGATATACCAATAGTAGTACTTGCATTTAGCTAGAGGGATGTAATTAAAAGTGTCACAAGGGAACTTTCAGTGATGTAGAAATAGTCCATATTTTGATTTGGAGTGATTGATTCCTAGGTATATAGAACTATCAAAATTCATCCAACTATACATTTAAAATATGTGCATTTCACTGTATGTAAACTATACTACAATTTTGGGGAAGTTTAAAAATATATAGTTCGGTTCAAGGTTAGTTTTTAATCTTCCTATTTCTACCCAGGAAATGTTATATCTTTCATTTTACTTTTTTTAATGTCTCACGCTAGATGTCTAAAATATTCTTTATGTACTATGTTCCTAGTTATTTTGACATTTTTGTAACTTCTGTAAATGGTGTGTTTCTTCTAGTACGTGTTAGAGTGATACTTAAATATCAATTTTATTTAGTTACTCATCAGAAATCTTCTTTGAGTTGATCTTCTTCATTTTTTCCATATTAAAAAAATCACATAATTTGCAAAATAATATCCCACTTACACTTTCCATTGTGTTTATAAGTTATTTTTTCTAACACTGCCAGAATAATTTTAATAATTGTAATAAAAGAAAACTTCTTTTTTTCTTGAGTTTAAGGGAATAATAATCTAAATGGAATAATGTAGTTTTTACCAGATTAAGCATAATGTATTCCTATTGAATTAAGAATTTTTGAAAATAGTGGATAATTAATGAAAAGAAAGTATATATATATATATATATATATACACACATATATATGTGTATATTTATACATACATATATATATATATATATATATATATGTATATATATATGGAGAGAGAGAGAGAGAGACCAAATCAATACCAGGCGTAGGATATGTACCAGTGGTGTGCCGGTGAATGATTAACAACCAGCTTCCAAAGGAAAAGCCAAAACAAGCAAACAAACAGAATACCTTGATTTGCAACATGTGCCAGTTTCCATGCTGTAAACCCTCATCAGGACCCATTTCAAGCCACCACTGCATCGTCACTGAACCTAAAGTTGGGAAGAACCATGTTCACTCACTCTCTTGAGCAGTAAAGCCAGCTCCTGCACCGCTGGTTAGTAACTATCTATGTGTAAGCTGCCAGTATCTTTGGTGTAATTTCCTTTGCCCAGTGGCAGCATCCTGCTGGTGGGAGTTCTTTGCCTGCCTTTGATTTCCTGCCTCACTCCTCCTCTTCTCTTAAAATATCTGGAAGATACTATTAGTGCCTAGTATGATGATTGCTTTTCTTTGATCATGTTTGAATTAGGCTAGTTTTCCTGCACTAGGGTTTGCTGGAGAATCATCTCTGGGAGAGGTCAGGACCATGACCTTGAGCCGTTCTCCTAATGATGAGGAAGTATGTGTGGGAGGGGGCTCTGTTAACCTTTCTCCTCCCTGAAGCCTGTACGACATGGCAGCTTTTCATCACTCAGGGATGCTCATTCATTCTCTCATCCATGGCAGATGGCTCCCTGCAAAGATGATCAAGCTCTGTGCTTACATGTTTATTCTCATCTTCCCTGTTTCCTGAAACCACACCAAGCTGCATCCACTGATTCTCCTTCTACCACCTGTGTACACTCTCCTATTTAAACAAAAGGAATTGTGGTTTTCCCCACAGAGTGACCACTTACTTGGAATCACAGTGTTCTAGCAGCCTGAGCTTTGCTGTCTCAGGTCCTACCCTCAGCATCTTCTGTGTCCTTTCCTGCTCTGCACTTGGCATCCCTTCCTCACATTCTGCAGTTCAGGCTTGCAGATGTCTCCTAAATTCATCAAATATGGAGTTTGCATATGTGCTTCCTACGATCCTGTTGCTTTTGGGTGTTTTCCCAGAAGAGAAGGAGAAACTGCTCTCTTTATTCTAAAGTAAGAATCTGAAGTTGGAAAGGAACTTGTCTTTCTGTCTCATCCTCCCGTCTCATCCTTCCATCTCAGACTTTCTCTGGACAAAGCCCCTTGGGTACCTCCTGTCTCTCTGGCTTCTTCATTCCCCCTCTTTCTTTCCTTTGGTTCTTTCCATTGTGATGATTAAATATGTATGTATCTTAGCTACCAAAAGGAAAGAAAAAGGACAAAGAGCAGAAGGCAGAGAAAGAGGCAGAAAAAGAATGAAAACCTCACTGGAACTCACGGCTCACCAGCCACTCTCTCCCAGTGTGTGAGTTTGTTGGGACTGCTTTTATCATGATTGTTTTACTGTGAAGTATTTCTAAGATACTGGGAAGCATAGAGAATAATGTACACAAGTGAACAACTATGTACTTTTCACCCAGTTTTAACAAAACTTAACATTTTTACATATTTGCTCCAAGTATTATTTAAGAAGAAAAAAGTCCATCCACAAGGAATCGAAGGCCCTGTGCATCCTCTTCTCACTCCCACTCCTGTTTTTCCCTCCCAAATAGAAGTCTTCTCCTTACTTTTGTGTTTATGGTACCCATACCTGTTTTCATATAAATAAATTATATATTTTTGAAATTGGATGAATGGCATTATATATATATATATATATAATTTCTCCAACTTCTGTATTTTGTCCAACATGATTTTTTTGTTTGTTTTTTGTTTGCGTTGGTTTTGTTTGTTTGTTTTTTGCAGTGTATCCGTGTTGACACATCCAGTGCTAGCTCATGAGTTTGAACTGTGTATTGTATTTGAATGTGCTACCATGTATATATTCATTCTCCTATTAAGAGACATACATTGTTTCTGTATTTTTCTTTAATGCAATATAACACCAGTGCTACAATGGACATTGTTTTCTGACACTTCCTACACACTTATCTCTTTAAATGATGCTCATTTTCAGCTTTGCTAGTGCAGTGGCAGGGCAATGTGTGGAAGCTGGAGTACCGTGTTTATGTCCCTCCAAAATTCATATGTGGAAACCTAACCCCTAAAGTGATGGAATCAGGAAGTGGGATTCCATCACAATCAGGAAGTGGGACTTTTCAAAGGTGATTGTGTCATGAGAGTGAAGCCCCCAGGATTGGGATTAGTGCCCTTATAAACAAGACCCCAGAGAGCTTCTTTTCTCCTTCTACCACAACAAGAAGACATCTGTATGTGAATCAGGATGGCTTTCACCAGACGTCTAATCTGGAGACCTGATCTTGTATGTCCCGGCCTCTGGAATTGTGAGAAGTAAGTTTCTGTTGTTTGTACACCACCCTACCTGTGGTACTTTGGTATAGCAGTCTGAACACACTAGGCACAGAGTGCTCTCTGCTTATTTCCAGCCTCTGTTTTCTATCCTTGTAATCCTGGATTCTTTGTTGCTCCAATCCCACCAAGCAGATGTTCCAAGGATGCACTGGTCACCAGGAGAAATAAAGATTGAAATGTGCACCCACAAAGCCTGTTTTTCCTTACTGAGGAAAGAGAAAAGGGAAGGCTAAGAGGTGATATGAAGTGGAGAAGATGTGCATCCTGAAGAGACAAGCGCCTGGAGGGTCTTCTCTTGCGAGGACAAGGAAGGAATGGGTGCTGAGGTATCACCTGAGGACAGCTCTTTACTGTCCCAGGAACATGGGGAGGGGGATGCAAACAGGTGTTCAGGGGAGAAAGGAGACCCACCCAGGCCAAGATGGGCCCACCTAGAACCAGAAGGAGGAGCCTTAATGGTAATCACTTCAGAGCAGCTAAATTGCTCTCAACATCTTACATTAATGTAGATTCCCTGACAGGTGTGTAATTCCCTGTTTCTTCATTATCCTTGATAATGTTTGCAATTGTTAGATATTTATAATTTTTCCTAATCTACAGCCTGTGCCAGTATCTCACTGTGGCTTTTACTCACAGTGCCTTGATTACTAGTAAGGTTGAGCTTCTTTCTCTTGTATTTTGTTTATTTGTGTTTATTGCCTATGAACTTCATATCTATATATTGATACTTTGCTTTTTTTCTTTTAGATGGGGAGATTATAATTTATTAGGCTATAAAGTTATATTTTATTTCTAATTTGCTAATTGTTTGTATCATAAATGGGCAATGACTTTTAGTAAATATTTTATGCATCTTTAATATGATCAAAAGTAATTTTTCTTTGAATTGCTAATTTAGTATATTATATAAATAGCTTTTCTGGTGCTTTGCTGTATCTGCATTTCTTAGATATAGCTAACTTTGCTTTCATTTTAATTACTTTTTGCAACTATATTCATAAGCAAGATTAGTTTTCAAAGATTCTTATATTGTTAAATAACATTTTAGATCAAGTTATAATAGCCTTAGATGGGTAGTTCTCACTTTTATCTGAGATTTTAAATATTTGGAAAAAAGTAAAATAGAGATGATTGGTTTCTTTGGATGAATTGAACATTTTTTACTGTAAAATTATCTGGGCCAGATATCTTTCTGTGGTGAGATTTAGTGGGGTGAGAGGAAGTAGAAAATTTTTATTATTGATTCAATTTCTTTGATGGTTGTGGTAGACTGTATAATGACCCTGCAAGGTGTTCCTATCTTAGTCTCCAGAATCTGTGTCTATTACCTGATATGGCAAAGGGGACACTGCAGGTGTGGTGTAGTTAAGGACCTTGTGATGGGACGTTTACCCCGGATTATGCAGGTTCCCCCTTTATGTAACCACACGTGTCCTTACAAAAGGAGGCAAAGGGGGATTGGACTAGAGTAGAGAAGATGATGCTATGATGGAAGCAAGAGGTTGGAGTGATGCAGGGAATGCTCATAAACTTGGGAATTCAGGCAGCCCCTAGAAGCTAGAAAAGGCACGGAAGCAATTCTTTAAAGCCTCCGGAAGGAACCAGTCTTGCGGACACCTTGACTGTAGCCCAGTGAAACTGAGTGCAGACTTCTGGTCTCCAGAAATGTAAGAGATTAAATTTGTGCTCTTTTCAGTCACCGAATTTCTGTTGATTTGTTAAATAGGAATAGAAAGCAGATAGAATAGCTCTTGGGTTACTTTTTTAATCTGAGTGTTCTATTTATAATGTATTCACCAACAAGCAGCGAGTCACATTCTGACGATGGGTAAGTCACTCTGTTTTTTCTCTGTTGCTCACACTTTTCTTTCTGAACAAACTTCCTCATCGTCCTACTGTGGATCAGACTCATCAAAACCCTCTTGAGTGGACGTTTCTGCTTCTCTGAGAACATTTTCCAAACCACTCACTCTACCCTTATCCCTGCCTTTAGGCTCTGGGAGCCCTGGGCTTGGGTTCTCCTAAGAGCTCATGCACTGATGTGCATCAAAGTAAAATATCCATCTGTATATTCCATAATGGGTATGAAAGTCAGTATTCATGTGTACCATGTTTGACTAGGAGTATGAATTCCAAGGATCTCCTCTACTTTTGCCTTCATCTGCCATGTCCTCCTACAGCCCTTCCCTCTATTTTTATAAAATGGAGAAAAAAGGGGCTTCCCTGGTGGCGCAGTGGTTGAGAGTCCGCCTGCTGATGCAGGGGACACGGGTTCGTGCCCCGGTCCGGGAGGATCCCACATGCCGCGGAGCGGCTGGGCCCCTGAGCCATGGCCGCTGGGCCTGTGCGTCTGGAGCCTGTGCTCCGCAACGGGAGAGGCCACAACGGTGAGAGGCCCGCATACCGCAAAAAAAAAAAAAAAAAAATGGAGAAAAAAAAAATCTCCCTTTCATATACTGTTTAACATATTTCACTGCTTCAACAACCTTCCAATCCAATATTCCCCAATCCAAACAGTCACTTATGAAGGAAGGAGGGACTTGACTGATCTGTTTATTAAAGAAAAGGAGAAGCAGGGAAACAGAGATTAAGCCAACCCTCCCCAAACAGAGAATCTTTCCCTTTAACTGGATGCCACTTTGCACTGTAGAGTCACTTTTATTAAAAAAAAAAAAAATCCTGTTCTAGAATTAAGCCAATTATACCAGTCTCTCGGGTTATATTTATAATATCATGCTATACTATAATATAATGCCATAAATAATTCTATTATAAAATTATAATGTAATATTCTATAATACTACAGTATGGAAAATAGATACTAGAGTGACTCACACATATTTGCACACACATTTGCCAATCTGTCACGCTTCTTTTTTAAAATAATTAATTTAATTTGTATGGAAATATAGTTGATTTACAATGTTGTGTTAGTTTCTGGTGTACAGCAAACTGATTTAGTTATACATACATATATATCTATTATACATATATATGTATAATACATATATATTATTTTTCAGATTCTTTCCCCATGTAGGTTATTATAAAATACTGAGTATAGTTCCCTGTGCTATACAATAGATCTTTGTTGTTTATCTATTTTATGTATAGTAGTTTGTGTGTGTTATTCCCAAGTTCCTAATTTATCCCTCCCCCCACCTTTCACCTTTGGTAACCAACCATAATTTTGTTTTCTATGTCTGTGAATCTGTTTCTGCTCTGTGAATAAGTTCATTTGTATCATTTTTTAAAATGAAGAACCCATTTTCATTTTTGTTTAGTTCTAGATCATTCAATTGATCTTATATCTTTATCATTAAAAATAAAGTTAATGCCATGTCAAAATGAAGGTACTCTTTTCAGTGTGCTTCTGCAATGTGAATTTCCACTTGAGAGCTTCACATAACATTTGTTTGAATTTTAGCTTAGATGCTATCTTGGAATCCAAGGAGCTTGCACAGACCAGTTACTCACAGGCTCTGTATTATGAGCTGATTGTACCATGGCTGTGTTCTGGATGCTGAAATTTTCAGCTCATTTTAAAATTTCTGAATGAACAGTTTCAAGACAGTTTTGCAGACAAGAAAAATCTTATTCTTGTGTATTTTTAATCCTCAAATTCTAAATGAGTCTTATGTCTTCTAAACAGTAGTACAGAGTTACCAGTTAATGAAAAATCTATTAATAATTTTATTATTTTGTTCGAGTGCTATACATTTAAATTCATCATGAATCCATGAATGCCAATGGCTGGTTACTTTTTCACTTTATTCCACACTCCATAAATACTTTTACATATTAATCACCCATTTCTGCAACACTGCAATTAGCAACACTTTGAATAGTCATTAAAATGGAATACTAACTTTTAAATAGCCTTTTCTGAATATAAAAATAGTATGTGAAAAATTAAAAATCACAAAACTGAAGAACTGGGAAATCACAGAAAATTATCAAGAAAAAAATGAGATGGCATCTATGATCCCTCAACCCTTCAACTTAGCAACTTATATTTAGTCTCCCTTCTCTCATAAAGAGATAGATATAGATATAAAGATATCAGTATAAATATAACTTAAGTGTATATTTAAATCTGTCTATTGACATATGACATACATTCAGAATACTTCCGTATAACAATTGGAAAAACACCCCTATGGGGGGGAAAAAAAAAAAAAGCTTTATTCTGGAATTCACTAAGGTATTTCTGAGTTATTTAATTGCAATTGCACATTTAAAATAAATTCACTCAGAAGTTATTTTTCTTCTGCTATACTTAAATATTTTCTGATCTTTATCGGTTACCCCTTTCCTTTTATTTTAAAACCTCACCATCCATTCTATTTTCAGACTTCAAAATAATATAGACTTCCACAGAAGTAAAGAAAAAAATATTCTTGTGCATTTTTAATAATCACCAAATTCTAAATTAGCCAATGCCTTCTAAACAGTAGCACAGGATTTTAAGTGGATGAATCATTAATTATCAATTCCATTACATCGTATGAGTGCTATACATTTAAATCCATCATGATGTAACTATACACAGCAAGTTTACCATATTGCTTATAAGAATATTCCAGAGTGGCTTATCCTGTGATTATTAAAATCATTATATGAAATACGAAATATTTCTTACGATGCATAAAAGCAAAATCCTAAATTGTTTACAGCTCCTCTGTTTGAGTAATAGACATTAGTGTTTATAAAAGTCAATTCACCTTTAGAGCAACAGAGTGGCTTCTTTCAGGACTAGACTTTCTTACTCTCATTTTGACTCATTGAAATGCAGAAATAGGAGTTGGAGACCATGGAATCAACTTTGTAGAGCCTGGGAAGAAAACGTGTGGGGCCTTCAGGGACTTGAATGGAGTTTACCAAGGCTGGAGCCACACGTGTTGGGGGAGCCAGAGTCATGAGCTTGACTTTGTCAGTGGAGGTGTTACCTTTGTGTCTGTTATCTGTTCAACACCTCTGTACCTCCCTCTACAGTCATAAGATGTCATCTCCACAAGCTTGGGGATTATTTGTTCCTAAATATGAATCTGCTCATGATTGGCAACACTCACTCAAGTCATCTGGCTTGATGTGGTGACACATCTGCCTTCCTGAAATGTCCTGTGCATTTTCAACAAATATCTCCTTGGGCAAGGAGTGTCGGGCATGGAAAGGTGCTTTGGGACTGTGATTAAAGAATGGAAACCGGAAGGCATCCTCAGTTCTGAAAAGAGGAGGTTCACAGGCAGGGATAAGGGAAGTGGGGACCTTTCTTAGAAAGAGATGAGCTTTATGAACATTACCCCAGAAAAAATGCAACACATAGATACACATAGAATTTGCTTTGAAATTTAGAAGAAGCTTATTCTCCCAAAAGGTCAAGATCTATGTTCTCTCCAAAGACCAGGTTCTAGATCCCTACACCAGATAAAAATATCTTCAAGTTCTACAATTACATTTCTCATCTTCCATACCAAATCTGAAAAACAGAGAGAAAAAAGTCTGAAAAAAAAATGGAGCCTTGAGGAATGGTTTGTCTATAACAAAGGACATGACATTTGATTCATCAGGGTCCTGGAATAAGCTGAGCAAGAAAGACTTAAAGAAAATCTTAAAAAAATAATGACAGAAAACCTCCCACATTTGAAAAGAGACACAAACTTACAGATTTAAGAAGCCAAATGAAGTGCAAATAGGAAAAACCTAAAAATATTCATGCCAAAATACATCACAAACACTAGAAAACTAAAGGTAAAGAACAAAATCTTGAAAACAGTAGGGGAGATATGGCGCCTTACCTACAGGGACATACACAACAACCTGGTTGGATCTCCAGAGAATTCTGCTGAATATAAAATGATGATCCCAAAAGGTTATATTCTGTATGATTCCATTTTTATCACATTCTTGAGCTGAGAAAATTGTAGACAAGGAGAACAAATTAGCTGTTGCTAATGGTTAAGGAGAGAATGGGTATTGGGAGGAAATTGGCTGTGGCTGTAAGGAGACAGAATGAGGGATCATCACGGTGATTGAAATGTTCTGTATTTTAGCTATCAGTGTCAATATTCCAGTTGTGATACTTACTATAGTTTTACAAGATGCTACCATAGGGGGAATCTGGGTTAGGAATACACAGAATTTCTCTGTGTTATTTCTTACAACTGCATGTGAATATACATTTATCTCAGAATAAAATGACGAATTTAAAAATAATTTTTGACATTTTCAAATGGACTAGATTAAATAGATTTTACTCTTTAAAGAGTTTCTTTGTTAAAGTCAGTTTTGCTGTTTTACTTTCTTTTCTTTCATTAAATACTGTGTTAAGAGCAAAGATTATAGAAGTCTGGAATAAAAGACATTTTAGCTGTTGAGTTAAATTTATATCATAACTTCCCTCTGTAGACACACATGAGATCTTTTGTGGCCACTTATATTTTGCATTCATTTCTCTTGTATCGATTTTCTGTATCTTGCACAAAGATCTAATAAATCAATCAGCACTTAAAATAAATCCATATAATTGAAAATTAGAAGTAAAAGGGCAGTAGAGTATACTTCTATAGAATATATTTACATTTATTCAGGAATAGCCTACTCAAATCATTTTGGGTTCACTATGAAAATATCTGGGAAAATCAGTTTCAAATTCTAGCTAAAGTGCTTCCCTGGTGGCGCAGTAGTTAAGAGTCCGCCTGCCGATGCAGGGGACACGGGTTCTTGCCCCGGTCCGGGAAGATCCCACATGCCGTGGAGTGGCTGGGCCCGTGAGCCGTGGCTGCTGAGCCTGCACGTCTGGAGCCTGTGCTCCGCAACGGGAGAGGCCACAACAGTGAGAGGCCCGTGTATCGCAAAAAAAAAAAAAAAATCTAGCTAAAAATAGAATATTCAATGGTAGATTCTTATTCACTTATTCATTCTTTGGATTTACACCATGACTTTGTATTTAAGCTCAGACTCTGAAACATGGTCTAGTCTGGTCAACATATCTAGAAGTAGAACTTTATGTCTATCTGATCAACATATCTAGAAGTAGAACTTTATATCCAGGAGTTGAAAAAAGTGTCTCAATTGTCACAAAACCAGCCGTGGATGTGAGAACAAATTACCTGTGTTTGGACATCACAAAACTGTTTTACTTAGGTCAGAATTTTGTGAAGTTCATTTGTGTCTAAATAATTAAATAAAAATCCTTAAAGATTAATTTGATTATTTTTGTTTACTATACAACTGGGACACAGAACTTAAAGTCCAATTACTGTCTGTCTTAATTATGTTTCTTCAACCCGTTTTTTATTATATCTTTGAAGAATGGTCAAAGGGATATTTTGGTGGCTACAGGTTGTAAATTTGAGTCCACAATATACTATTTGTTTTACACAATTAAAATATCAAGGTTTAACTTTAAGTGTTTTTATTTATTTAAAAAAGTGAACCATATCTAATTAGTATTTAAAATACTATTTTTTCCAACCTATCTTTTCTACCATTTATGTATTATACCTTTACATTTACACATTACTGCCTTGAATATTACCATAAATTATAGCATTTCAGGAAAAGCGAGGAATTTTGTTAATTTCTTTAAAAATTAATTTACCTTCCATTGCGAGCTTTGCTATGAAGAAATATTATTGCTATTTAGGACGTTCAGTTAGCTGTTGAGCTAGGTTCATGCTGCTTATAATCTAAGGCTGTGTGCTGTATTTGTATTGCTATTATTACATGCTTGAATTTTTTGTTTATTTTCTCTCATGGCACTATTTCTTGAAAGGTGAAAATATTCTTCCCATCAGAATAAAATATATAATGTTATCTTATTTTAGAATATTGTCATTATGTTTCTCCAATTATTTTTATAATAACTATTTTGATAAAACAAAAGTCAGGTATTCTAAGTTTATTTCTTGTAACTGAGTTTTCTTTCTCAGTCAAAGTTTTTCTAATAGCATGGGCACATCCCCCATTTGCTGTGGCTTCCCAGCGACCGTGCCCAGTGCTTTTTCTGACATTGCACAGACTAACTTTCACGTCTCTGGTTGCTATTGGAAACATCTATTCCAAATTGTAGAGGTTTTCAGGAGCAAGAACTTCTACCAGGGGTTTAATAACTGTGGGACATCATTAGTTATCATGTGACAAGTCTCTCAAAACCTTGTGGAAAGTCAATCACGATTCACTTTAACACCATGGACAGATTATACTAAAGAGTCTGACTCCACTTTGGATGCTGTTGCTGAGGCTTCCCACCTCCACCCTTGCTCTTTCCCTCTTGCCTCACTTCTGGCCAAGTCAATACAGAAGCTCAGATGCTCCTTCCTTTTGTATGAATGGGAAGTTAAAGCCATGTAAGCAAGCCAAACCCTCAAGCAGGAACCCCCAATCTGGCCCCGCTCCCTAACTACAAGTAAAGCCAAACCAGTTCCACCAGCTCACTCTCTTGAGACACTGTTTGACCTGCTTGGGAGCCTGCCTTTCCCTCCCCCAGAAAGCCTTATTACGTGCATAATAAAACTACGCCCTCTTGGCATGTGTTGAATCATCAGTCTAGCCATTGTGTTAAGGACATTTATCCAGCCTTTATGAGGTGACTGCAACGTACCCAGATAGACAAAAAGACATAACTTATTTCATATTCGTTTGAAAATGTCATAAAGATATCACAAAATCATATAAATTTCCATATAAATTTTCAAATGACTATTCTAAATAATCCATTTTTGTTCTAACCATTAAAAAAGAGTTAAACCTTTACTGAGTTATTCACATTTTCATCCCTCCTAGACTAGCTTCCTTTTTTTAAAGATGGTGATCCCTATTATTCATTATGATTCTACCAAGCTTCACTAACATAACTGGTGTCACATCAGTCTCAGAGATCTGTTGTTTCTCCTGTTGTGATCGTTGATACCTGCTGCACCATTTTATTTGCCTCTCTCTGCTCTGGAACACACACAGACCACATCACCAACTGGATCCCTGCTCTGTGACTTCTACCTCCTATAAACAACTGACCCTATAGATAATACTAGGCACCAGTTATTACCACATGAGTTCTACTTCTATGGAAAAGAGGCAAAGGCAAGCTCTTAGTGTTGTTGGAAATACAAATTTTAGGTTTACCTGCAAACGTGTCCTTGCTCTATATTTCCACAAATACCCAAAACCAGTTCCTTTTGTACCTATTAATATTTGGTCTTCATTAATTGAATATGTTTGCTAAAGAAATAGTTGAATGAATGAACACTGCACCATTGCCAAATCCCTCCACAGCACATTCCTCTCCAAAGCCACATGGATAAACGTGAGGGTGAAACGGTTTGATGGATTCATCAATGGGGATAAAGATTTCTTGACCATCAGCCTGGGTGCTTAGACATAGATATTGATTAGAGAACTGTGTGCTTAATCATTAGAAAACAAGGAAAGCACTAAGGAAATGTTCATAATAAGATGTCTATAATTAGAAAATGTTCATAATATTTCAAGAATAACTTCATGGTGGCATAATACCTCAGGTCAGAAAATTCAAACCTGCACAAAATCTTAAAGCCTTCCCAGATGAGCAAAGCACATGTGGGTCCCAGAAATTTTAGCCTAACCCACTGGTTATCATGCAAAAAAAAAAAAAAAAAGTTTAAGGGTTTTTCAAAATGTATTGCTTCACTTCAAAACATAAAATAAGGATGTTAAGTAAACAATGTGTAATTCTAAAATGTCAAATATACTCTTGGACATAATATATTATGTTTGTGTTGGTAACTAATTTTGAAAATGTACCAAATATCTTAAAAGAAAATGTCACAGCACAATAGATAAATTTCAGATCTGTTTCTCTTTCTAATTTAACTGGAAGGGGAAAGGCCTGGGATTGACCTCTGCTTCTTATGAATGTTTTTTCTTAATGACCTACTTAAAGATATTGCTAGAAATCAAGCCAATGTACTTCATTATGGAGGAAGGAAGGCAAATCCCATGGAAGACACCATAAAACATGTGGCACATTCAAGGAGGTAAATGTGAAATGACCACCAGCTAAATCCTTTGAGCTCTTCCTGAAGAGTAATAGCAAATATCTGCCATTAAACCAGAAATGCCATTGTTGGGATCAGACTTATCTGTCCCAGGTTCTAAGTTAATATTTAAAAATCTATTAATTTTGCTCTAATATGGCATAACTAGTACACTTGAAAAATTGGGTTGTTGTATAAATTTTTAACTAATAACCATGACCTTGCATTGAGCAAAATACTTTTAGCTGAAGATTCAGGAGCAGCTATTGGTGTGCATCCTTGGTGTGATCTCAGGAACATTTTCTCCATCTCAGAGCAAAGCAGGCTCAAATGTGTTTAGCAGCAGTTTGTCCTGACCTGAGAGCTCACTGCTGCCCATGGTGTCTGTAGTAGTTTTCTAGAGCTGCCATAACACAGTGCCACAAAGTGGGAGGCTTAAACAACAATTTTTTTCTCTAACAGTTCTGGGGACCAAAAGTCTGAGATCAAGTTTTTGGCAGGGTTGGCTCTTTGTGAGTCTTCTTCTCCTTGACTTACAGATAGGCGTCTTCTCTCTGGGTCTTCCTATCAAGTTCCCTCAGTGCACATCTGTGTCTGTGTCCAAATTTTCCCTTTTCATAAGGACATCAATCATATTAGATCAGGTCACCCTAATGACCTCATCTTGACTTTAATTATTCCTGTAAAGATCCTTTCTCCAAATATGGTCACATTTATACGTACTGGGGGTTAAGACTTCAACATATAAATTTTGGAGGAACACAGTTCAACCTCTCCCAGTGTCCACACAGTAAATATAATTCTCCCTTTTCTGAGGAGAGGTGGACATGGCTACCTGTACAAAGCTTCATGATGATTTTGCACCCTTAGACAATTCTGTGGTAGGAAGAGGAAGTGAGCTCTATTTGGTGGACTTCCTTATGCACAGCAATACCTACTTGTTTGTGACCTTTTTCCTATTTAGAAGGATCTATCCCAGTACCATGTCTCTGAACAGCCCTATGCTGTAATCCTAGCTCATTGGTTAAGGGGAGGGGTGGGCATCTACTCCAAACTAATCAGATTCTCTCTTAAGGAGTTTTTGTTTTGCTCCTGGGAACAAAATGAGGCTGGGAGTATTTGGAACCAAATGATATTGAAGGCAGTGGTCCAAGAAGTGTCCTTGTATCCTTAGGACACAAGGATGCCTGTTTATCACCTATCCCATATTCTGAGGGTCCAACCATCCCTGGATTCCATAATAATAATATAATAGATTTCCCGTGTTTTTTTTCCTCAAGCTGATCAGAGTTGGTCTCTTCTATTTTGATCAAAATATCATCTGTCTGCATAGCAACCCATTTTCAAGTCACATGGGATTTTTAAAGATAAATCTCTCCTCCTGGGACAAACAAGCAAGCATTCCAGGAAAACTTTGGTGTAATAATACTTGTACTTTCTTCCCATAGTGGATGACCTTTCATAGTTATGTACAGTGTTGAACATTAATTTTTGGCTTTGCTAGGTGAGTGACAGAGCATAGAGACTCACTGGGAGTGAGTGGCGCAGTGGTTGAGAATCTGCCTGCCAATATAGGGGGCACAGGTTTGAGCGCTGGTCTGGGTAGATCCCACATGCCTCAGAGCAACTAGGTCTGTGAGCCACAACTACTGAGCCTGCGCGTCTGGAGCTTGTGCTCTGCAACAAGAGAGGCTGTGACAGTGAGATTCCCATGCACCGCGATGAAGAGTGGCCCCCGCTCGCCGCAAGCAGAGAAAGCCCTCACACAGAAACGAAGACCCAACACAGCCAAAAATAATAAATAAATTAATTAATTAAAACAAAAAAGAAGACGATGCAGCTACCAAAGATAAAAGATAATCAGAGAAGAAAACATAGGCCTTCCAGGGTGGAATGAAATAGCAAGTTACATGGGAGGATTTCTGTTGCCCTTTCAATTAGTGCTTTATTTTTTCTAGTCAACCTTTCCAAGTGATATACATCTCTCTGCGTGAGTAGGGCTAGTATTCTGAGATGTTGCATGTATGTAGAAAGAACCCGACGACTAAGCATAGCAAGCATTTGGTAATGTGGAGACAGGACCTGAGGAGACATGCTGGGCTGGTGAAAAGCAGCCCTCTTCCAGTTCTGAGTGTCTTCATCTCCAAGTTGGTCGAGAGACCCAGAGAAGCTATAACCTCCACGGAGTGTGCTGAGGAGTGGAAAATAGGGCATAGTTATTAACGCACATATCACTGAACTTCAGAGGTTTTGCACACATCCTCCTAAAGGAAATTTGAAATCCACTCACAGAACTTCAAATAGACATCTATAATGTTTTATACATTTCCTTTTTCTAAAATTTATTTAATTTATTTATTTTTGTCTGTGTTGGATCTTTGTTGCTGCGAGCGGGCTTTCTCTAGCTGCAGTGAGCGGGGGCTGCTCTTCATCATGATGTGCAGGCTTCCCCTCATGGTGATCTCTCTTGTTGCTGAGCACAGGCTCTAGGCACGTGGGCTCAGTTGTTGTGGCTTGCAGGGTCTAGAGAGCAGGCTTAGTAGCTGTGGCGCATGGGCTTAGCTGCTCAGCCTCATGTGGGATCTTCCCAGACCAGGGCTCGAAGCTGTGTCTCCTGCACTGGCAGGCAGATTCCCAATCACTGAGCCACCAGGAAAACCCATGTTTTATACATTCCAATGTTTCTAACATACTATGAACAGTGATATTTAAAAATAAAATGACAGACCACATTTAAAAGTATCCAATAGAACCCAAAGACCACATTGATTTGATACTTTTAGGGATTAATCTCCAAAATGTACAAATAGCTCATGCAGCTCAATATCCAAAAAACAAACAACCCAATCAAAAAATGGGTGGAAGACCTAAATAAACATTTCTCTAAAGAAGACATATAGATAGCCAACAAACACATGAAAAGACACTCAACATCTAGAGAAATGCAAATCAAAACTACAATGAAGTATCACCACACATCAGTATGATGAATGGCCATCAGCAAAAAAACTACAAACAATAAATGCTGAAGAGGGTGTGGAGAAAAGGGAACCCTCTTGCACTGTTGGTGGGAATGTAAATGGATACAGTCACTATGGAGAACAGTATGGACGTTCCATAAAAGCTAAACATAGAACTACCATATGACCCAACAAATCCCACTACTGGGCATATACAATGAAAAAAACATAATTCAAAAAGACACATGTACCCCAATGCTCATTGCAGCACTATTTACAATAGCCAGGACATGGAAACAACCTAAGTGTCCGTCGACAAATGGATGGATAAAGAAGATGTGGTACATGTATACAACAGAATATTATTCAGCCATAAAAAGGAACAAAATTGGGTCATTTGTAGAGATGTGTTGGACCTAGAGAGTGTCATACAGAGTGAAGTAAGTCAGAAAGAGAAAAACAAATATCGTATATTAACACATATATGTGGAATCTAGAAAAATGGTACAGATGAACCTATTTGAAAGCAGAAATAGAGGCAGAGATGTAGAGAACAAATGTATGGACACCAAGAGGGGGAAGGGGGGGTGGGATGAATTGGGAGATTGGGATTGACATATACACTACCATGTGTAAAATAGATAACTAATGAGAATCTGCTGTATAGCACAGGGAACTCTACTCAGTGCTCTATGGTGATCTAGAAATTGGAAGGAAATTCAATAAATAGGGGATATATGTATACATATAGCTGATTTACTTCTATATACAGAAGAAACTAAAACAACATTGTAAAGCAACTATACCCCAATTAAAAAAAAAAAAGATTTGATACTTTTATAAATACATGTAAATATTCTTTAACATTCCAATGATTCACAGCTTTGATTTTCCTCCTTGATCAAATTAATTTTTTTTGGTAAGTTTTATGAAAGTAAAATGTATTTTAAAAGTGAAACTCTTAGAGATCATCCTATCTAACTTATCTGAAACAAAAGAATGTATGTAAATTCAAATTTTTATTTTTATACTGTCTGTGATTAAAGGCTCTAAGAATTAAAATATTACAAATAATATTAGTGCCCAATCATTTAAAACAACTTATGTTTCATATGTATATAAATTTTAAGAATAAAGAAGTAAAATTTTATTAGAAACACAGCTCTTTTTTCTATAAATTTATTTATTTTATTTATTTATTTTTGGCTACATTGGGTCTTCATTGTTGCACAACGGGCTTTCTCCAGTTGCGGTGCACAGGCTTCTCATTGCGCTGGCTTCTATTGTTCTCTAGAGCGTGGGCTCTAGAGCACAGGCTCAGTAGTTGTGGTGCATGGGCTTAGTTCCTCTGCGACATGTGGGATCTTCCTGGACCAAGGCTCGAAACTGTGTCCCCTGCATTGGCAGGTGGATTCTCAACCACTGTGCCACCAGGGAAGTCCCAGAAATGCAACTCTTAATGAGATAAATCGTTGATTTTTTCTATGCCTTTAATGAAGAGAAAAATGTACATATTGTTGCATCTAATCAGTATGGTAGTTTTCATAGTATTTTATATATTTTATATTTGGTTAACTGACAGTAGAGCACAGTAAACATTTTTAAGATGAATTGAGAATTAACTACAGTTGAAAAGAATATATTGTGATATAACTTCATAAAATATGTTTTCATGCCTAACAGAATAACCTAAACAAAATCTGAAAAAAATCACATAAAGTTCTGCCCATGAGTTTAATCCAAAGTATCTTTAAAACTTTGGCATTCCTAAACATTTCTAAAACTCTTGACTTTTGTCTTGAGATAGTCTCTTAGGAATTGTACATTTTTAACAATGGTTGGAAGATGGGAGTAAGAAAATCATGAAACAGAAAGGTCATTATTCCCAGAAAGGTCATTATTCCCCATCCACCATAATCTGCAATCAGAACATCCCAACAAGGCATCATATTAGGTCAGAGAACACTGTTAACTGTCTCATCTAACTTGTCAAGGAAGTTGGAAACCTATGGGGTTTCTGTGTTGGGATATTCTGATTGCAGATGCTGGGAACTTGGTTTTTTCACATGTGGGGGCAAGATACAACCTTGCTAATTGGAATGGGACAGATGAATGCCTTTCTCTTGTAAAATGGGCAAATTCCTACCAAGCACTCTGTCCTGTCCTCCTGCAAACCAGTTTTGTGAATGAGTACTTAGGATGAAAATCCAGAGAGCTCACTCTCTGAAGTTATCCAACCCCTCATAATCCTTGGAAATGCTTCATACACTTCCCAGAAAGCATATGAGTATTTGAAGATAGTGACCTACGGTAACACAAAGTCCAGGACAACTTTTCCCTTATAACTGCTGATTTTTCCCCATTGATCCTTCATGTGATGCAGAGGAATTACTCAATAAACATTTATTTAAGTAATTTATGAGTCTATATGCAAATGAAGAAGAAAATGAGTGGCGGGAACTAGTTTATGTGGGGTTCCTAAAATAAGGACAAGTGAAAGTCTGCACAGTCTGGAGTTTTATCAACAAAGACTCCCTTAGATAACACTGACTAAACTAAATTTTCCCAGAAATACTGGTTCCTACTGGAGTCCCAGAAAACATGGCTACTGCCTGCCATAGATACTTACACGATGGAAGGAGACATTTGCAAACTTACATTGCAGTAAGGACTGTTATTAACATGTTGAGAGTTAATTGATTTAGACCTGTTTAGACCAGTTTTAGACCTGAGATTAAAACTCTAAACACAGATAGAGAAAAGGTAACAATAAAACAATATCCCAAATTTTATTCTCTGTCTTTGCCAGATCTTTGACACTTGTGCTGTCTCTGACAACAGCTTGGAATATTAAGTGTATTTGTTGGAAACAAATTTCTTGTTCTGTTAAGGGCAAGCATTGAAGGAACATATGGCTGTCATCATACTCAGAATATCAAGAATAATTTTTATCAAATTTCTTTTTTGTTTAAAATAAAAAATATAAGCCAAAGCTTTCCTCCACAATTTTTATATTAGTCTTGATATAAAATGACAGCTAGATCATGTTGAATTCAATCAATGGCTAGTCAGCTTGAAAACCAAAACTTTGAATGCCATGAAATGAAAGTAATATTCTTCCAGAGAAAGCTCATCTTTCCTAAATGCATGCAAAATACATAAATTGCACCTGTAGTAAAATATTAGGTAAAAATGCAGTGTTTACTCTATATGGTTCAGTCAAGCAATATTTGAGACCATGCATTCGATTTTGTAATATCTACAAAATTACTACTCTATTTTAGTTCACAGAATACTTTAAGTATTCATCATTCATTAATGGGAAAGAAATGTCTCTTTTTTATTTCTACACATTTCTGCCTTCTAAAAGATTCTTTATTATAAAATGCTATTTTCTTATATGGAATATTCTGGATATTTCTCTTTTGAGTATTCCCTCCTCTTTTTGAGGTTATAATTCTGATATCAAAATTACAGAAGTGAGCAAATTGAATGTTACTAGTTATCTCCCTCTCTTTTCCAAGCATGGACCAGTCTCTTTCAATATTTGCTCTTTTCCAATGACAACGACTCAGACTTTGGGTCTCAGTTTAGATGACACCTCCTCCAGGAAGACTTCCCTCACACCCATAAAAAGTATCCTTTGATAAAAAGTGCTTTTCTTGAAATCACTCAGGTCTTATCCTAACCCAGCCTGGTAATCTAGCTTCCTGCTCACTGCTCCTGTCTTCCACCAGCCTGGAAGAGCTGGCAAAAGAGGCATTGCATCTGTTCTGTTGTTCATTGTTGTACCCCCAGCAGCAGGGTGATACCAGGCACAAAGCAGGTTCACAATCAAATCAATATTTGCTTAATAAATAAGTCCTTCTCATTATTTTACTCTTTTGTATGTTAGCATGTAGCTTAATAAAAGTTATTAAGTTTAATTGCATTAAAAAAGTAATGGCTATAGTTTGTTACTCCTGGGAAGATGGGGTAGATGTAATTTTCTCCATTTCTTCCACAAGGGACAATTAAAAATCATGAATCTTTCAATCATGAATCAAAAGTGGGGGAAAAATAGACATTTCACAGAAGAGAATATCCAGGTGGCAAATAGGCACATGAAAAGATGTTCAATATCATTAGCCACTAGGCAAGTACAAACCCAAACCCAATAAGACATCACTGTAAAACTATCAGAATAAGTAAAATTTTTTTAAAAATGTGGTAACAGAAAATACAGAAGAGTATATGGAGAAATTAAATCACTCATATATTGCTGGTGGGAATGTAAAATGACACAGCCACTTGGGAAAAAGGCAATTTCTTAAAAAAAACAAAACAAAACAAAAAACTAATTGTGAAGTTACCATATGACCCAGCAATTGCACTCTTGGGCATTCATCCCAGATAAACAAAAACATATGGTCACACAAAATTTAATGGCAGATTTATTCATAATAGCCTCAAACTGGAACCAGCTCAGAGGTCCTTCACTAGGTGGATGGTTAAGTAAGCCACGGTACATCCAGACAATGGATACGCTCAATGACTCACTTGGTTAAATGAGTATAAATCACCAGGTTGTTCAGTGAGAAAAAACACCCTCAGCCCCAAAAGCTTATATACTGTACAATTCCATTTATATAACATTCTTGAACTGATAGAATTACAGATATAGAGACCATGTTAGTACTTGCTCAGGGTTAAGGAGGAGGTGGATGCAGGTGAAATGAGCAGCATGAGTGGTCCTTGTGCTGGTGGAGATTCTCTGCATCTTGACTACATCAAAGCCAATATCCTGCTTGTGATATTGTGTTACAGTTTTGTCAGATGCTGCCTTTGGGTAACCTAGTAAAATAATATGAGATCTCTCTGCAATTCCTTACAACTGCATGTAATTCTACAATGATCATAAGATAAAATTAGTTCAAAAAAAAAGTGATGGCTAATTTTTGCTCTATGGTGGTCAACATTTAGTATACTCTGCCTGTTAATTTTTCACTGAATTGCTTTCAATAATCAAGGAGTATTTTAAAACTCCATTTACTTCCCTGAGATTTTATGAGTCCCTTATTAGGACTTGTGTTCTTGGCAAAATTAAGTCCATAAAACTACTGGAATATGTCCAACTCTGGCAATTTTCCGTCATTTGCTATTATGTGCTGAAAACCCCGGGCAATTATCCATAATCAGCAGGAAATAATTAAATATTTTAAAGTTAGTATTTGGATACATGTCTAGGTGGGTTAAATGAATGGATATTTAACATCCTTGTCTGGGTAATTGTGGGTAACCCACATGAACTGTAGCATACACTAGGACTACCTGTATGGCCACTTATTTGCTTAAGGCTGTATTTCAGTTGGTCAGTATCCCTTTATGCCCAACTCACTGCAAATTACCTAACCCTACACTTCAATTTGAATTATCTAAGAATTTTGCAGCTCACCCAACTCAACGTGGAGGGGTGGGAGGAAGTTTTTCGCACAGCCAAGTGACTAGAGACTGTCATTTGTCCAGCCCACTGCCACCTTTGTGCTGCTGCAAAAGTTGGTTCTGCCAGGGCCAAAGGATACAGCTCTGTGGGCCCATGGTGAGCTGCAGTGAAAGCCCCTGAACATGTACAGTACCCTTGTGTGCTCAATGCTCCTCCCCTACGCCCACTGCCAACCAGAGGGCTGAGTCCTGAGTCAGCTCAGCCACACTTCCACGACAGACACTTGCCCCTTATGCTTGATCCTGGACGAACCAATCTTGACAACCTATCACCACAAGATATGTTAATTTCAGAGACTTCATTCCCCCTTCCACTTGTTCTAACCCACAGCTTCCCTGATTTATCACACAAAACTCCTTTTACTAACAAGTGTTGGTGCCTAGATTCTTTATGCAAGCTGGAGAACTTCCTGGAGGAAGGGCCTAACTTTGCAGGGTAAGTGAAGTAAGCCAGACAGAGAAAGACAAATGTCATATGACATTGCTTCTTTGTGGAATCTGAAAAAAAAAAAAAAAATATATATATATATATATATATATATGAACTTATTTACAAAACAGAAATAGACCCTCAACCATAGAAAACAAACTTATAGTTATCAAAGGGGAAGGTGTGGGGGTGAGGGGTAAATTAGGAGGATGGAATTAACAGGTACACATTACTATATATAAAATAGATAACCAACAAGCTCTACTGGGAACTATACTTGATATTTTGTGATACTCTGTAAGAGAAAATAATCTGAAAAATAACTGAATGTGCTGTATACCTGAAACTAACACAACATTGCAAATCAACTATACTTCAATAAAAAAATAAAGTTATTGTTAAGTATTTTTAAAGTGTCTTGGGAAGCAGAAGCATTGATATTTTATTAAATATCAAATTGAAAAAGAAGGGAAATGATTAGAGTGAAACATATTCAAGTAATTTGATAAATTTAATTTTGCCAAACACATAAGCTCTACTATGGGACACATAAAATCTCAGGGCGTTAAACTGATCTTAAATATTCCTTGATTCTCCCTACTATGCTCCTGCGCCTATCTCCAAAGACTAGGTCAGTGACCTTAAGCATCCCCACTCAAAGGACCCATCAACTAATTATTGCTCTAAAAAGAAACAGTAAAACTGTCTCCCTGAATTGTGCAGTGAGAGGCTCAGTGGACTTTCTCTGCAACAGCCATTTATCCAGAGGAAATTATAAAAGGAAATAATTTAAAGTTTTTAGAAAGGGCCCAAAATGCATAGAGCAAATGAAGAACCATCCATTCAAGAAAATCTACTCAACCTCAGAGAGAAGAGCCAGAATCTATGGTGGCTGAGCAAAAACCCCTCCTGACCCCCCCAGACCCCCAAGTTCTAGGAAAAGTACCGTGGAAGCCGTTCTTCAGGAGAGTTTGTTTGAGAAGGTGGAGCTTCTGCTCCCCCCAGACACCAGTCAAGGGCTGCAATTTCACTCCACAAGAACAAGCCATTGTGGTTTTTCATTTCTCCCAGGTCTGTGTTGCAGAAGCTTTATTTCAGACAGTCAGGGCTGAGGGTTCTGGGGCTCCTTCCTCCAGCTAACTCCCATTCATGTGGTTCTAATAGTCCCTGCCCCAGCATGCTCATAGAGCAGTGTTTCTCACATCAGGAGAAACAATGGAAAAGACCAGGGGCTTCTATCCCCACCCAGGACCCTCCTCATAGAGCAGGGTGGCACTCCAGGAAAAGTGAACCAGGTCGTAGTTGGTGCCGAGGTCTTGCTGGTTGAAAAGGCAGTCCGTGAAGATCACAAGCTCAGCAGTTCTGCTTGGAGGGACTGCCTCATTTGCAAAGGGATAGGGTGAACACCATGTCTAAGGGCATGATTGAAAACAATGGTATATCTTGGAGGAAAGCCATGAATACAAGGCTGGCAGCTCCCTGATACAAGTCCATCATTTCAAAGAACAAAGTTCAAGTTTCATTGATTTTTCGCTACTGCTTTTCTAATCTCTATTCAATATATTTCCACTGTCACCTTTATAATGTCTTTCCTTCTGCTTCTATGAGTTTAGTTTCCTCTTCTTTTTCCATTTTTTTAAAGCAGAAGTTTAGGTTATTAATTTGAGACATTTCCTCCTTTCTAATGTCGGCATTTTGTACTATAAATTCCCCATATCTCCTTGCTATTGCAGCCATATCTGTGACCATCTTGGAAAGTCTTCTTTTAGTGCAAACAATCTCCTCAGACACTATCACTGCACTAACTTAGCTTTGTCACAGAGCTGGCTTGGTGTTCCTGGAGATGAAACCTGGAATTTGTATCATTCTTCATTGTGTTTTTAGTATAACATAGAAAAAACATGTATTACATGAAGGCAATTAGTCTATTTTAAATATGGATTTGTGATCAGACCATCGGTCATATTCCTAGAGTTTATAAAGTTACTTTATTCAGAAACAAAAGGTTATAGCTGCTGTTACATCAGAATGAACATAAGATGTACAAATTAACTTTTATTGTAATAAAGCATACTCTGTAGTTCTAGCCCAAGAAATTCTCTTTGACTTTCCAGATGTTTTCTGAATGTGGGTGTTTTTGAATGATTATAAAAATACATAACTACATGCACATTCAATATAAATATAATAAATATGCACTGTGAGACCAAGAGCTCCTCAAGACACCAGGAAAACAAAGTCTGACTAATGTAACAATCTTGAGCATCATTTCTTAAATTTGCAGTTTACTTTTTAAAATTTTAGATGGCAAGTAACAAATTGATGAGCAGAATTGCTCACAGCATTAAATGATAAATGTGTTTCCTTCTTAGTGTGATCTAAAGAAATATTTATTAAGATCTATATGAAAATACAAGTTCCTAATCAGAAAATCTTTTGAGAAGAATGAAAATAAAGGCACGACACACTAAAATTTATAGAATACAGCTAAAGCAGTACCTAGAGGGAAACTTATAGCTCTAAATGTCAATATTAAGAAGAAGAAACATATCAACTAAATAACTTAAATTTCTACCTTAAGGAACTAGACAAAGAAGAAACTAAACCAAAGCAAGCAGAAATAAGGAAATAGTAAAGATGAGAGCAGAAATAAATGAAATAAAAAATAGAAAACATAATAGATAAAATTTATGAAATAAAGAGTTAGTTTTTTGAAAACATCAAGAAAGTGGACAAGTATTAACTAGATTGACCAGGAAAAGAAATAAAAGAATGTTCAAGTTACAAAAATCAGGAATGAAAGAGGAGACATCACTACTGATTCTATAGAAATTGAAAGAATTGTAATGGAATTCTATGAACAACTGTACATGAACAAATTAGGTAACACTTATGAAACTGTTGAGAAATGAAGTGAAGCCCATGGTGCAGGGCCCTAGAGAAGAGTGTGGACCCTGCTTAGACACATACCTCTAGTTCTGAGGTGTCCTTGTCCTTTGGGTAGAAGGCCTGTCAGGGAAGTGTCAGGGCAGCTCAATCACATAACACTTACCTGAGTCTGAGGTATGTTGTGATTGCAAAATTTAGATTAATTCACTACTATCAGCTTTTTGCTAAATCATAATCACTTTAGTTCTCCTATTATAATTATTATTTAGTTTTAACAACAAAAATAAAAACTCCAACAGAATTAATTGAATCTACAAATATACTCTGAATATATGTTTTCATGTATTTGAATTATGTGTAAGCATAGTTTATACATTACATTGTGTTTCACTTTTTATCTATATAGTTTTTTCCCTCTAGTACTATGAGCAATGAAATTCCATTGACTAAATGCAATCAAACTACACTGACTGACTTACTAATTTACATCATGTAGATGTATAGGCTTTAAAAATGCATTGTCAATTAATTTGAAGCAAAAAAGTGGATAAGGTGCACATTAAACTACATTTTCCCTGGCTCTGTTTGAATTCACCACAGCATGTTGAGTTTTCCTTTGAATCAGTCCCTTTCTTTTCCTTTTTTTTTTTTTTATTTGCCAAGTAAGTTTGCTTGTTACCCCTGTACTCCAACATTAGGACAACATTTGCAAAAATTATATATATATATATATACACCATATATAAGTACATAATATACTATAAATATATAAATATGTCATATTTAAAAAGACTCCCTTTTTTTTGTGTGTGTGTGTGTGTGTGGTACACGGGCCTCTCACTGTTGTGGCCTCTCCCGTTGTGGAGCACAGGCTCCGGGCACACAGGCTCAGCAGCCATGGCTCACAGGCCCAGCCGCTCCACGGCATGTGGGATCTTCCCGGACCGGGGCACGAACCTGTGTCACCTGCATCGGCAGGTGGACTCTCAACCACTGCGCCACCAGGGAAGCCCAGGACTCCCCTTTAATTTTGCATTTAACATGTTTTTACACATGTTTGCATGTTAAATCAAAAAATAATGTTTTAAGGTATTGAAACTTGTGAAATCATTTTTTAATTACCCTAATGGTGTGCCTTTGAAAAGCCTAAGTAAATTTTAAAAACTGTAATGATTTTTACCCAGGCTTCATTACATCTCCAAAAATGTAATAAAAGAGCTCAACATTCATGCTGGATGGATGTGCATTTGGATTTGGGATCTGCCCCTTACTAGCTATAAGACGTTGACAAGTTGCTAGATGCTTTTGAGCCATGATGGTTCATTTATAAAGTGAGGAGTACTGAATTATTCCATAGCATATTTGGGAGTAATGGGAGAGACAGATGATTAGAGAAATATAGCTTTAAGAGATAGAAATACACAGAGTTGGAATTCCTAAAAAAGCAGAAGTTATCATTCTCAACACTCAGGATTCACTTGGTTAAAGGTGTGAACTTTAGATGCATTTCAACAGCACGCTTCAGTGAGCTCCTAAGTTGAGGTTAGGGAGTCCAAAACAGGGGCCATTAACACGTGGAAGAAATGAACATAACAGAGGTATTTTTATCCATTCCTGGAGTGTAATTCTCTTAATTCAGAGAATAGATATTTGGAAATTTAGCTTACTGTGGTAACAAAATCCAGGTTAACTATGAATATCTTTCCATCTCTACATCCAAGAGAGAGTTTTTTGCAACCACTGTTTATATGATTTTGAAATAGGATGATCCATGTGTTCAAAAAGCAAGTACTTTCTTAATGTCTGTACTGCACAACATACGATAGCATTTTTGTAAATAAAGAATCTCTTTTCAAAAAAAAATACATCTCGGGGTGAATTTCTTGACTTTCAGTAACAATATGTCTAACAAGTTTAGCTCAGTCCAAAGGCGCTCAGAGGAGAGAAGGCGATCTGTGCATGGTGTGCGTGGCACTCTGCCACCACCCACTTGAGCTTCCTCCCATGCAAGTCCACTTCTGAGTCCCTGCATGTCCTTGATATAATGACTAAATTGTTACTGATGCAGATGGAGTGCCACCAAGATCTCAAAATCCCTCAGAGGTGACCATATGGTTCCCAACGCCTTTTAATATTTAATGATGGTCCTTGGGCAATTTCCAACTATTAAAGAAAAGGTGTGGAAAGACTTTTCATATCAATTAAAAAAAATTGTACCAAAGAAAATCTACCCTACAATATTTAAACTCCTTTAAAATTAGAATTTTTTCTTGTACATAATAAAAGATTTGCTAAATATTTTGATCAAAGACCAATTTTCCTTTGGTAGGTGTTTTTCTCTTTTTGAAATACAGTTAATTTCAAAGACCTTTTCTAGGTCTTAATTATATGAATCAATGACAGCTGACTAATACAAAGCCATGACCATGTAGCAATATCAGGGAAAAGGCTATAATTGCTCTACCTTCAAAAAAAAAAAAAGGAACTACAATCTCTATACCCTGTTAATAGTATCATATTGGGTGAACTCAATAGCAAGGTTGCTGCCAAAGATAACTACCCTATAGTTCCTGGCACTGCTGCTTGCCTCAGTTTTATTGAGAGAACAAACTTTTAACATCACGAAGAATTTGTTTAAATGCTTCTGAAGGCTGAGTCCTTAGTTGTGGGCACATAATTAAGAGCCATGCTCTCTGTCCTAGGTAGGTTTGTACTAGGCTTGCGTGAAATAGATAGACACATCCTGGACCTAAATGACAAGTCTTACTGTGGAAGCTTTTAGCTTATCTTTGAAAGTAGAGAATTAATTCAGCATAGTTAGCATTTCATGATTATTTAGTCAAGCTGTTGCATCAGCAGGTTATTTTAAAGCATTCTTATCTTTTCTCTTCCATCCTGTTATTTGTGTTTTCATCAATCAGTCATTTGTTCTATCATTCAATAGACACGTGTAAAAACATAGTATTCTTGGGACTGTTGTAAGCGTTGGAAATGAATATAATTCCTGCCCCAAAGTTGTACATGATCCAACAAAGTCACAGTTAAGCGCTGTTAAATTTACAATAGTGTAATAAGTGTTGTGGTAGAAGAATCCCATACTGAGGGATCTAGAAAGTTAAGGGGGTGCAAGCCAGGGTAAGAGGTGGGGAAATGGGATCGGTGAGTGAAATTGAGTAATCACTTCTTAAAAGCTTGGAATAAGTCTCAAAATAATGAGAAGAAGGAAGTGACCGGATTGGGAGTGGTCTGGAGGCCATGCCAGACTTACAGAGAGATTGAGGATCTACGTGGAGGGCAGGGGAAGTTTGGCAAATCTAACCTTTTTTGGTACGGCAAAAGTGTAAAATTCAGATATGGTGAAAGCAGAGGATTTAAATTCATACTTAAAAATCCAGTATCGTAGGATGTAGTAATATGCTGCATACTGTATTGACTTTTTTTTTTTTTTTTTGCATGTGAATGCTTGTTTGTAAAAAAGAATGATGAAATGGAAGATGAAGTTGTTAACTGAGGACATAAAACCTTGGAGGTGATGAAAGGACATGGGATTCAGAACACAGCTGGAGGTATTAATTTTGGAGGTAAAGTTCAAGTAACGCTTAGGCAGAGAAAGGAAGCAAAAAGATAACAAGTTCATTTCTTCCAGGTGTTAATGGCCCCATATTTCCTACTCCCTAACTTCAGCTTAGGATCTCATTGAACTGCGCTGTTGAAATCCAACTCAGTTCACACCTTTACCCAAGTGAGTATTGTGAATGTGTTCACAATATTTTTTTGCATTTATTCTTTATTGATTATGAATACTTTTCTTACTAGCCATATGAATTAAAAGAAAATTGTGAACCAGTAAAATAAACCAGAGAAAGAGAAACGCTGCATGATATCACTTAAATATGAATCTTAAAAAAAAAAAGAGTCGAATTCATAGAAACACAGAGTAGAATGGTGGTTGCCAGGGTTGGAATATAGAGGAAATAGGAAGGTCTGGGGAGTAGACAGACTCTGAGGACATCCTCTGTGGATGACTTCTATTTCCTCTGATTTGTGGATGGGGTTGGGGTGGAAACTCAAGTCCATGAGTCATGCTCTGGACTAGAGACAAGTGAAAGCATGATTTAGAAATACTGAGGGACTCACTGGAGAGAAAGAGTAAATATTCACTCTTCTAGTTTAGACTAGTTAAGACTGTGGTGTGATTCCCTCCTTCACTACTCAGATGCCCATGAAGAGCTACAAAGTATTCATTCTCAACAGGAACAATATTGTGCCCCAAGGGGACAAAAATAACTTTCTTGGGGGGGTAGGTGAAAAAAACCTAAAACCTCACTCTTTTTTTTTTTTTTTCCTGTAAAACACAGATCTACATACAATTTACAAATATACAGAATATCTGTGTGATTCAATGATATGGGATAGGGTGATTAGGAAAATGGTCTAAAAAGTCTCCTTAGGGAAATTGAAAATGATTGAAAAGAAACGTGACTGTTGAGAAAGTTGCTGGAATCTGAAAGGTTGGTTTTATTTTTATGGCTAAAGGCAAGACAGTTGGGAAATATTTATTGTTGGTAATGATGCCATTGAAGTGGTAAGGTGTGGGTTCTAGGCTGGGCAGTGATAGGAGTTAAACCAAAAGAGACCCAGAAGAGCTGAATTGAAGACAGATTTGAAGGTGGAGAGTGGTGGCCACAGTGGACACAAAGCAAGAGCCCTTGGCTTTTCGGGTGAGAACTGAGACACCTTCTGTTTGCGTAACTTACGAAGGCAGAAAGAGAATTGAGGCCATTTGTGCCAGTGTGGCCTGACTATGTTTCAGGACACCGTTCACAGGAAGACAAGTCTTCAACCTAGTAAACAATTCTACTGTTTGTTTCAGGAAATTCCTACAAAACCAATTTTTCTGGGTAAATTATTTGCTCCTCAACCCAAATAGCTCTCCTTTCACGATAATAGATTATTTGATTCACACAGATCAAAACCTTGCTTATCAAACAGTAGTTTCCCAAGACTCACCTTAAGACTCTCACCTTGTCCACCAACCTTAACTTATTTTGTCATAAGGTTTGTCCAATCCCAGTCACTCATCTCCATAGAAAGACCCTTAAATCACTGAAGCCCAGATATGAAAATCCTATAAATCCTCTGTGTTGACCTCCAATTTATAGGAAATTATTAAAGCTCCCTTAAGGGCTATTCTCACTTATTGCAGTAACTTTTATAAACTTAGTTTTGCTAAATTAATAGTTTTTTCAGGTGGTCTTTTAAGAAGTCAAGAATTGACATGCAATGTCATCCACATAAAGGGTTGGGATCTGCAGGGGAGATGATCATTTAAAAAGTTAAACAACATTAATTAATAGTAAAATACATGCATATTTCAAGAAAATACTATGATATATAAAAAGATGGAGAAAGTATTATTCATAAGAACTTTTATTAGGAATGAAAATATATTTTGGGGAGAAAATAAGTTGATGGGTAAATGGGATAGGTAGAGTTACACTAAAGAATTCAATTATGGAAAGAAATGTTCTGCATAAGATGAAAGAAAGAATCTTTATTGATAAGACACAGGAGAAAATGAGACGGTCACATAGAGCAAGGCCAAGTCCTCTGCCAGATGACTCCTCCCTTAATTTCACAAAACACAGGAAATTCATGACATAGTGAAATATTTAGAAACACTATTCAAACAAATAACTAAAAGTATTGGTCTCACTGGGGACTCAAAACAGCATGTACAGATATGGGGTGAGTGGGAGAATGAGAACAGAAGACAACATCTGTGAGTAACTGAAAGATTTCCTGGGAAGAACTGTGAGATCGCATCTGGCTCATGAGCTAGTGTCTGGTTACACAGTAGAGTAGGGATAGAAGACCCTCATCAAGGAGCATTAACACCAGCATCAAATCCAAGATTCTCAACGTTTCCAGAGAATAAGAAACGAAGAATGAGAATCAAGGAAATGTGGTTTCTCAATAGTATGGATGAACACTAAAAGACAAAAGACAAACAAACAATTGTGGAGATAGGAGAATCTTTCAGGCAGGTAAAAGCTTTATAAATGTTTCTTTTATGCACCCCTTCTTAAGACCTGCCAGGTGTGCCACAAAAGAGCATGGTATCACACCAAGAAAGAGGGCACCCAGGACCCAGTAACCTGGGGCTTAGGCACAGGAGAGTGGTAGAACCAAATCCCAGGTTGGCTGTGAGACCAGACCATGTGGACTACTGTGTTGGGGAAAACAGGAGAACAAAGAGCTCCCAAAGAAATTGAATCCAGGAAAATGGACTCAATGTAGTGAATGGTGTGATAGAGCTGGGTGTGTACATTTTATGAGACCTTGCTGAGTCAGTCCAATTTAAAAAAAATATATTCTTGTCCCCTGTGCTCAGAGCAAGAGACTTTTTATGAGAAATGGACTAACACGAAGAAAAGGCAGTTTTTCATGAAAGCAAGGGTGGTAGAGAGAGAATCGTGTGGAGAGATGTAGCACATGGAAAAATTTCTGCACCTTATAACATAAGTCTTCCCCCACCATCCAAAACTGTGGGCTCAGCGTCTATCACACCCATTTCTGATGGGGCAGAAACAGACCTGCTGGGAGACCTGTGCCCTCCTTTGCAGCTTGGCCACACTCATCTGCAGTTCTGGAGGCTGGAGGTTCCAGATCAAGGTGTCAGCAGGTTTGATTTCTCTTGAGGCCTCTCTCCTTGGCTTGCAGATGGCTGCCTTCTCACTGTGTCCTCAGGTGGCCTTTCCCTGTGTGAGCACTCCTGGTGTCCCTCTTCTTATAAGGACACTAGTACTACTGGATTAGGTCCCCACACTTATGACCTTGCTTAACCTTAATTACCTCCTTAAAGGCTCTGTTGCCAATGGGGGTTAGGACTTCAACATATGAATTTGTGGGGGAGTGCATAATTCAGCCCATAACACCTGGCTTGCTACTAAGTTTAAAAATATGTGTAAATCATTGCTCTGTACCTCTGCATCCTTGCCTTTTAAACTGCACAATTGATCTGTCCACTCACATTTAAAATGATCCAAGTCCACACCAGCCTCACCCACAGGGCTGGGCCAGGTGTGCTTAAGTAGGGCAAGGCTCATAGATGGCCAGCTTCCTGCTCCGGCCCCTTCTCTTTTAGAAATAGCTAATCTTATTTGCATAACGATGGCTTCTCCTTGGGAAAACCTCTCTCTGCTGTGGCTGTGGCCTTCACAACCATCCACTTCACCAGTGCAGCAATCCATTTTTTGATAAACCACAGGCCTAAAAATGCCAGCCACAGACACACCTGTCAGCAAAGCCAAGGACACACTGATATCCAGATCTGCCTGCAGCCAGCAGTATAGGGTCCCATGTGGCACAGGGCACAGTGTGGCCACTGCATCCACAGCCTGCAGGTCCTATGGGGCCCAGCCCACCAGGACCCTCTCCAAGTGTCCAGTCTCCCTCCTGTCCAAGGCTCCCCAGGGAGCCTCATTCAGTCCAAGGGCCTTTTTGCCTCTGGGAAGTCCATCCCCTGCCCATTTCTCACTGTTCCTGGTCCTGGCCACAGGGATTTTTTTGAGGAAGTCAGTTGATATCACACTTTTGCATTTTCAAGTTTGATCCAGTTATGAAGAATAAAGGGCTCAGGTGGAAGTGACAGAGATATGAGAGAGCATGGCAAGGTGTGTGGCAGGAACGCCCCACTGCCATTGAATCACCACATCGGGCAGAAATACCAAGCTGGTGATGGAAGCTCTGCTCACAGCTCCTGAGATCGCCTCCCCAGGGGCAGAGGCCAGCATGTGCTGACCCCTGATCTCAAGAGAGGAGGAGGGGAAGGAGCCCCACGGGTCACCCATCTTCCTGCCAAACTCACCTTTAGGTAAGTTGCTCCAGATCCCTGGAGAGGGCTGGGAAAGGGACGTGTGTGCACATGTGATTGTGCATGTGTGTATGCTCATGGTGACTTGGATGGTGGTCTCACAACACCACCTGTGTGAGCCCTGTGTGTTCACCTTTAGTGATGAAGGTCTTGAGATTCAAGAGTCGTGCCTGCACCTCCTTGTGCTCCTGTGCCTCAAAAGTTGCTTGCCCGATCTGAGTTCACTGTCCGCTGTTCTATCAGTTGGGTTCTCTAGAGAAACAGAGCCCACAGCAGGTGTGTGTATATTTCTATCTCTACCTATCTATAGAGAGAGAAGGAGAGAGAACAAGAGAATAATAGGTTAACTTGCTCGCGGATAATCCACACTGTGTGGGCAGGCCAGCAGGCTGGAGACGCAGGGAAGAGTTAATGCTGTAGTTCAAGTCTGCAGGTAGAATTCCTTCTTCTTTTGGGGACCTTAGTCTTTTTTTAATGGGGCCTTCACCTGATTGGACAAGGCCCACCAATTGTGGAAGATAATCTGCTTTACTTAAAGTCTATTGATTTAACCTTCACAGAGACATATAGGTATATATTTGACCCAATATCTGGGTACCGTGGTCCAGCCAAGTTGACAAATAAAATTGGCCATCACAGCTGCTGAGCTGAACCAGAGGCCTCCAGTCACCTCTGGGTTTTCATGGCTGAGTCTCCTTTTCTGTGCTTCAGTCCCCTACTTATTCTGGATTCCCTCTTAGTTGTCCCTCTGTAGTCCTACTATAGACCTTCTCCTCCCTGTGTTAGGATTATTCTTCCCTGGACAAGGGACAGGTTCCAGAATTTTCTGGAACATAATTAGGAAAGACCCAGACAGTGTTGGGCACTCAGTCTATGATGAACCTACTTACGATTACGGAGGTATAAGGCAGGACTCACCTTTTTCTTCACCTTGTAATGGGGGGATGACTTCCGTGTATCATGGCAAGCACCTTTGAAGAGACAGGTTACTGACTGCATCTCTAGGGAGTTTTTCAGAGAGGGATGAGCATCTGAGGACTAGTCAACCTGAATTCTTACTCCAGACCTATTTCTATGACGGTTTTAGTTCTGCTTTGCCCACCCTTTCTTTTGGGCATTTTGCATGATGCTTAGAGTGGCAGATTATAAGGCTTCTTTCAAATTCATGCTGTAACCTACAGGTGGAGGGTCAGTCTTAGGGCAGAGAGCTTAGCATCAAATCCCAGATCTGCTTCTTACTCAGCTCATGTCCTTCAGCAAGAGGTTCAACCCCTCCAAACACCCTTCCTTCTTTATAGGACAGCAGATTAATAAAAATGGTTTATAGTTTCCCCACCCTTACAGGTAGGCCCATGCTCTGTTCTGATTTAATCTAACTCTCAGAAGGATTTGGGGGTTGTCAGCTGGTACCCACTTCCCAAATGCTTCCTCAAGGTGCCACAAGAGATATGAAAACTCTTTGCCTCAATGCCTGGCATATTGTAGTGCTTTTGTAAATTGCATCTCCTTATAAACCTGTAACTATATACCACACCCAAGGGTGAAGTGTTAAAAATAAGGAAGATTGTCCATATGAGCATATATAGATGTCATATATTTTTCATGAAGACATCTTAGAGGTTTCAAGTTTAAATCAATATAAATTTGTATCTTGATATTGCTTAAAAGTTTTCCTCAAGCCGAATAAATATTTGATAATTGCTCTTTGATATGGGAGAGCCGTTATTTGGTCCAATCAGGGAATACAAGAAAGGCGACTGGTCCTTGAGGTCAGAGTGCAGAGGTCATTGTTACTTGCCTTTGTGTCTCTAGCTTCTGGCATTGAGTCAGGAAACCAAATATGTATTTGAAATTCAATGAAATGAAATATATTTCCTGAAGGAAGACTTGTGAGTGTATGTGTAAAAACCAATGCCTGCTCAGAAACGTCCACCCTCAAAATCACAAAATCCTGCCTTTATTTCATGAGCCTCTTCTTGGTGTGAACAGGAGCTCAGGGTCTGTGTTGCTGTTGGTTTGGTATTTTATTTAGTGACACACAGAAATGATCAGTGATGGACATTCTGATAATGACTTCAAAACTCCAAGTACATAGCCTTAAGTTCCCATAACACTTCTGAATTAAAGATCTTTGTTTAGAGGAGAAAAACAATAAAAACACCATTCTCTGGTCCAATCGAGTCCCTTCCACATTTAGAATACTGTCTCCTTTAAGGCTGTGATGATTCTTCTCTGTAACCATCAACATTAATAAATAAACAGAGAGGGTGTTTGTCATGCAGTTAATTCCCTTTTCTGAAGGCATGCACATATCCCAATCTGATGGTGGGGAGAAAGCATTGCCAGAAGCTATTTCATGTTAATTGTATTTCATCGCAGAAACTCTTATTTTAATACAAAGCATCAATGAGACGTTGGATCCATTGCACCTGCTGACTTTCACACTGGCAAGTTTGGGTTAGAACATCTGTGTCCAACATACAGAGCTGTGGAGCCACCGTCCTTGTTTTAGCCACAAAATAGCGTGAAATCACTCTCCTTAGATCTAGCATGTAGGGGAGCGTGTGTTCCTGAAATACTCAGGAAGGGTTCTAATCCACAGCAGTAAGTTTTCAGCTATCATTTTTTTGTGGGGAATCAACCTCTCTTCATGAACCCCTGGCCCTGGTGCCAGGGTCTCTTCTGGGCCACACCGTGTGGGGTGGGACACTCAGACTCAGGGTCTACAGACCCAAAGCATGTAGCCTGCTGGATCCCCCATTTAGATAAGGAACTCTGAACTGGACCATCTCTAATGCCCCTTGCTGCTTTAATATTCTATGTTTCCAGCACACATTTTTCCTAATCGAAGCAGGAGACTTATTGCACAAAGGTCATGTCCGTTTTTTCTTTTATTCTTGTCCTGTTGCACGTGAAGGTGTGCTGTGTGCCTCAGCTCTGGATTCATATATGGCCTGTGTCGTGAGCTGGGCTATTGATGGTAAGTTGCTCACCTCCCGTGCCTCAGTTTTCTCCTTGTGAACGGAGGCTCTAGGGTCTTCCTGCCTATGGTTGCTGGGGACAGGGAAAGCCATCTGCTGCCATCACTGCGGTCCATTTGCTGCCTGCCCTCCTCCTGCAGAAAGGCTCACCTCAGATCAGAACGTTCACTGCCTCCTCAGCAGACTGCTGTTCTGTCTGGGGTTCTGCCTGCTTATCCAGCAGGAGATGTTCCCTGGGTTGACAGTGTTCCTTTTCTCTTGTCCCCAGAGCAGCTCAGAACCAGGTCACCAGCACACATGACCGCTTTCCCTTTAATCGAGTTCACTTTCAATTATAGTAATGTCTGGACAGCTTGAAAGCTAACTACCAACCCAGAATGAAGTTTTGGAATTAGTGGGAAGTAAGGAGTTGTTTCAGCTTGGGAAAGTGAGATGATTTATGAATGAAGAGATCTTCAAAGGGCACGAGCCATTAAGTTTCTCTTAAAAAAATAATGATCCTTAAGACACTGACAATCACCTAGATACCAAGATCTCTTTTTATCACTAGCAATTACCTGTTGTTGAACTCGATTCAACTTTGACTTGTATTCACTGAAGGTCGAGTCTGGGCCACCCAGGAGAGGTGGGGATTAGGAAGGTGCTGGATGGTGATCTCGAGTCTGTGCAGAGCTCAAGGTGTTTGTTTCCTGTGAGATATCAAAGCAGCAGTGCCCAGAGACAGAGTCACTTACAAGGATGCTTCTCAATTAGCTCGGCAGACACTCCATCTTCGTGACAAATGGCCTTGGGCATGCCTCGATTTCCCGAGCCTTGTTGTTTGTTACCTTTGTTGAGGTTGAGGCAACGGAGAGCAGGTGATAGCTGACACCTGTCAGGGTGTCAGAGCCCTTCAGAGCTCATGACACATCTCTGCAAGTGGGTATGGGTGTGACAGCATGTGTGCGTTGTGAGTGTGTGCGTGTGTGTATGTGCACGTACTTTTCCCAGGAGGCCCAGCATCACTTGGGCCCTGGCGGTGTTCCCCAAGGGCACGTAGGCATGAAGTCAGGGTGGATTCCAATCCCTCCTCCAGATAATCCCATCGAATTGTGTGTCTTGGTTCCGTCCCCCATTTACTCGGAAAGTTCCCATTCACACCACCCCAAACCCATTCCTCCCATTAACCCATCTCCCTTTAATCTTAGGACCTTTCCTCCAAACAAATGTTGGGCCAGGAGAGGAAAAATCGATGCTGTTGTTCTATCCCTTTGTGCTTATCTTGATGGAAGTATGCTGGTCTAGCAGACCTTCTTGAAACCCTGTCGGGTTGGTGACTTAGCGTTTGCCGTGTTTCTCTCACTTCCTTCTGAGCTCCGCAATGTCTGTCCCTGTTAGCAACTGTCCCCACCCCTTTGAGGCCACCCATTCCATTTGGTTGCATCCCTCTTTGAGATAGAAGCCCAGAGCAGGACTCCACGATCCCCACAGGCTCTGGGAGTCTCAAGGCTTCGTAGAATTAGTGCCGAGAACATGGAAGAGAGTGTCTGTGATCACGTATTTCTCTCCAAACAACAGACCTGGGGTTTCAAAATGCTTGACGCTCCCCCTGAATCATTGTGGTCCCCAGTACTCATGTCTTTTTAGATCACTAATTGACATTTCATAGGCACATTTATTGTTTCTTTTCAAGTACCATAAACCGTCCGAAATGGACCAGTAGAAAAAGGATGGAAATTCTGCAAAAGGGGTAGCCAGATGGGAGTCACCTCATTCCTCTGAAGGGTCAGCAGAGGTGTCTTAGAGAGAGAGCGCTGTCCCGATGTGACCCAAAGGGCCAAGTGGGTGGATTGGAGCATACAATTCTGTTCTAACTCAAAGGCTGTCTTCAAGTTGTTGCAGCTCATTTAAATCCGCAAGGGCTTTGGTCTCTCTCTCCTGGCTGGAAATGGCCAAAGGCCAACACAAATGGAGATGGAAGAGCCCTTTGCTGGCATCCCTGGTGCAGAGAGGAGGGCTCGGCAGTTCTCACAGCTGGGCCCTCTCTTTCTGGAAGGGTGCAATATCAAGTCTCCACAAAATCGCCTTTGGCTCAGGGTTGTGTCTTGCAGGCATGGGAATAAATGGGTACCCGGGAAGGTTGGTAGGGAGAGGAGTTGCATGTGGGCTTCCTCTTCCCCCCGTTTCCTATAGAGCAAAGGTCCTGATCCTGGGGTCTGGGCTGCCAAGGTGCAGAGTTAATTTTCAACTCTACATTGCAAACATCTTCAACACAAGTGGACGAGGATAGGAACAAATGGCACAATGCATTTGTGGCCTTATTCTTTGTTTAACAATATAAAATCATGAAAATTGAAAAAAAAAAAGAACATTGTAACAACCAGGATGTTCCTCCCATACCCTGATGTCTTAGAATCTGATAAACACAACTGTGAGACTGATCGCACCAGTTCGCATATTTGAACATTCACAGCCTTAGATAAGTGGGGTTGACCAGTGGTAGAGGTGAGCCATCTGCCCAGGCTGGCAGCCCTGATCCCAACGTAGTAAATGCTGGTCCCCCAGACCTGTGGTTGGTGGATCCCACAGGTTGATGATAACCTTGAGTGGCCTTGAGACAGCCCTCTTGGTTATCTTTGGTGTAATGCTGGTCATACATAATTGTCTTAGGGTGGATTCCAACAACTCCCCACCACCCCGCCTGCTTTATTAAGTGTCACTTCTTGGGAAACACATAGAACAAGCACTCCATTCACTGCAGCTTCAAGTTCATGTGATATCATGGCTCAGTCTATTTAGAACGAACGGGGGAAAGCAAGAAGATAGCTGAGTGGCCAGACATGAAACACAACCTTCCTGAGAGAGGACGAGTTCATATAAGGCAATCAGCTTCATCATGGAGAGCTAGGCACAGTGGTAAAGTAGTCCGTGGTCTTGAGATCACAGAAGCCAAATGAGTCCAGGTTTTCCAAAGTGTTTTATTATTACACTTGGGACTCTGTTAGACAAGTCATTCAGTTTTATTCCTGGGCTGTCAAGGGCAAGTGACCCACAAAGACTGCAGCAGCTGGAGTAAACACAGAATGTACTTTGCCTTGTGATGCCAAGAGGGGAGCTTATTTCCTCATAAGTTCTTTCAGTAAAAGCTCATCCTTTCTTTCCAAATGTCCTGTTTCTAGGTAACTGTCCCGTGCTTCCCTTACGCTTTCTGTGGATAAATAAATGGTCTTAGCTGGTGCTGCATAAGACCCAGAACATAGACAAGTGAGAGCTGGAAAGCATCTCTCGTGCATCTTTCATCTGTAAATCTAAATTTAACCTGTGATGAGGTTTACTCCACACTTCCTCCTCCCCTACCACAGTAATCACTGTTAGAACAGGGGATACTTTTAAAGCAAAGTTACTAGATGTAAATTTTGCATCTAGTAATTTTGGAAAAAATGTAATTTTTTGGAAATTACAAAAATTTTTTGGAAAACTTGATTCTAGGAAGAGCACAGTTGTGGTGTGACCCAGGAAAATAAAAGAATGAAGAGCATCCACGCTCTTTTTAAAATAGTTATTAGCTTTTAGAGAAGACCCCAGCATTCACTCATACGTGAGGCTATCACAGCGACTACTAATTAAGGAACAACAAACAAACAAAACGAAACAAGACACCACCAACCCCACGGGTTGATTCCTTTCCCAAATGCGCCCCGTGCCTCTGCCCCGCTCAAAGGGCAGTTCAGTTTCTATTCTAATGGGAGGTCACCTGGAATCCCTTCTCCTTCTATGTACTGCTCTGTTTCTTTTGTGGCTTTAGTGACGGATGTTGTTTGGTGCTAATGTGTGGGGTTTGACTGACATCGGATTGAGCTGCAAGGCGAGAGTTTATTTTAACAAAGATGGGATTGAGAAGAGGTTAGTCCCTTGCTTCACTTCCTAGTGTCAAAAAAATTTGCTCTATTTTGATACTTGCCTTTGTTCCCTCCATTGGGGAATTCATCTCTATGATAAACAGACATTACAACTTGTTCCAGGAAGTGAGTGGCTGTGGCTTTGATGGATGCCCCTGGCTCGCTCTAGGCTGCCATTCAGTAATTGCTGCCACCAGGCACAGTAGAAACCCACCTGCCTTCAGTTCTCCTTCTGGACAATGTGCCCTCTTCAGAGTCCTCCTGCTAGCCCTTGAGCTGATTTTAATAACTCCCTCGCCATGTCCCCAGGCTAGCTATCTTGGCACTAAACCCTCCCTGTTGTAAAGCCTAGTTGCTTAGGTAACACTTTGCTCCCTCCAATGTAATCATCTGTGATACAGGCAAGCATCTTTCCTCCAGGTGGCTTGAAAAGGGAATCACATAATTTACGTGGAGCCATATTCGAGATGGCTTCCTTTCTTTAGGAAAAGGGAAAATAGAAGATAACTTCAAACCCCATTTATAATAAAATAAACACCAGAGGCAGAAAAATCCACATTCTCAAATTGTAAGTCACAGATTTGTCTAAATTTCACTTTCTTTGGAATTAAATAATCCAGCCCTCTCTTCGCCATTTGGAACGAGGCACTCTACAGGCATAAAGGCAATTTTGTCTTGTTCAGATCTCACAGGAAGTACATTCCTCAATTGCTGAGTGAATGTGTAGAAGCTCTCCTTTCAACTTGTTTACAAAGGTCTGACCTCCACCCCACAGGTCACACAAAGTGCACCTCTGCATAAAACATTTCTGAACAAGCCACTCTTTCCTGTGACAGCAGACAGACCTGTGCTGGGGGAAGGTAACTTAAAATTGTTAGAACATTTCAGTCTCGTTTGTTATAACAACTATATGTAAAAAACTTGCAATTTCTAATCTTTTTAAACTCTGTAACTGGACTTGGGGAAGTCTTTTTAAATTTTGTATTTTATTTTTAATTGTATTTGTTTTACAGTAGGCCCTTGTTGGTTATCTATTCTAAATATAGCAGTATGTACATGTCAATCCCAGACTCCCTAACTATCCCTCCTCCCACCTTCCCTCCCCCACTCCCACCGCCCCTGGTAACCGTAAGTTTGTTCTCTGAGTCTGTGAGTCTGTTTTGTGAATAAATCTTAATCTGTCTCATTGGAGCTATGAATTAGTGTTTTGGGGATAAGCAGGAAACACAAAGTAATTTCACACTGACTTACTGATTTCATCATGTGATCACGGATGATACTGACCTGTCTTAGCACCAAGAGGTCACATTTGAACTATTTAAACCCCATAGAAAAATATAAACTATGATTTGTTCATAAACTTGTAACAGTTGGGTATAAGTAAATATTCTAGCTCAGTTCATCAGTTTAAAGATTTATCAAAATACACAAAGAAATTGATAAGATTGATACCTACCTGTGTCTGTACTTTCAAACATTCATGCCAGGTGTTCTGTTCAATAATTTTCTGATTGTATAACTGATTGAACTGTCACCAAGTTTATTTTAAAGCAGACGGACTTCCAAATCCATGCTGAACCCCATGCCAGGCAGTCAGCATCTCATAAGTTTTAGAGACATTCAGATGGCTTTCTTGTTCAGTGGGCGCCTTGGGAACTTATTCTTGCAGTTACTGCCAGTTTAATGATAGCTCAAACTTATTTAATTAAAACACAGGAAGACCTCATGGGAGGAAAGAGCTCTCATAGGGGCTCAAAATGCAGTTACTTTATTTTCCTTTTTAATATTCTTTAAAATGTGAACTTCAGGGAAGAAGAACAATTGTAACCTGGGGCTCCGGCTTCTGTCCGTGGAGGAAGGGAAAGTACGTCTTTATTTACTGAGACTTTCAGTAAAACTTCTCATTTACGTTCCATCTTTCACTCAGTTTTGTCTTTGCATGTCTCCTTTGAAAACGTATTCATGCACATTCTTATTCAAATTGAAGCTTTCTGTCCATTTCACAGACTTCCTGCCCATTTGCATATGTACACGCATGTTCTTTGTGTCACCTTGTTTATAAATACTCTTGAAATAGAGGGTATCTCTGTCTCTGATGGAGAGCTCTGCATTTGCATTTGACTGCCTTGTTGGATTTGTATTGTAAAGAGTTACTGCCAAGTTGAGTTAGGCTTAAACATCAGTTTCCTACAGCTTTGGAGACTTTGATGTTGTTATCCCTCAAACACTTATCAGAATGAACGTATTTATCGTATTGGATGTTTTGGTAAAATAAAACCACTTCTTGAATTTAAAAAAGTTTTTTTCGAATCCAGGGACAGTTTTCTGAGCCTGAATCACTTGATCTCTTCAGTATTTAACACTCTTAGTCACTCCCCGGCTCTCCAAGCTTTCTCTTGACTGGTTACCTCCAAGTCTACATCCAATGCCTCTCGACCCCGGGCCCAGACCCTCCTTTTCCTGGGCATGTAAGTATCTTTCCTGGGCATGTAAGTCTTCAGGGCTTCACGTCCATGCTGAAGACCCTGGGCATGGATTCTGCATTCCCAAATGTCTGATGCAGCCTGACATGTGTGAACCAGCTGGCTCTCTTCTGGGTAAAGATGAGCATTCCCAGGTGCCCCTCAGATACCCCCCAAGGCCCTTCAAGGTCGACATAGATTAACCTGAAAGCACGCCTACTTTGATTTCAGCTCCAACATGTAAAGAATTTGGAAGTTGTCCTCTAGTCCTTATAAGAAAAATCCAAGCAAACTGAAAATTAATAACTTTTCTTAGATCAAAAATTGAGGTCACAAGGCACATTGCCACCCCAAGTTTGCAGACACATGACTGGTCATAAGATTGGAGCTCTTCCTGATGCCACCCATGGCTATAGAGACACCTGTCAGAATTTCACTCCTCTGTCCACCTACCTTTTTATCCATCCTCATCTCCCCCAGTTTCACCACTCAAAAATTCTGTTCCAGGGCTTCCCTGGTGGCGCAGTGGTTGAGAGTCCGCCTGCCAAGGCAGGGGACACGGGTTCATGCCCCAGTCCGGGAAGATCCCACATGCTGCGGAGCGGCTGGGCCCGTGAGCCACGGCCACTGAGCCTGCACGTCCCGAGCCTGTGCTCCGCAGCGGGAGAGGCCACAACAGTGAGAGGCCTGTGCACCGCAAAAAAAAAAAAAATTCTGTTCCCAAATAATACCAAGTTGTTTGTAGTTCCTGACAATTATCTACCAGAAAATACTGCCTGTTTTTGTTTTTTTTTTAACATCTTTATTGGAGTGTAATTGCTCTACAATGGTGTGTTATTTTCTGCTGTATAACAAAGAGAATCAGCTATACATATACATATATCCCCATATCCCCTCCCTCTTATGTCTCCCTCCCACACTCCCTATCCCACCCCTCTAGGTCACAAAGCACTGAGCTTATCTCCCTGTGCTATGCGGCTGCTTCCCACTAGCTATCTATTTTACGTTTGGTAGTTGTATATATGTCCATGCCTCTCTCTCACTTCGTCCCAGCTTACCCTTCCCCCTCCCCGTGTCCTCAAGTCCATTCTCTACGTCTGTGTCTTTATTCCTGCCCTGCCCCTAGGCTCTTCAGAACCTTTTTTTTTTTTAATTCTATATATATGTGTTAGCATACAATATTTGTTTTTCTCTGTCTCACTCTATATGACACTCTCTAGGTCCATCCACCTCACTGCAAATAACTCAATTTTGTTTCTTTTTATGGCTGAGTAATTCCATTGTATATATGTAATACTGCCTGTTTTTTACACGCACAATTCTCTTTCCCCACTGAATCATTTCACCTACTTCCTTGTACTCTGTATGACCTTATTTTTATGCTGCTTTTGTTGGGAACTCTTACCCCTTTTCTGCAGGCCGAGTAAGCCATTTCCTCCTCTTTGCCTGGACACCTCCTGTTCTCTACATCTCTAATTGCATTACAGTAATGAGGCGTTTTCAGATTGCCACCCTCACCATCCATGTGTGCCCCAGATGGTACACCCATTCACGTGTACCTCAATGATTAGAGCATGTTCTAATCACTTTTTATGCAAAGTGCATAGCACGTACTTAATACATGCTTGAATAAATGCTTGAAGGCTGCAGCCTGAATGCGTGAAGGAATGAAAGGCCAGGAGAATTAAGAGAATGAATAACTCACTTTCAAACTGAGAAATCAAAAATTTAGGAGGACTTAAAAGTCATTAAAGAGACAGATTTTTTATATAGAAAAATTTAAAAAGAAAATGTAAACTATCAACTGAATTTCTCTTAGGCTTTTTTTTAATCTTTTTGACTCTCAAGTAAAGTCAGGTGATTTTTAAGATAGGGTTAACTTTTATTTTTAGCTTTTTATTTTAAAATAATTTTAGATTTTCAGAAGAATTACAAAGGTAGAACAAATAACTCCCTGTACCTTTCACTCAGCTTCCCCAATATTAATATCTTGATGACAGGGGTACAGTTAGTAAACACAAAGTAACTAAACTTCATTTAATACTATTAACTGAACTGTAGAGTTTATATAGATTTTCCCAGGTTTTCCAACTGATACTGTTTTTTGGTTCCAGCATCAACCCAGATCCCACGTTACATTTAGTCCTCATGTCTCTTCAATCTGTCCATTTCATGATCTGGACACTTGGGAAGGGTATTGGTACGGTATTCTGCACAATGTTTCTCCATTTGTGTTTATCTCATTATTATGGGGAGAATTGTGTGCCCTCAAATTCATATGTTGAAATCCTATCTCTCACTGCAGAGAATGTGACTATATTTGGAGGGAGTACCTTAGAAGAGGTGATTAAGATAAAATGAGCTCATTAGAGAGAGCCCTAATCCCATATGGCAGGTGTCCTTAAAAGAAGAGGAGATTAGGACACAGACAGACACACAGGGATGACCTTGTGAGGACACAGCGAGAAGATGGGTCATCTACGTACTGAGGAGAGAGGCCTCAGGAGAAACCTATCCTGCCAACATTTTGATCTCGGACATCCAGCCTCCAGAACTGGGACAAATAAATTTCTGTTGTGCAAGTGATGTAATATATGTTCCTTATTACAGCAATAGTAGCAAATAAATACATTGATATTGTCTCATGACCAGCATGATAATATGGATTTGGGGGAAGAATATCAGAGGTGGTGTGGCCTTCTCCTTGCAGCATATAACCTTGATCACTTGGTTAGGGTGGAGTCTTCCAGATTTTTCCACTGAAAATTTACTCTTTTTTCCTTTCCATACTCATAGCGTATGAAAGTCAGTCACTAAGTTCAGCCTACACCCAAGAGGAGAAGAATCAACCTCTTCTGCCAGGAAGAAGAAGTATCATATAATTTGTGGAGATTTGTTCAAACCACAGTAATTAATAAATATGGTGGAGGAGATAATTTGAAAACATGCAAATGTCCTTTTTCCTTAAAGCATATCCCATGAATTTTAGCCTTCGTCGATGAATCTTGCCTGTAGCAATTATTACTGTGATGTGCCAGTGGTGAATTTTTATTTCCCTCATTCCTTCTCTATTAATTGGAATTTTTCTGTAAGGAATATTTTTCTCTTCTACTCCACTTATTTATTATTTTAGTCGTTTATGCACATTGGCATGGCTTCCTGGATATGACCTTTAATCTTGGGGTTATAGTGCAATGCAATGGCTCAACTGAATCCAGCTTTCGACACTGGAAGAACTTTTAGGTTAGTTCTTGAGTCTTTCAGACATGCCACCTGTTTGGAGCACTTATTTACTCCAGGTTCAGCTTGTATTTTTCTTGCCCGGCCCTAAAATCAGTTGTTTCTTTACAAGGAGTCTTGATTTTTTCTCTTGGAGATTTTGCTATTTAGAAAGCAGTCTGGGTGCTAATGTGCGGGCTGCTACCGGGCTGTCGGTGATTCCACACCTTCTCAGTGTATCCTGTCTCACACACATGCACACACACACACATCTGTAATTGTCTCCGCATCTGTCCATCTGTACACATATATTCACCTAAACATAAATTCATACTGATGTGTCCAACACCAAGCCAGCACCTAGAAGTGGCTTTTGAAATTGAAACAGTTTAGCTTCCCCTTCTCCTCTCATGCAGTCTTCTCAGTAAAATAAGACGTGCTCACTAGCTTATGAGTCTAGAACAGCAAGTTAAATAACATTCTCCTTTACACAACAGAGTGCCTGAACGCTGCAATTTGAAGGCTAAGTGCATCGAGTTTAGATCAATCTGAAGTTCTTTGAATTCATGAACTAATTTGGTCAATATTAGTTTTCCTCTGGTTTGGAGTAAGCACTGCCTCACTAACACCTATAATAACACATTCGCTACTGATATTTTCCCGTATTTAATCAGGGCATTCCCCCTTTTGTCTTTCCTTCCTGAAACTGTGTTTTTTTTAAATGCTAAAAATAGATACAAATGTATCCAAATAAGTACTGTTTGAGGAAACATCAATTGTATAGGTCTTCAGTGCCTGACTGCTTTGAAATCTATTAATAGGTTTGTAACTGTTTGTATTATAAGATCCATGAATTTTTATGCATGACTTGCTTTGTGAATAATTACCCTGAGAAGAAAGAACGTGTTTCTCTGTTATAATGCTGGTGGGATGAGAGAAGGAATGAAAGCAAGGGCAGGAGTGAGACTGTGCTCTGTGCATCCTCAGAAGGGCTGAGTCTGGAGCAGGACAAGATGCCTGGGAATGAGGTGGGGAAGGAGTCCTAACCAGGAGCTGGCCTTGCACATTAACTGTCTGTGTGCTGGTACCCAGCCTCTCAGAGATGCTGATTGCTCACCTTTAAAATGAAGGGCTAGGCTGAACAGATGCCTCAGGCACCCAAAACTCTGGCTTCCACGGTCCTGTGGATATAGAAGAGAGAGAGCTGAGTTTTGCCTGTGCCGGATCCAAGAGGAGCTCGCTCAGCTTTGCCCCGCAGGGACCACTTGATTTTTCATGCTTTCATTACAAAGCTGGCTCAAGTGATGGATTTTACCTGTTTTTCTCCTGTGTTGGAAACAACACAGGACGGGATGAGAGTGTCCATCGATTTCTTGATTCTGCTTTATTCCGTCTCCTTTCAACATTGTCGTAACCCACTTCCAGGTCCCTGATTCCAGACGCCTCTTCTGTGGGATGTCAAATGCCATCTCTGCATCCTTTGCCTCAGAGAACAGAAGTGCGCTCCTTTTGCTGGTTCCCTTTGCACGCATCGTTCTTGTCCAATTGCTCTGCAACATCTGACATTTCTCTCCCTCTCCGCGCTCTCTGCCTCTCTTTTATGAAGGATTGAGTTGTGTTTTATCCTCTAATCCTTTCAAAATACCGTGTACCTTTCTAAATGATGGCAACCCCCTGACAAGGCAAGGGAGATGAGAAAGCTGGGAACCACATCAGAGGGGTCTGCTAAATCTGTTGTGACAACAGGGAAGGGATGCTAGGACTTGCCTCATTTAGGTCTGAAAGCACCTTTGTTATGTTTCGGAGCAAAGGAAGAGAGGGCGCTGAGGCCTGGCAGTGTGTAGTGTCCCTCTGCCTGTCAATCACATCGGCATTGAAGGAAAAATAAAAGATTAAGGAAAAATCTAAATGTAAAGGCATGAATAAGAGGAGTATTTGCATAGTTTTAAATATCACAACTGCTCTCCATCATACACTGAAATGATTACAGCTAGAGTAGAGGACTAATTTGTGCCTGAGGTCACCAAAATTAGATTCCCAGCTTCCATCTTGGCTGGAGAGTTTTTCAAATACTGAACAACGTACTTTACTTTAAAGAAAAGACATATTCAGGGACTTCTTCATTTTTTTTTTTTTTTTTTTTTTTTTTTTTTTTTTT